>NC_080637.1:4210000-4510000 GCF_027579445.1 Ammospiza nelsoni
CTAAACACAGCAAGAAATCAACACAGCCCCCACTGAAATGTCACCAGTGGTCTGAGAAAACCAATTACTTCATTATTGTAATGGTGTTCTTCTGACAAAACAGACTCAATTATTTTAGAGGTCCTTTCCAACCTAATTATTCTACAATTCAAAATTATTATAAAGTAACCAGATGAAATGTACTTTCCTGCTTACAAGAAACAACAAATGAGACGTGAAGGGTCTTTTCCAACCAAAATGGTTCTATGAACATTCTGCTTCTGAAGTTTACAGCTGCAGCCACCCTGAGGAGCAAGAAAGCAGCACAATGCCTGTTCTCCAGCAACACTTTTGTTCCTCTTGCAAGACATATTCACAGCTCCTCTGTCCTCCTTGGCACTGCTTCTGCCCTCTGGCAATTGATAACCCTGCTTTCCACTTCCAACATCTCACTGCTTCCTCTGGCCTCACTCACAGGAGTGGAAAACAGCTTTTCTGAGACTCATTAGTTTCATCTGTTGCGTTTTATGCCGCTCTCTTCTCAGAGCAAGAAATGTCCATGGGAATTGAGAGGTTAAAGGGAAAACAAGGAAACTGGAAACAGGGTGAGGAAAATGTCTACCATGAATTTTACAGGATGGGTAGAACAGAGCAGCAACTCCAGAAAACTGTAAAAGAGGAAATTACAGGAAACCTCCCTGGAGAAGTGATTAACCAAAAGGGTTTTCCTCAAATTCCTGGGCTGTGCAGGGAGCGTGCATTATTACTTGTATAAATTCACAGCAGAAAGCTTCAAGCTCTAAAATCTAAAATGAACCAGTAAAAATTAACAATGCAGATGATGAGTAATAAAGTAGCAGAGAGCACAGAGCATCCCATCAGTCCTGAGCTGCTCCTCCACCACGGGGGAACCACACTGCTGCTCATTAAACGCTCGCCTTCGAGTTTAGGGTTTTGCTACTGTACAAAGTGTGATTTATCACACAGCCCTCCCCCATGTCTAACTCAGCCCTGCTTAACTCCTGTGCTCCTGGTTTATGGCTGCAGCCTGGGCTGTCCAACTGGGAAATGGGGAGGGCAACAATGAAAGCTGCAGAGGTGCCTGTGATAAATGGTGAGACCTGAGGTCTTCAGTGATGGGATCCTGTGGAAGCTGGGCAGCCTTGCTGCTTCCAGAATATAAAGAATCAGTCAGAAACAACACTATATTAATGGAGTCAAAAAAACCCATGCCTCACTTCAAGCCACATTTATTTTTCAACTCTGCAAGCAGTTGGCTGTGGGTTTTTTTTAATGCCTGCTTTTTGCATAACACTGTGCATACTGTAGTGATGTATTCCTAGAGCAGCAAAGATTTCTTTTTGTTTTCTGCAGTCTTATGCATCTTTTCTGTTTACAACAGATCATTCAATTCCTGGTACTGAGATATAAACCAAGCTTAAAGCATCTATATATCAGAACTCAAAAGAAAGTAGATGTACACAGGGCTTTTTTATGGTAAGTTGTAAAAAAACATCCTTTAAGAAATTAAAATAGTAAAAGGCAGGAAGAAAGAGATGAGGGAAGGAAGCAACGTGGGAGTGTGTTGCCCTCTTCCTGCATCTATCTACATCTTTGGCACATACAAGTGAAGACACCTGGTCATTTAAGAAAAGAAGCTGCCAAAATGGGACAAAGTCCTTCATCAGATAGGTGTAAATTCAACAGCAGCCTTAGTAGGAATGAAATTTATAACAATTAAAAAATAATATTTGCCCTGTGTCCAGACCAGGCTCCAGATAAGCTTTTGCTACCTTGAGCTAGAAGGCAAACAATCACCTCTGAGTTAAAAACCAAAACCTGCCATTGCACACAGCTCTACCAAAGGCAAACACTTGGGAGGAACTATAATCCTTTGGGTTACCTGGCAATGTTTTTACCAACTTTAAGGGCTTTGATTAGAGACCTCTCCTCCTGTACAAACTGTCAGGTTGGGAACTGCTATAGAAGTCTCTGCTGCACAAGTGAGGAAAACTATTCCTAGGATGAAGGTGTATGATGATGGCAGGGAGGAGGGTGTTATCATGGTGATAAAGACCATGTGGATGGAAGGGTGGAGGAACTTGCAGCTCCCCCAGAGAAAGAGCAGGTAAATGTAATTCCTCATAAAACATAAGTGGTCAATGTGTACAAAATTGAAAAGTTGGAGAGAGCAATTTTGTGCAGAGAATGAAGGACAAAATTGAGTGAGTGAGTGAGTGAGTGAGTGAGTGAGTGAGTGAGTGAGTGAGTGAGGCAGACAAACACCAGCAGCCTTTAGGGCATGTACCTTCCAGGTGCAGCCACATCAGCCGTCCTTTCACTGAGGTGATGGAAGCCACACAAATCTCTGCAGGGTTCCTGGGGTTCACTGCCTCCAGCTTCATGTTCTTGGTGAAGCCACGGCTGAAGGATGTCTGAAAGAGGCAAGAGACAATGCTGAAACATGGCACTGCAGCACTGCACAACTTCACCCAGACTGCTGGGAAGCATAGATTTAGCATGGTTTGCTTTCTGCTGGAAGGGCAGGATACCCTGCAGAATGCAAAGGCATCCAGAGCCAAATGAGAGCTGTGCTGGTGCAGCCCAGGGTGAGGCAGCTGTGCCCCTGCAGCACATGGGGGTGGAGATTGCTGCCCCTGAGTATCCCTGTCACAGGAGATGGATACCCAGAAGAGGCTGGGACCCTGGAGAGAGGAGCCCGTGCAGGAGCAGGTTTGCACCAACTGGAAAACTCAGTGATGAAATGCATGTCATGTTCTATTCCTGACTCCTAGGGGACTGGGAGGAGGTTGCTCCACATCAGCTCCAAGGATGCCTGAATGTTTGCCAATTATGCATTTTCTGTTAATGTGATACTACACAGAGGGTTCCCAGAACTCTTGTGCTTAAGCATCTCTCACCTTGCTAGGAGAAACTTTATAAAGCAAAAAACCATCTTGCTTGAGACCAGAGAAACCTCTTCAAGCATGCAGTCACCCAAGCTAACTGAAGCTGAAGATATCTGAGTAACCTATTCAAGAATGCTTTACTTCATGAATTTTTCAGGATGGACCTCTGAGCAACCAATCTAGTGGGTGGCAGCAGTGCCCATGGGATGGGAGGACTGGAACTAGACAGTCTTTAATGACCCTTCCAACCCAAACCATCCTATTATTCTATTTTAAGCTCAATGAACAAAGCTTTCAGGTACATTGGCTGGAGTGAAGATGGATCCAGCTGTGCTCATTACCACTGTTCCTTCCAGTGTCCCCTCCTGTCACTTAATTCTCAGTCCCTTCCCAGTATCTCCCCACCACTGTCCCTGCAAACACATTTATGCAACACGTGTGTCCATACCAGGGCTTCCTCTCCTTGGATTTCCCTCCCCTCTGTTCCACCTGCTCTGCATCTCTCTGCACACAGTAGCACAGAAAGGGTTCCCTCTCTGAGATAAGAGTTTTTACTAATAATAATTGGGATGGGTAATAATTGCCACTAACTCAAAATGACACCCTCATCCTGGAAGCCAGGCTCAAATTCAACCCTTCTCCTATTGATGCAACACCAAGGACCATGGGCACTTCACCTTGAACAACCACTGAGAGCTCTCTGAGAGATTAAAAACTCATGGCTTTGGTCTCTTTTCCATCCTAGAACAGGCTGCTACTCTCAAGCACACCTTGGACTGCCTCAAGCCTTGCTCAGCACACAGATCAGCTTCACCCTGCAAAAGCTGCTAATGGCCAGGGCTGCAGGAATGCAGGCTGAGTTTGTTTAAATGCCTTTTATGTTGCCTAACAAGGAAATGCCATTTATCATCACCCTGGCTCCTTTCATTGCAGTTCAGTGCTGGAGGCTCATTTATACAAAATCAACGGCAAAACAGTTAGGTGGAGTTTATTTTACTAAGCATTTGGGCACGTCAATCCATTCCATAACTGCCTCTCCTTGTTAAAAATCCCTCCTGGGGAAACAGCTTCAGCACCTCCACTGCCAGCACCACGTCTGGCTGCACGAGGTGGGAGATGCAAAAAAAGCTTCCATCAAAGAGCCCCTCACAGCCACAATTCAAGGGGATCAGCCAGCCAGGAGGCTGCAGAAGTGACAGCAGAGCAGTTCCCTCTAAAAAGAATTGTGTTATTGAGAGTGGAAGAATAAGAGACACATGTTCATCTGGTGAATGTTTCCTTAAAAAAAAAAAAAAAAAAAAAAGGACCAAAAAGTGCCCAGACCTTACTTAATCTTAGAGGATATTATGCAGAGACTTTTCTCTGCTGAGAGAAGAGATTCACTACTTGGCAAAATTAAAAGAGATATAAAGAAAAGGTAGGGATGCTTGCAGAAGAGAAATGCAAAAACAGCCCCACTGTATTTGTGTGATGCAGCTTCCCTCAGGACTGCTGGAAATCTTTGCTTTAAGTCCCTTCAGGAAAAGGGCCTTTATGGGGGTAAGAAATCCTTACCCTGGTTTGACTCCCAAGTCAGACTCTGTTCATGGTACTGTGAGTTCATCAATAAAAAATTGACTAACTCACCCTCAAAGCTTCCAAGCCAGGCTCCCCCTAGGCCACCACAGATGAGGAAGGCATGGAAAACCAGAGCTGCTGCCTGTCTCCATTCTGCTATCCATAAACACCACATCCCTCAGTCCTGTGACTTCTGAGATCAGTGAAAAGCTGTAACAATCCTACAGAAACCTGTCTGTCCATCATTCACCACATCACTTCATTTTGCAAAGCTTTCTGTGCTCATTTTAGGTGCACCACTAACATTTAGGTACCACCATCAGGAGTATTTTCAGTTATTGATGGGATCTCAACCTCCATCAGCTGATGGGCACTGAAGGAGAGCACCAGGTTGCTGGGAAAGGCAGAGGCTGCATCTGCCTTTCCCCAAGCAATGAATCAGACTGATGTCAGATCAAGCCACACAGGACTGTCATTGCCATAAAACAGCCTGCAAAAGATTATTTCAAAAGCTGTGAATCTCAATGGCATCTATCACTCTAACATCACTGTTGCTACATCAAGGAAGGACATGAACTGTCCCAATGACCAGAGCATTCATGAGGGTTAATCATCTTCTCCGACATTTTCAACATTTAGCATTTTAATACATGTGGTTCGGTTTCTCTGTATCCCTGGGATACAGAGAGAACACCTAAAATGTAAAAAGGGACAAATGATACTCTGCAATTTCTTTACCTGAATTATTTTTAGTAGCACTTGAATTAATAGCAATAACCAGATGAGATCCTTATAGTGCTGCACAAAACCAGAGAGGGGATGAAGAGCAGGATAATTACAGATAAAGACAAGACTAAAATAAGTTTGTTCTCTTTAGGGTTGAAGACCTTGAAGATTTCCCCAGCTTCCTTCCTAAGGCATCCTCATGGTGCTCTGGAAGAACCTCTCAAAGCCTTGCAGCATTTCTTCTGTGCAAGCTGTTTTGTTTCACATGGCTGGACAGGAGCAAAAGGAAGAACTTACATTTCTAAAGCACAGGTGAGGTGCTGCCTCAGCTCCACACTGCTTCTGGTAGTCTGCCCAGTCAAAGTCCTGGCCAGAGTAACCTGCAGGAGGACAAAACAAAAAGAGCCATCAGCCACCACTCCACACCACAGAGAGAGGACAAAACAGACCACAAGCAGATGAATATTTGTGTTTCAGTATCTCATCCTGCCTCAGTGACCCGTGCAGTGTCAGCAGGGCCCCTGGTCACACACCATGAGAGCCAATGGCTCCTCCAGCCTCCACTCACACATCTGCATTTCACTGCCAACTCTCCACCAAAAAGTACTAAGACAATCATTTCCCTTATCTTCCCTTTTCTGTGAGCATCTCCCAACTTTTAACAAACCCGTAACTAATGACAAGTGCCACTTTCACAAGGGCCAAATTTCCACATGGGGCTAGTTATGGACTTCTTTCTCTTGCTTTTAGCTGTCTAAAAGGTGGATGGGGTTATGGAGCTGGACATGGGATATTTGCTGCTCCCTCAGGAGTGGACAGGGAGGGGATCAGCACAATCAGGAGCTGATCCATCCTCCCTTTCAAAGCAGGAGATAAATTCCCCTCTCTTCATTCATGCACCCTTTCTGACTGGCTCCCCAGCAGCTCAGGGTGTGTGAGCTGAATCCCATCACAGTAAAAATGGTACAGAAATCTGGAGCAGAGCCGGAAAATGAATGCAGATCTGCCTCAAACAGCCTCAGCAAGCAGATCATCCCTTCAGCCTCTGCTTCCAGGTAAAGTTAAGAGATTTCTTTATATGAACATCTCTCAAGGAGTCCCATCATACAAAGACAAATCAGATCTCTTGCTCATCCACTATTCCTACTTGGCAATTTAGCAATAAATTCTTGGGCAAGAACCTTTTGGGGGATTTTTCATTTGCTTTTGGGAGCTTTTTTTTTTGGCCTTCCACTTAAATTTCTATTTTTGCAGTGCTTGAAACCAGTGAGTGCTAATCCTGTCCAGGGGCTTGAGGATACTCTAATGACATTACTGCAGAACTACTCCTACTGGAAAGTTTCAGGAGTCACCCAAAGGCCAAATTCTCCCCTCAATCTCCCTAGAAATCTCAGCTTGGCCTCATTTCACAGAACATCCCTAAATGCCTTTTGCATTGATAGTCAAAAAGGGACACTCAAGATCAAATGTGAATGAGTCTTTTATGACAATGAAAATTGTGGCTTTTTTTTTTATAGGCAAGAACTGGAATACTGAGTATAATCCCCTACCAGTCTGCCAGATCCCAAAAAAGGAGACAAAATTTTTGCAAACAACATGCCAAGCATCCTGCTAAGATCCAAGTATCTTGGATAAGATGATTTCTATTCCTAGTAATTGCATTCATGATAAGCAAATTGCTGAGATAAAGCCTTGAGCTATGATGCCTGTCTCTGTGGGGCATTAAAGTGCATAATAATTAAAAAACTAAACATGCACAGGGAAGGAAAAAAGGGTAGTTACTTATAAAAAATGTTCCTTTTTTCATACAAAAAATATCCTTGCACTGTTTTTCAACAATTTCTGCAACAGTATTTTCTTCACACTTTGTGGTGTTTGTGAGGGTTTCTAGGACGAGGTGAGAGATGAGAATCTGGTTTCTTGTTTCCAGAAAGCTGATTTATTATTATATTATATTAAAAAATGCTATACTAAAACTACACTAAAGAAAGAAAAAAGATAAAACAGAAGGTTTAACAAGAATAAATAATAAAACCCTGTAATTCCTCAAAACCTTGACACAGCTAGACCATGATTGGTCATTAAATTAAAACAATTCACACAGAACCAATCAAACATTCACCTGCTGGTAAACAATGTCCAAGCCACATTCCAAAGTAACAAATACAAAAGCAACAATCAGATAATTATTGGTTGTATTCCCCTCTGAGGCTTCTCAGCTTCCCAGGAAAAAATCCTGGGCAACAAAAAATTTTCAAAAAATATCATAGTAACAACACTTAATCTCTTTTTTTTATCTCCAATTTAAACCCCTCAAGGTTGGGGTTTGAATCCTGATTTTAAGCTACGCAGATGTTAACAGAGTGGATTGAAAAGGCCCACTAGAGGTGTTTTGGTGAGGTACAAAAACCAGACTGTGCTGTCACCACACAACTGCCCCGCTGTGCCCTGCACCACTGGAACCACTGGAAGCCTTTTCCTTCAGGCTTCAGCAGGAATGGAACCTAGGAGGGCAGCTGGGGAGGTAAAAATAACTCCCCAAAGCAGCACAGGGAGGGTTCCAAGGGGGGAAACACCCAGGAATTGATTTCACATGAGCCATCTCCATTCCAGAGTGTTTGTAAGCCTTTCTTTTCGGGTTTACAAGGTTCCGTTTCCCTTCCCGAAAGGAAATTTCCTTTTGGGAAGGGAAACAGAATCTTGCAATTTCAATGGGGACCAATAGAGGAATCTTTGGTGCATGTCCCTGCCCTTGATGGCATGCCATGCCTTTTGATGGCTTTGACTTCGGGAAAGATTTTTTTCTTTTTTTTTTTTTTTTAATTATCCATGCCATGTCCCTCATATCTTCCCCTTCATGTTGTGTCTTCCTCTGATTTTTTCCCCTGCTTTTGCAACATCTGTGAGCTTTGTTTTGGCCTGGTTTGGTCCTTTGCACTGCACCTGATATAATCCCAGTCCATTTTCTTGTAGTCACTAATTTTCCCAAATTTCTTTTTTTTCCTCCTCCAATTGCAATTTCCTTTGATGGTATCTCCATTCCAGTGTGTTTCTAAGTCCATCTTTTCTGTTTTGGACTTCAGTGGGGATCAATTTTGGCAAGCTTTGCTGCATGTACCTGCACTTGATGGCATATGGCCTGCCTTTTGATAGCTTTGACTTTGGGGAAGATTTTTTTCTTTTTTCTTTTTTCTTTTTTTTTAAGTATCCATGCTATGTCCCTCATATCTTCCCCTCCAAGTTGTGCCTTCCTCCTTGACTTTTTCCCCTGCTTTTGCAACATCTGTGAGCTTAGTTTTGGCATGTTTTGGTCCTTTGCACTGCAGCTCATTTCCTCACAGACCATTTTTTGAAGACACTAATCTCCCAATTTTTGGGGGGTTTTTTGGGTTTTTTTCATTTGCATTTCATTTGGACTTCAAATGAGCCCTGACTTGTCTGTGGCCTTTGCATGGTGAGGCCGCACCTTGATGGCTGTCGCCAGTTCTGGGCCTTCATGGCCACAGAGCAGGAATGGAACCTGGGAGGGCAGCTGGGGAGGTAACAATAACTTTACTGCAGCACTACAGGAAAGATTCCAAGAGGGGAACACCCAGAAATTAATTTCAAATGAGCCCTGATTTGTCTGTGGCCTTTGCATGGCGAGGCTGCACCTCCAGGGCTGTGGCCGGTTCTGGGCCTTCATGGCCACAGAGCCCTGGAGGGGCTGGAGCTGTCCAGGGAAGGGATGGAGCTGGGAAGGGTCTGGAGAACCTGAGGGAGCTGGGAAGGGGCTCAGCCTGGGGAAAAGGAGACTCAGGGATGCAGACCTGGTGCTCTGCACAAGTCCCTGACAGGAGGGGACTATTGTATTGCAGGATTTGCCCCAATGAAAGAAGGAACAATGAATCTGACTCCATGTTTTCAGAAGGCATATTATATTATATTATATTATATTATATTATATTATATTATATTATATTATATTATATTATATTATATTATATTATATTATATTATATTATATTATATTATATTATATTATATTATATTATATCATATTATACTAAAGAATACAGAAAGGATACTTACACAAGGCTAAAAAGGTAATAATGAAAACTCGTGACTCTCTCCAGAGTCCTGACACAGCTTGGCCCTGATTAGCCAAAGAATCAAACAACTCACAGCAGAATCTAATGAAACAATCACCGTGGATAAATAATCTCCAAACACATTCCACATGTGAGCACAACACAGGAGAAGCAAATAAGATAAATGAGATAAAAACTTGTTTTCCTTTTTCTCTGAAGCTTCTCAACTTCCCAGGAGAAAATCCTGGGTGAAGGGATTTTTCAGAGAATGTGAATGCCACAGGGGACAGCCAGGGGACTGGGCTCTGCTCCCAGGGAACAGGGACAGGAGGAGAGGGAACGACAGTAAGCTGCACTAGGGAAGGGTCAGGGTGGATATTAGGAAGAATTTCTTTGACTAAAAGGGTTGTCAGGCATTGGAATGGGGTGCCCAGGGAAGGGGTGGAGTGCCCACCCCTGGAAGTGATAAGAAACAACTGGACACTCAGTGCTGTGGTGTGGATGACAAGGTGGCCATCAAAACTTGGATTCAATGACCCAGCTTGCCTGGAGGTCTTTTCCAACCTCACTGATCCCTGATTCTGTGGTCCTGCCTCCCTCAGCACACAGAGAGGTGCCAGGTACCCAGTGCCTCCATCAGCACATGGCACTCACACCCTGCAAGGCTCAGCCCAAGGGACAGCACTGAGAGCTGTGTTTGCACAACTCCTCAAACATGCAACACCTTCACCATGTTTGCCACCTCAGCTCTGGGCATGGAAGAGCCCAGCATCAGAAGCTAATTCAGAGCAAATATAACAACACAAATGTACTGGAGGATTTGGAAGTGGCTTTTCCTTAGTAAGCTTTACAACAAGGAACATTATCAAATGTTGTTTTTTTTTTCCCCACTTAATAATAGCTCATAAAACAATGATTGTTACTCTGAAGGGAAGTGGTCTATAAATCCTGCTCTAATAAATACAAACAGAGCTTGTTCAATGTTTATACAGCAGCAGTTAATGGGTATTCATTTTTGGCACTGTACAGGAAAATACTGCTCTCTATTTCGAGTAGCAAATATTTGCACCTCCTGTTCATGACCCATTTACTCTTTGTTTGTCTTCAATAAAGCCAGATAAGCAAAAAGGAAAGAGAATGGATATCAGACAAATAAAGGACTCCAAACTCCAATATCCCAACCTGGCATATTGTTCTGACCAAAAAAAATCAGTTGATTTTGAGATCAGAAAACCTCCTTGTCAAGACTATATTAACCAGGGGTTTGGATGCTTTTCACTTTCCATCTGCTTTCTTTTTTTATGGTTTTTGGGTTTTTGTTCTGTTTAGTTTGTGCTTATTTTCAAATGACTCATTCTAATATCTGATTACATTTTAGTAACTCAAAGAAAGTCTCTCCCTATAGAAAAGGTTTTAAGGTGCTAAAATTCAGTTTGGACATGCAGCCCTTATACACAGTATAAAAATACAGCAACACATAGAATGCATCTTTTTGCCACTGGCTTTTTTGCCTTTTTAATAGCTTCCCCCCAGGATTTCTGATCTCAGAGCAGAAAGCCAATTTGATTTTCACCAGGGGAATAAGGAGAGACTTTCTGCACCTCCTCAGGTGCCCAGGTGGATCCCAATAACTAGGAACCACACAAGATCACAGAACCACAGAATCACAGAATGGTTTGGGCTGGAAGGGGCCTGGAGGGTGACCCAGTTCCACCCCTCTGCCATGGGCAGGGACACCTCCCACCAGAGCTCACCAAGCTGAAAAATATTCACATGACAGATGCTTCAGATATGCCTTCAAATGCTGGCATCTAAAATAGACTTCACACACACTTGACCCATAAACCAGCATCTCAGACAGGCTTTGTGTCAGCGTGGATTGGAAATTTTTAAGCCTTATGGTCTCCTTCAGTTAATTATCCAGCCTGGGCAAGCTGCATGTAAATTTGGGTGGAAAATCCCCAAAATATTCCATTTACTTTGACTTCTAGCAACTTTTCTGGCCAGTATCAGTGAGTGCTTACACAGGACAGAGCTGAAGCCCCAGACAGCAGATTTATTTCAGCAGAAGCAGCAGAGCAATCATGGATGTACCACATGCAGCTGCAGGCACAGGGCTCCAGGACTTTGGTGGGAATTTCAAATTACACTCTGGATATACATAAGAGGATTCTGAATCTGGTAGGGAATAACCCTTCCCTTCCCTGGCTTTGGCAGCATCATGCTTTTTCCAAAATGAAGGCAAAAGTTCATACACAAAACTTAGCTTGATTTTTTTTTTTTTGAGGCATTTCTTACTCCCAAGCAACATTGATTTCTGGCAACAGACCAACAACCCAACCAGCTTCAAAAACCTGAAATTCCAGCGAACCAACACATTTTGCAAGCAAAGAAATATTGCTAGGGCACCACAGGTGGTTGTCTGAAGTTGAGAGTAATTAACTGCAGTGCTACAAAGTTGAGGAACAGCAGGGCTGGAGGCTGTTTCTCCAGGCTCTGACCTGAACACTGCTTGCAGTGTGCCCTGGGATTTGCTGAGACAGCCAAGGAAATCCCTCCACACTGCCGGGCAGGCAGCTGTTTTTAGCTCAGACATTCAGATTTAGGAGCTCTGCTTGGCCTCAGTGTTGTACTGACATGGATGAAAGAGGGTTTGCCTCTGCAGTGATTGGAGTTTTAATGCTGCTTTTGCTCTCTACACACACAAAGAACTCTAGGATTCATCCCACAGGAATTCATGAGGATTTCACAAGCCTTAATCAGACTTCAAAGCACAGGGACATCAATCCACCAGCAAGAAACATTTGCTGAGATGTTCATGTTCAGAACAGCCCCAATCACTCCAGAGAACTACTGTGGCTTGAGATACTTCAGCTGATGCTCTACAGCAACCACCAGCACAATTTTAAAGGCAATAATAACAAGCAAACGTGCTTCAGAGTAAACCCAAAAAATCACTGAGAAGGAATACAAACCCTTGGGAGGTGTGAGATTGACTCCATTTTTAAGGCACCACTGTATTGGCAAGATCCCCAAGGAATCTGCATGGCAAAGCATTGAGATTTTGCTGGGTTCAGGTCTCAAATCATCAATGGTCACTTGTAAATAATGATTGTTAAAAACCTAAGGGGTGAAAAGAAGAGACCAAAATCAGGGGTTAGATTTGCTGCAACATTAAGTAACATGGAAAGCTGAAACAGCCAAAACCTGGGGATCAAACTACTGAAAATAATTTGCTTTCACCTAAACCTTTTCATCAGTGTTTCTACCCAAGAGACCAAAGCCTGAGTTTTAGAGATGGGAGAAATGAAGCAATGGAAAGTGCTGAGGTTCAGGGTCCCACAGCTGAGCAGACACTGGAGATGATCCTGAAGACCCCAGAGCTTTCCTCTCTCTTGTATTTGAGTGTGTGGATTAAATATCCAGCCACCACCTGGTGCAGCTGTTTTATTTCCAAAGGTTTCTCAGATGGGCAGGGAAAATACACATTGGATGGAGGGGAGATAAAGACAAAAGAGGGATCCTTTTTTTAGTTTTTTTTTTTTGCATGCAAGTGGTAGATGAACATGCTCATCTCCATTGGTTTTAAGTTCATGGAATCAGATGGTAATGCTTGTGGGAAAGAAAGAATTAATTAGGAACATCCATGGATTTTAAACCTATTCCTTAATGTGTTCTCCAGCCACTTAAGTACCACTCTTTTTTTTTTTTTTTTTTTTTTAAGTACCTTCCTGATTTCCACTACATTTTCCTAAATGCAGTAGAAATCAGGAAGGGTTTCCCAGACAGGTTCTTTCCATCCCTCCTTTCTGAGCACTCACCTTGGTCACTGATGCAGGACAGATATGAAATGGCTCCCTCATATTCACTGCCTCCAGCTTCATCCCCACAGTGAAGAAGTGGTTTCTCAAATCAGCATGGTCCTGTGGGAAGAGGAACACGTGGTGACACCAAGAAGCAGCCAATACATCTGAAAATCTGTTTGAAAGACATCCATGTGGGTTTTGTCAACTCAGCTGGTCCTGTGTTCTTTCCATGCCAACCCAGCCACAGAAAGAGAGGGGACAACCTCAGTCCTAGAGGACACATCTACAGCACCATGCCCATCATACCTAAAGCACAGAGTTTATGCCCATCTCAGGCATCCCACCAGAATTTGGTCCACAAGAATGTGCACACCAAAGTGAGGACCTGGCTGAGAAACTGCTGCTTGAAAATCTCCTGTGGGCAGAGCCTCTCCACCTCTGTCACCAACATCACCCTCTGGGAGCAACTGAGAGTCCAGAGGTGCCAAGACTCAAACTGAAGCCCCCCAGGGTAATGCACAAGATGGATGCAAACAGCACAGCATGGTCCTGATTTACCCTGATGGATGTCCAGCACCTGCAGGGCACCAAAACTGGGCTGGAAATATGGAAAGGTATTTTTTTCCAGCGAGGAGATTGGAAATGGATTAGAGCCTGGACAGTGAAATCAGACCCAAAATGTGGGCAACCAGAGAAGATGATGGTAGGAAAACAGGCAGCTGTGTTCAAGCACATCCCCAACACAACACTTCCACCTGGGATAAAACCTGGCTGCACCACAGGCTACACACAGAGGGCTCCCCACAGCAGCTCTGGGGATGCAGAATGCAGTCCTGAAATTCAGAAGCAACCCAGATTCAACTCCCTGGTTTGCCACCAGTTTAGTTTAACACCTAATTACTCCATCCCTTGTGATCCCTATCTAACAGCCACACAAGCTGCCACCCTAATTCCAGGGTAATGACTGCATTTTGTGTTCATTCAATAAAAATGTCCCACAGTATTTCTAAACCACTGGTGCATTAGCCAATACAAGCATGAAGAGAGATGATGCTGTATTTAGCACACACTCACAGCCTACTCCAAAATACATGCAGAAAGCTTGCTATCTAATAAGTGGTTAGCAACAACAATCCCATCTACATTCATTGCTACACGTGGTATTCTTGCTCTAAAATGATTTTCTATTGATCCAAAGTTGTGTTTCATTGTGCTTTCTTTTCCCAAGAACTGTCTGCACTTGTAAGGGCTTAACAACTTCTATTTTGGGATCTTACATTCCAACTGCTGCTAGAGATAAGAATTTTTACAAGCTCCAACCACAGCTAAATGAATGGTTGTTTTCATCCTACCAACCTGCAGGGTGACTGAGCCCTTTTTGGTGAGAAACAAAAAGCAGAAAAACCAACAGAACAATAATGAATTTTGTCTCAAAGGAGAAGAAAATACTGATGAGGAATATTTAAGAATAATGGCCCAGAGCCCAAGGGACTAATGGTTGAGGATGGAGCAGACATCCAGGAGTTTGAGCATCCTTTTCATAAGGGCATGCAATGACAGGATGAGACAGAGTGGTTTTAAGCTGAAAAAAGGCAGATTTAAATCAGATATTAGGAACAAATTCTTTACTGTGAGGGAACTGAGTCACTGGGACAGGTTTCCCTGAGAAGTTGTGGATGTTCATCCCTGGAAATGTTCATGGCCAACAACCTGGGATAGTGGAAGGTGTCCCTGCCTGTGGCAGGGGAGTGGAAGGAGATGAGCTTTAAGGTACTATCAAAAACTGCCACCTTTAATACTGAAAAGGCTTCAGAGGGAAAAGATGATGCCTGCAAAACTCCAGTATCATCAGCACTGAACTTTAAACCCCTAAAGGAAAAACAGCATTTGGACTGGAGGGCTGCCTCCTCCTGCATGAGGATCCACACTCTGATTCTCTTAATCCTTGGGGTGGGGCTGTAAAGAAAAGGCAACTTTGCAAAATGTGCTCCTGGAATCAGCATCTCCCCACAAATGTTCCATGATTCAACTCACGCTCAGATCCAGCCTCAATGTGTAATAAGCCAAGATCCACCAAAGTACTTAATCATGTTTATCTTTAAACACACAAGTAGTTTAATCAACTTTTAAAGTGATTTGTTGATTGAGACCAAAATATACTGACACCAAACCACACTGCTTCTCCTTTTTATCTGAACCATTTTCTTTGGTGTTTATCCTTCTATTTGTTTTGGCTTTTTTTTTTTCAAAGGGGAAAAATAATCAGATGGGGAAAAAAACCCCCACTAATAATATTTAAAAGTATTTTACTTCAAAAGCACTGTGTACCTTGGGATCTAATCTCCCTTGTCTTTCAGCACAGCAAGTAAATATTTTTCCCCATTAAATTAGTAGCAAGAGTGAACTCACAAGGGGAGTTCACAGGATCTCAAGTATGTCTCCCTTTTGAGGGTCAAAATCCTCTTTGAAGCAGAAACATGCATTTCTTTGGAGAAATGCTGAGGATGTAAAACCCTTTCTGTGTTAAATGTCATTTTTGAAATGGAAAAGCTTTCATGGAGAAAAAGCCTTTGTACTGCACCTCTCTGGAAAATGGTCAGGGTCTGGATATTTGATCTGTCTCATATACTGGCTAAAGAGAATCATTAGAATTTACCAAAGCAGCCTTATATTTTTGCAGCCACAAAAGGAAAGAAAAAAGATTCCTGATGCCATTCTCCAGTTCCAGTGCTGGAGCTGCCTCAGCCAGCAGGGAATTACTTAGGATTTGGCATATGCTCCTCTTCAAAACTCCAATTAATTTACATAATTTCTAAGAATAGGTTCCAGAGAAGTGATGGCAAAGCTTTTAATTAGTATTAGACTCAAAGTGATACACTGGATAATGAACTGCTCTCTCTTCCCTTTATTCACGTTGACAGGAACGACGCCTGTTTAATAAAAGCAGCTACAAGGAAAGGACTGGAGGGGTGAGACTTTCTCCTGGTCCCCGCCAGGCTCTGCAGCCGAACAAAAGAAATGCCTGACATGATAATGGGTGGCAGAATTCGACCCTTCGCTGCTATTTCACAGCATTCAATGCCACCAGCGAGGATGTCACCAGCCATTATTTTCTAGCAACTTCTCCCAGTGACTCAATTTCCTTTGAAATGGAGATCAACAGGCAGAATAGTTTTGACCAGCTGGAGCATTTTAAAGCCTCGTGCATGGTGGGCTTTTACTCCTGCTGGCTGTCAGTGCTTCCCAGGAGCAGCCTGGCTGACCACACAGAAGTTTGCTCTGGATATTAGGAAAAATTTCTACATTGAATGGGCTGCCAAGCACTGGCACAGGCTGCCCAGGGAAGTGCTGGAGTCACCATCCCTGGAGGGATTTAAGAATTGTGGAGGGATTTAAAAGTTGTGCAGATGTGGCATTTGGGGACATGGTTTAGTGGTGGCCTTGGCAGTCCTGGGTTAATGGTTGGACTCGATCTTGGAGGTGTTTTCCAAACAAAATGAGACAGTGATTCTGTGATTCTATAATTTACACCAGAATGCCTGTCCTGGGGTTCACAAGCCCTGAGAGGGCAATGCAAAGACCCTCTGGCTGCTGAGGAGCAGCCAAGTGACCTGGACTGACAGTCAACAAGGGTTCAGAACTCAGAGCAAAGTGAAAAACCATGCCACAAAACATTCAACAAATTAACGTGGCACGGGCAGCACAGCTGCTCACTCCAAGGGTCACAGTCTCCAACATGATGGATTACAGCTCAGGGGTAATGAGTGGAGCACTGCAAAAGCCCTCAATGAACGTCTGTCACTCACAGTCCAAACACACTGGCAACAGCCAGAGCTGTCACAGCTCTCACTATAATCCCAAAAAAAGCAATTAAACTCAGCCCCATGCTCACAGCCTTAGAGCAGGGGGTGCATTTGCAAATGCACAGGCTGTGACCCTCTGGGCCACCTGAAAGACAGCCCTGCTTTGATACACATCTGCACCCTGATTTCCATCTTTACGTGGCTTGTGTTTCTGTAATTATCCTGCAAAAATTACTGATGGGCTTTGCAACAGCTCACTGCATCCAGCATCACACACAGAACTGGGAACTGCACATCTGGAGGTCAACTAACAAGTTAGCCACAGTACTGGGAGCAGAAACAGGCTCCAAATTCCCAGGTTAGGGAGTTTATTCCCTTCCCAAATTCCCTTCTTTCTTTAGAGTCTGAGATAGCCACATAATTTTCTCCCTCACAGCTAACAAGCCACCAGCAGTGTGGATTTCAGAAATACCAGGTGACATGGAAGCCTAAATGTCACTCCAAAAGAGATCCACAAACAGATTTAGAAAAGCATTGCAACTCTTCAGGATCTGAGTAAGCCATAGGGAAGTACCTGTGTGGGTGACATGCTTAAGTCCTGATAATTACGTCAGGAAGTTTTAGTTTTAGGTGATTAACTCAGAAATTTCAAAATCATCATCACTGCCACTTGCCCAACCTGGTAGCTAAATACCAGGCCTACAAATGTAATTTCTGCTAAAAAAATGCCATTTGGCTGTAAATAAACTCAATTCTGTCCATGTCACAAGAGTGGAGCTCAGGTAATTTTACAGTGCACTGGGTAAAGCTGATAGAGCAGGGGGACCTGGCTAAGCTGCTTTGGTCTGTGACACTCAGGGAAGCTGCACTCTGATAGAGCTGGCTGCTTTATCTGTGTCCCCAAAACCAAGGAAGGGCATCACTTTCAGACTGTGACATGTCCATTTTTAGCCCCTTCTGCTCAAGACCACTGGAGTAATATAATTTTAAACACAGCAGCTTACACAGTGTATGAAAAGAGCAAAAGGCATCTAATTTGCATTTGCATCTAATTTTCAAATTTCAGGCTTATTTTCAAATATTTTTGGAAGTCAGGGCTCTTTTGGTCCAGGACAGTCAGATGCACACAATTTACAAAACTGCAACTCCATGTAAAATTCAGAACTAAGTCTGAATGCTGAAAAGCTGCAAGGTTGAGAGGCTAATTAGAAACACTGACCACTTAATAAATTACTGACCTGAGCCTCCTTTAACAGTGTGAACTACTCTTGCCTTCAGTCCCATCTCTCCTGGTTTACCCCAATAAAGGACACAGAGGAGCAGGCCCCATCTGGTATAACTGGGAACATATTAGTTGATTTGGTTTTTATTTTTGAAGAAATCACTTCCCCTCCATCTTTTCTCTCTAATTTCTCCAAGAAACTGGCTGTTCCTAATAGCCTAATTTTAATCACAAAGCTCACGTGTGGGAACTAGTCACAAACACAGTAATAGCAGTGCTTAAACTGCCTCCACAGGAATCTGGCATTTGTTTTTTTAATTGAGAAAAAAAAAAAGAGAAAATAAAGAAAGACACGCTACCCAATGCACCCTCTGTGTTATTTGCAGATGAATCAGTCTTGTTTGTGATTCACCAACTTACTCTGCTAAACACAGAGCAATTTTCCCTGAAGGTGCACTCTCTGCAGGGAGACAGAAATCCCTGTAAGACACAACATGTACAAACTGTCCCCTTGCTCTGACAAGAGCCATCAGAGGAAGACCAAAATGTAGAGATGTGGGGTGGGATGATGAGGAAAGGGCGCTGGGAGGGACATTTTAGAGACACCACAACCCTGAAGCAACGAGAGCCAGCTACAAACTGCACCTACTGAAGAGCCCCTTGAAAATCTGCAGATGCTTCTGCCGAGGACTGCATTTAGCCCTATGGATTTTAAGCTCCTCTTGTTGAATAAAAAATAGTTACCATAGAAACAGCAACATTGCAGAGTAGCCGGTCGAAATCCAAGCACACCTTCTCCGTATGGCTCGGGCCAAGGCAGATGGCATTAGGGCAAAGATCCCCTCCCACACAGCGCCTGCTTGGCTCTGCCTGGCCACTGGAAGCATGGGCAGAGGTAAACGAGATGCATATTCATCCACTTGGGGTTTTTTTGGTGTGTTTGTGTCCTAGGGTGATGTTATGATGCTTGCATCCCCATTTGTGTGTTCTGTTTATGCTGGATATCATGTTCTGTGCCTTCAAGACTGGCTCTGAAGAATGAGAGTTTTGTTTTGGTTTTGCTATCAGCTGCTCCCCCATGGCTGGTGGGACACAGAGATGGGGCAGTACATAGTGCTGCTTCTGCTTTTTGTTTCTGCTCATTAGCTAGTTTAGCTAAGCAGTCCAAATTTTTGCCTGGGCTGTTTCTTCTTTCCCTTTTTTTGGATCTACTCAAACCTGCTCCAGACTGGGACCTGGCAAACCCCGAGAGTTTGCACCCTGCGGCCTACTGGGGCCTACTCTGGGCAGCAGCTGCCCCAGTGCCAGAGGGACTGATAACAGAGCGACCACCCCCAGGAAAGCGACTTTCTGATTTTGTCATCTTTTTCAGAGTGCTGTCACCCAATATTGTTCATTTTGTGTGCTGGGGGGTGCTGTGCCTGTTAAATAAACAGGTTCTTCGCACTTCTCTCTGAGAATCCTTCCCAAACCAGTTGAGGGCAGGAGCCCTGTGGGTTTGATTTCTGGAGGGGCCCCCTTTGGAGGTTTTTGCCCAAATTTTTCCAAAACCAGGAACAGTTTGGTTTGGGTTTTTTAGCATCTCAGAGCCACAGTGCTTCACAAGCGTTGGTGACATCCAGTTGTGCTACACACCCAGGTCCCCTTTCATGGAGGGTAAAGTCACACAGAAAGGGTGGCACAGGTGGGAACAGCTCCTTGAGTGCTCAGAGTGAAACCTGCAGTGTCTCTGCTCACACCCCCTCAACACACAGCCCCTCAACTGTGAGCAGACTCAGGCTGCCTGCAGTAACATCATGGCAGGAATCATTACTGAGAAATCAACAGGAATTTGTGAGAGCAGAAGGGATCAGGAGTCCATTCAATGCACTCTGTGAGCTGCAACCACCTTGGAAAACAGCTACGGACCACAGCTGCTTTTGCTTTCTTGGAGGACATTAATGCACCTTTAGATCATACAATTGTAGACCCATGGAATGGTTTGGGTTGGAAGAAACAGTAATGGTCACCTTATTCCAAAGCCTCTGCCATGAACAGGGACATCTTCCACTGTCCCAAGTTGTTCCAAGCCCCATCACACCTGGCCTTGGACACTTCCATGGATGGGGCAGCTATAACTTCTGGGCAACCCGTGCCAGGATCTCACCAGCTCTCTATTATGAAGAATTAATTTCTTGCTAATATCTAACCTAAACCTTCCCTTTTTTTCAGTTTTAAGCCCTATCACTACATGCCCTCGCAAAATGCCCTAAAATGGGTGACTTCTAGGTATCACCACCCTATACATGGCAGCAGATGCTGCTGCAGGTGCACATCAGCCCCTCTCAGTGGAAAACACTGCCCAGGGATATGGAAGGTAGGAGCTAAGGATGTCACAAACTCCCTCACACCAAGGCTAGATGCAGTGATTGAACTAAACCAGGCTCTTTTGCTGACCTCTCCCCATCCTGAGAGATCCCCAATGAAGAAAACTACACATGCCAGAGGATGAGGAAGGTTGAGGGACCTGCTTCTCACTCATCCCATCTGCTTGGCTTGAACTGCCTCTAGCATTTCCCTCCCAACCCTGACTTTCATATGGCACTGCCAAACAGACCCTGGGGGCATCTCAGACAGGGCTTGGCTTCTCCCACCTCCCCGGACTGCTCTCCCAACCCAAATCCCTGCTCAGCCTTGGACAGTCAGGAGGGAGCTGGAGAGGGTTAGAGCTGTTCACTGCTCACAGAGGTAGCACCAGGCTGCATCTCACCCTCTTGACTCCCTCTGTGGTGTCCCATGGTTCTTACAGAGATAAGTGCTGAGGCAGGAGTGGATAAAAACACAGCAGAACAACAGAGGGATTGGGAAGTCACGTGTCCTGGATTGCCAAGCAAATTGTCTTCTATCTGCCATCTGGATGCAAGTTGTCTTCTGTTCAGTGGGCAGTTTTCCTTATCTCTTCCACAACCACACCTCCCCACTGCATGACTGATAAGAACTACAGCATCCCATTGGGAGATGTGACCAGAGGGAGGAGCCAAGCATTCCTACCTGGATATAATCTGGAGATTCTGGAACACCAGCACAGCTTCTCCACTGGATTTCCCAGAGGAACAGCAGCTGCCTCTTCCACTGGATCTTCAGAGGAAGAGACTGCACCTTTCTACAGGATCCCTGCTCCAGCAGAACCACCCCTGACACTGCAGGAGGGCAGAGCCACAATTCCAATGGGACTGACCCTGACCCACAGGGTGTCAGGTTGGGTTCTGACTCTGTCAGTGTTGTTTTGGTTTACTGCATTGTTTATTTTATCTTTTTATTTTCTTCCCTAATAAAAACCTGGTATTACTGCTCCCATATTTTTGCCTGAGAGCCCCTTAATTTCAAATTTATAACAATTCAGAGGGAGGGGGTTTACAGTTTCCATTTCAGGGGAGGCTCCTGCCTTCCTCAGCAGACACCTGGATTTCCAAACCAAGACCCCATGGACGTGTCCCAGCCAGGCAAGCAGCAGCCATGGAAAAGGGCTGGAGAGCCCACAGATGAGGCAGAACAGATGGAGTATAAATAATCTGGCAGCCTGCAGACAACTCGTGGGTTATTAAAGCACGGCGTGCTGAGCCAGGGCCAGCCAGGCCAGCAGGGCATGAAGGAGCTCGAGATTGGGGCTTGGCTTCCAAGGGAGACCAAAGGCATAATCCTTTCAAACTGCTGCAGCAGCACGTGCCCATCCACTGAGGGGAATGAAGACACAAAAACCCTGTTGGGCTTCAAGGCTACTCATGCAGCCAGGTCAGGATTGTCCATGAGTGAAAATCCTATGAGTTTCTCTAATTTCAACTCTTCCAGTACAGAAAACACTCTGAAGCACCCACAATGTTTACTAAATTCTGAGAGATGTTGTTTTCTGTGGTATTTTCTGCTGCAGTCCTCCATGGCAGGAAGGAGTGAATCTGACTCCATGTTCTCAGAAGGCTAACTTATTATTTTATGGTATTATATTAAAGAATACTATACTAAAACTGTACTAAAGAATAGAGAAAGAATACTTACAGAAGGCTACAAAGAATGATAATGAATCTCATGATTCTCTCTCCAGAGTCTGACACAGCCTGACCCTGATTGGTCATTAAGTTAAAATAATTCACATGAAACCAATCAAACAACCACCTGTTGGATAAACAATCTCCAAACCACATTCCAAAGCAGCAAAACACAGGAGAAGCAAATGAGATAATATTGTTTTCCTTTTTCTCTGAGGCTTCTCAGCTTCCCAGGAGAAGAATCCTGGGCACAGAGGATTTTTCAGAATATATGATGTGACAGTTTTCTTTAAAAAAAAAAATCAATGTCTTGGAGAAAATGTTCCTCTTACTCTCACTACTAAAATGCATTGTTCATCCACTGGAAAAAACTATTTATTTTTTTTGTTGGAAGGAGTCCTGTTCAATATTTGTTGACAGGCTTGTGAGTGTAGAGCTAGAAGCATCACTCTGTCCTGAATTTCAGGGGCAGCTCTTGCCTGGGTGGTGGATGGTCCCTCCATCTGTCTCTTTAAGAGAGATCTGTCCCAACTGATTCCTTCCATGTCACTAGTTTTAGTATTAATTAATACTTTTAACTGGTAACAGGAGACATCCAGAAGCTCCAGTCAGAAACAGGAGAACACTGGGCTGGGTATAATAAAGAAGGGTTTTTGCTAGAGAGATTTAGAGCTGGAAAGAACAAACAAGTTCAGGAAAGGAGGAATGGGACCAAAGGCTATAAAGCAGGAACTTCCACCTCTATTAGATATCTAACACCTCTCTCTCCTAGGTGCTCTCCAAGCAGTTTATCAGGATGTGGTTTAGGGAGGTGGCTGCTAACAGCTCCATCCAAGCCAGGCATCAGGATTCACTTCACAGGAATTTAGAACAGGATGCCAATGTGCAAAATCCATGGAAAGACGACGAGCACCCCAAATCCTGGGTAGGATTCAGCTGCCCAAACAGGTGAGGTGAGGATCCATGAGATCTGCATGGCACCCAAAGATCGGGCACAGGAGACTGGAGAAAGCAGAATGGGAGTCAGAGAGGATCCAGGATCTCCTGTCTGCCTCTGTCCAGGAAATGAAATCCATTCACCTTACATAAGCTGCTGGGCTGTAACTCTGCAATATGCACTGGTTTGTAGTATTAGGGCTGTGTTTGGAGCATGGCTCCCTCTTAGAGAGCACCAGCAATGCCAGCACTGAAGCAAAACACTGAAATTGTTCCACTTAACTTGCAATCAGGCCCCAGCAACATTTTGACCATTTTTATTCACAGCAAGCCCTGACCATTTTATCAGATGTCACCTGAAGCCCAAGCCATCATTTATGACCTGTACCAAACCAAGGGCGGGAGCATCTCAACAGCACTCTGAAATCAGAGCAGACACAGCAAAGGACACATGTCCTTGGGCTGTGGCCTTTTGGAAGGATTTGTGCTCCTAAGCCATTCAAACATCCTTGAAAACCCTGTCTGTATTTATTTTCCTTCAAGGATCAACATGTTTTCTGAAAGGCAGGGAACAACAAAATAGCAGGTGCATTGCAAAAAGCTTTCGTGAGGAGGAAAATTTATTCCAGGATGTGCAGTTTGCAAAACACTATGTTTAGTAGCTGCATAATAGCAGCATTTTGTGACAGTTAAACATCATGTTCCTTTCTCAAAGGATCCTAAAGCATTTTACAAACACTTCCAACATATGGCCAAGTGTAAAACAGCACCAGGAAAAAAAAAATAGAGAAGAAAATCCTGTTTGCAGCTTTCTCTCCTGATTTTTGCAACCAGCTCATGGGGTCTGGTGTCTTCTCCCTGGATGCCAGGAGGGGATCAGGGCTGTGCTTCTGCAAGGGGTTTTTCAAGCTGCTGCTGAAGACCACCATGTGCCAAGCTCAGCTCTGCCACACTTGTGAGCATTGATAATTCAGGCTCAAACCCATGGTTTTTGAGCTCTCAGGCAGAACCCAATGCTGTGACACCGAAACTGAGGAGTGTCACAGCAGCAACAGGCTGACAGACCCCTGAGAGCTGCTGCTCCTCACCCTGCAAACGTGGCCCTGCTCTGCCAGTGCCACCTCCTGGGGACAGCTGGATGGCACCACGGTGACATTTCCCTCAGTCAGGCAGAGCTTTAAGGACAACATGGATTTAACTCACAATCCAGCCCAGGGGACGTGCTCATGGAGAGCAAGCACACACCTCCACCCTGCTCAGCCAGGGAATTCTGCAGGGAAATGTGGAAAAAACAGAATGTAACTCCTCAGTGTGCAGTCACCATGTCTGTCTGCCAAAGTAGACACTTTCAGCTTTCCAGAAGATCTCTAAGAGTTGCCAGCTGTCAAACCTTGTGTTTTTTATCTCATCTAACAAACCGCTACAATATCAAGGAGCCCCAGGCACGGTGTAGTGACACTACTTCTGTGCTGGGTTTGTAAATAAAACTTAAAAAAACTAAAATTAGAAGGAAGTTATAAAAGACACCTTTGGATACAACACTGTTTGCTGGCATCTGGGATTCTACTTGAAGGTCCCACAGATAATCCTTGGCTTTCTTTGCAAGATCAGTTGCGTTTACTCCCAAGTCTCCTCAACCCTTAACTCACGTTTAAGTCATTACCAGAGGAAGACTTGCTCACAGGCACAGATGACATCTTGTCTTTTTCTCCTTAATAAAGATGTACAAAATGGGGTTGATTCACCCCAAACGGGCAGAATAAAGTGATGCCCACACACAGAAAATCTATTCAGTCTCTTGCCTGCCCAGCAATAAAATCTGAATTCTGTTCATCTTGTGCTCACCTTCCACATTATGATAAACAGAGAAATCCTACTGACCTAATCATGGACCCAAAGATTTTGGCCACATTTGGCCCCAGAGTAACTCTACTCTTGGGCCATTCAAGCATTCCAAGGTTTTGCACTGTCTTCTAAGGTGAACATCTTTGCAAGTTCCAAAGCTCCAAGCACACAGCACAGCAACTGGGATTTTATGAATTCAAATTTATGACCTGCATGCAATAATTAAAATAAGTGGTATAAGTCTGGCACACTGGGAAGAGGCAGCAACACAGCTGTTAGTCATAAACTTTTTTTTTAAAAAGGATGTTTCATGAGCCTCATCAGAAACATTCTTCACTCTTTCACACAGACAGGAATAAAATTTACACATTAGAAATTCCCTTCTGTGATATAATCCCTGCCCCACACAAAGCATTTTTGATCTTGAAGCTGCCAATGCAAACTTTTAATAGAGTTGGCAGATGGAAGCCTTGGATGAGATGAATGGCAGAGACCCAGAACTCCGTGCACTTCACTTCCAACCCAGCACAGGGCTCCTCAAACCCACATCTGTGCCCAAGGCCAACTCCAATCTTCCCTCTTCTCCCAGCCAATGAGCCTGGGCTATTAGCAAAGTGTCCCCTAATTAATGTGGCTAATTTGAGTGCATCCCAGCTGGGTGAGGAGCCTAGATTCCTCATGGAATCCAGGGAGGGTGAAGGTGGCACTGGGGTTTTGTGGCAGCCAGAATGGGACGTGGTAAGAGATTTATTCCAGTAACAGAACCATCAAATTGTTTCAGTTAGAAAAGCCCTCCAAGATCCAAATCCAGCACTGCCAAGGGCACCACCAAGTGCCACATCCACACATGAACTGCACCAATTCCAGGGATGTTTTTGAGCATCCCAGTGCAGTGCTGCTGAAGGACCAGAGGGTCCCCAGGCTGGTGGTGTCCCCGAGCAGGAGGTGACAGCAGAGCCATGGGGCACTGCTGTGCTCCCACACCCCTCCCTGAGCATCCCCTCACTGTCCATCCCACCCCAGCCAGGATGGAACTGCTGGAGCCAGGCAGGCACAGCTGTAAATCAGGATTAGCTGGAGCCACCATGGTTCTCAGCAGTGCAGATTTACATGGGAAATTAAAGGCAGTGCCTTGGGGCTGAAGCACCAGAGTGAGAATTAAAAAAAATTATAAAAAACAAGATGTAGGAACAAAATAATCTCTCACTTCTACTACAGGTCTCTGAAGGAGGTTTCTCTACCTTGTGGCTTGTGATCAGGTGAAAACTTTGGTGTAAGGCTCACAGAAATCTGTCCAGTTTGTGTCAACTTCTATAGTCACAGCCTTACTATTTCACAGTTATGTATGATGTCTTTGCAGAGATTTAACATAGTAAGACACAGGAAAAATAACTGGAGGAATCCCTGCTGGTCACCCCCAGCCCCCAGAAAACACCAACTAAGAAATAAGTCCACACATAAAAAGTGTTTTATACAAACATCCAACTTGTGACCTTCCACGGTTATGTATTATAGCAAATGCCTTTCCAGAGAAAGTTTAACATTAGCTACTAAACATGGCATGATATTTATTCATCACAGGTTCCACAAGCAAAGGAAAAATATCTTTTACCTTGAACACTTCCATTGGAAGAGGAAAATTTGCTGCATCATTAAGGGATTTTTCCAGAGCGCATTTCCACTCAGTTATAGTCTTCAGAGAATAGATATCTAAAGGGATGACAATAACAAAAAGAAAAAAAAAAGAACAACAAAACCAAGAGGTGACTGTTTGGAGATCAAACATTTTTGGAAGACTAAAGTTCTTAAGTCATATGAATGGACAGAGCAAGTGAAATGAACAGTGTCTACATTCCAAGCTGTGCAACATGGATAAATTCAACACAAAAGCAGCTAGCAGGGGCACACTGGATAAAGACTGTGTTTTATAACCTGGAGTAAAATCCAGAAAAATTCACATCCTTCAAATTATTCTGCTGAAGGAACGAGAATCATATTATCTCATTACTTGAAAATAGTGAAAAAACTAATTTTCATTTCTCAAAATACCTGATGTTTCCTAGTTTGAAGAGCCTCAGGTCTTCAAGCAATATTAGTCATATTTGAACAAAACAAATATTATCATTATTAAGACACCTGTTCATCAGAAAGTGTTTAGGGTTTGGGTTTTTTTTTTTAATTGCAAGGTTGGGTGGGTGTGGGAAGAAACATTTCAGGTAAATCCCTACCCAGACACATTTTTTGGTATCACACTCAAACCAGAGCATCACAGCAGAGCAAACACTTACACTTATGAATTTTCATCATTATACTTTTAGGGAACATCTTTGTGCAGCTTCACATTGCTTGCAGTGAGTTTCTTTACACAGGTTTAATATTATTAAATCATGATATTAACAAGCCCTTTATGGTTCAGTGCAGTGAAATGCCTATGAATCATCAAAGGGAACAATGCAGGAACAATGCTGTGATGGGGAACATTATATTGGATTTACTCCTGCCCTAGAAAACACATTGTTATCTTGCACGTAACAAGTTATTGCAGAACATTCATATCAAGGCCTCAAAGAGAGAAGATAGGTAGATAGATTGCAACAATTATTAAAATGAAAATGAACACATGCTCAGTAATAAACTCGAGCCTTGATACAGAGTGAGGAGTGTGGAGCTTTTCTTTGGCCAGTCTGGCTCCCCTCATTCACATCAAGGTTCAATTTGGCCCAATTTGCATTTAAATCCTGTACATCTAATAACCACATTTATTTACTAGCTAGCAGAAGATTTACCGCTGTATCTTACAGTTCTGAAAGAGGGAATAAAAAATACGTGTAAAAAAAAAAAAAAGGAATTGGCAAGCACTGTTTCCACCTAGCACTGATGCTACAAGAGAATTTTATGCTCTGAACTCAACAGATTTAAGACCTTATCAAAGCAGGATTTGCAGAATCACTCACTGAAGTGGATGTATTTATACTTCCACTATATCAAATCTCACTACTTCAGAACAGACATCAAGGATATGCATATGAATTTAAACACGCTTGAAGGGGACTGTTAACCTTTCAGGGCAGCATTTTTAATTCCTCAGCTGTCTGGTTATTAATGGGAACATAGATTTCAAGTCTTTGTTTACAATGTGTGCAGCGGGCACAAGTGTTAAGAAGTGCACTCTTTATCTAATTGTTCATTATTTTATAGTTTTGTTGCCCCACTTCTCCCTTGCCTGCAGGAATTTTGATCAGCATCAAGTGCAGGGGAGGGGGATGACTCACCTTGTTTCTTTCTTTTTTGGTTTAATTTACAGGGAAATACTTAACACAACATGATTTTGCCCCATGCTGCAACCAGCCTGTTGTTTCAGGTCTGAGTTCAGAAAAACTCTGCCTGATGCTTCCCTGCTGGAAACAGACACTCATTTTCTATTGTGATGCTAGTGAAACACAGGAAAGTGGAAATTGCCATTTTGGGCAACTCTGCCATTTGGCCAAAGTTTTGGGCAACTTTGGCCAAAATCAGTGAAAACAAGCAGCAACTTCTCTGGGCAGTATCAACAAAATTCA
The DNA here is from genome assembly GCF_027579445.1 of Ammospiza nelsoni. Classification (NCBI taxonomy): domain Eukaryota; kingdom Metazoa; phylum Chordata; class Aves; order Passeriformes; family Passerellidae; genus Ammospiza; species Ammospiza nelsoni. Next base: position 4,238,436 of record NC_080637.1, read on the forward strand.
AGATACAGAGGCACCTCCAGTGGTTTCAAGGGCCAGCAAGGAATATCAGGTGTACATTTAATTAGTGGCATCTCACTTATGCTGGGCAAGTGTATGGACACTAAATTGCATGGTTAAAAGAGCATAAAGCATTTTATTTAAGTGTCAGGGCTCCAGGTAATTGAACAAAGTGTACTGTGTCAATTTGTATTAGGGTTCACAAGCAGTGAGCAATTAAAATGACTGGCAATTTGTCTTTAAATAGAAAGTGGCATAAACCAGGATGATCTTGTCCTGCATAAACAGCTGAGCTCAGGCCATCAGTGGCTCTGTGTCAAGCAGCCTGTGCCAATTTGCACTAGCAAGGAGGCTTATTCCAGACTCAGATATACATCTGAAGGGAAAAATAAGCTATAACCCCTTTGCTTCAGTTAAATGGGCTTGTGAGATATACAGAGTTGTTTGAAGGAGACAGCTGAGATGCTGTTTCATAGACTCACGGAATGGTTTGGGGTGGAAGGGACCTTAAACATCATCTAGTTCCAATCCCCAGAGGACCCTCTTTCACATTAAGTGGTGTTAGGATGTGGGTGGCTTCAGGAAAGAGACCCCTCCATCCAAAATATTGTTTGGGTCCATAGGATCTCCCTTATCTGAGATGCTCTGCATCCTGAAAGACTGACCTGGAAACCTGGGGTGGGGAATCTATAGAGAAGGATGCACAAACTGGATAAAAGGAAGGGCAGAAAGCAAATGGAATGAACAAAGAGGAAGCACAAATCTCCTCTGGGCCATTTCTATATTCCCCAAACCTATACAGGCCAAGAGGGTTCAGAGATGGTCAATGAAAAAATTGTTTCTCTGTAACACAAAGACTCTGTAAAATAACAGTGGGTGATATTCATGCTCTCCAGCACTCACATCTAATTTAGAAGTGATGGGTAACACTGATTCCTACCTACCAGAGAAGAAAAACGCACACTTGCAAAAAGCACTGAGGACCCAAGTCCCAGACAAACTTGTGAACACAAGAATTGAACATGTCAGGGTCAACTCTCCTCATTAAGTGTGAGGGACAGAAGCCACAGCAGAAACACCTTCCCAGAGGAGGGGAACTTTCATGGAAAAACTTACACCCAGAGCACAAAGAAAAGGAGGCACAGACCTGGATGCACTTAACCTACACAGGAGAATGTGGATCAATCTGTGATCCCAGACTGGCTTAACTGCAGCCCCAATCCCTTTCCATTCCAGCTGGTTTGAACACTAAACTCAACCCTAAAGACTTCCAAACCCTAGAGACACTTCATCTCCAAGCTGTAATCTCCTGATGTCATACAGTCTGACAGACTTGCAAAGATTTCAAATGAATTTATTTAATAAGCAATACACTCCAAGCTGAACCCAAATTAGATGGATCTCACCTCCCATTTGTGCCACAACCAGAAACTACTGACAAAGCAATGTGAATGCTGGAAAAGGACAAAGCATCTCAAAACATCAGTGAACACCACAAAGGGAGACAATATTTCTAGGAGGTTCCTTACCTGCAGGTGGGTCCATTCTGTATTTATTCTCTTGACACCAACCGACTGGTCGAAGTCTGCAATCCAAGTAAAACAACCACTGGTCATAGGATTCAGTCTCCTCCAATCCCACATAGCGAAGGCGTAATCTTCCTCCAACATTTTCAACCACACTAACTATCCAGTACTGAAAGGGATTCTGGGAATCCTGCAGCTCTATTAAGGAATCAACTGTAATGAGGTCTACAGGGTTTTTTCCTCGCAGAGGCTGTTTGAATAGAAGCAAAACTCCTTATTTTAAACTTTATTTGAAGACTTCTCAAGGAAACAGATGACAGCAGAAGATTATTTTTGTTTTTCACACCATCATCCAAGCGATCAGCAAACAGTCTGTTCTTCTTCTATTTTACCCAATGTCTTCCAAGTGCAAATTCAGAAGTAAAACAGAAAACAACAGTTGTGCTAATTTCTCAAGCGACATCATCGACAACAACAAAAAAAAGAATAATAAAGGTGGAACAGCTTGTAAGGCCTATCCATTTAGGAGGCTCCTGTACTACTCAAAGCCCAGTTGTATTGAAGGATTTAAAACAAATTATCATTGATTGCAGCTGATAAGAACCAACCACAGGACTGGACCCTAATATTTACCTAGAAGGTGACTACTTTGTGCATGACCCAGAAATTTCACTCTGTGTACTGATCTCTTTCACCAAAGATCAGCTTTATCTTATTCCTACTAGCAAGAAGAGCAAATTATCCCCCCCAGCCACAGATGCAGGAGGCTGTGGGGGTTATTCCAAAGCTCAAAGCCCACAGCAGGTTTGGAGCCAAGCCCAAGGCACACAGGATTTGTTGGGTCAAGCCACCATGCCCAAGAAATCCCAGTGACTGAGGTTATTTGCTTCCACATGGTTATTTTATTTTCTGGGATCCCAGTTTTGCAGCATTTTACACATGTGTGTAACCTTCCACCTGCAAGCACAGGCATTAAAAAACCATGAGATGCTCTGCAGAACAACCCCTTTGGGGCTCAGTGGTTTTATTTTGTGACTGTGAGCATCTCTGTGTTCTCAAGCTTTAACATAGTGGTTAAGATTTCTTATTCTTTTATTAAATACAAGTTTGAATTCTTATGCAATGTCTCAGTTCCGGGGTTTTAAGAGCAGCATTAAAATGACCCCAAGACTTGGAAGCATTGGTCCCCAAAGGAGATGCTCAGCAAAGGCAAAATACATTAAAAACAAAGACTTTTTTTTTTCCTGTGTGTTTGTCTCACTTTTACTTAATTAAACCATATAAACATCTCACATTACTTTTTAAAATATTAACTCTGTAAATCAAGAGTCAGTCCAGGATGGTTCTTTCTAATAGTGGCTACAAAACAGAACAAGGAGAATGCCTTATTTTTCAAAAAGTTATTTTTCCTTCTGAATATTGAAAATATTGAAATTTTAAGATGCAATCGATTTTTGTATGTCTCTCTTAATACAAAGAAGCAGGCAAGAGCATGAGAATATGTTAAAAAATGCAATTAAAATTAACAAAAGCTTATCACATGTACAACTTTAAATAAATTTATGATTAACAGATATTTCTCAGAACAATATATTTGCCATAATAAGCTACTTTTCTACAGTGCAAGCTGCAAGCATCTGTATAATCTCTTCAAATATTATTTCATGGCAAAATGCAGTGTCAGAATTTAATAATACAACAGAAATCCACTTTAATGTGGATTTTTTTCCCCTCTCATACAACTGCTTGCAACCAAATATTCTTTAATATGAAAGGATGGTGTAATGATTTAACTTATTATAATAAATCCCTGGCTGTATCAAAGTGAATATTGCTTCCCTGATTTGTGTGCTAAATTTTAAGCCAATGGGCTGTCACTTAGCCCATGAGAACTGAATGGCTAGGATTAATAATCAGCTTGCATGAAATATTAACATTTACCATCATGCAAGAACCCTTCACATGCATAGCTGGCACGTAAAAATTAAAAAAAAAGGATTTAAAAAGTAGCACTACATAGTGATTTAACAGCCTAACAACAATCTGCAGCACTCATGAACAGCAAACCTGTCAACAGGGGCCAACATACATTGCAGGACACAGCACTGAGCACATAAAACACCAGGAAAGGGTCAGAAACTGCTTCAAGCCAACTCAGTGTTTTCTCTCTCTGCTTTTCTGCCTGCAGAAAGGGGAGGTTTGGCACACACCAGAGATGGGGGGCTGGGCACCACCAGATTTCTGCATGTGGTAGTCGAGGAATGGGGATGCAGCAGGATGTGGATTGTCTGGGGTCTGCAAGGCTGTTCTTCACTCAGACTGGGGGGGGAAGACCCTAATGGTACAATATTAATTATCCCTGCCAGGTCCATCCATACTGCTTGGGCACGTGGAAAAAGGATGCAGCTGTGGATGGTGGAAGTGAGCAGGGACAAAATGACCAGAAATGGTGCCTGGATGGACACTGGCTTCCCACAAGCCAAATGGGCACTTTCACAAATTCCTGTGTGGCCTTGCTTTCAGCCTAAACAGAGGGACAAAGAATGAGGGGCTCCTGCAGGAGCATCTGTCTCCTCTCCAAAGCACCCACAGCAGAGCAGGGCAGGCCCTGATGCAAAAGCTGCTCCTGGTTTCAAGGTGAAGCTGTGGGATTTTTGTCCAGGATCTGAGGCTGTCCCAAGTGCAAGCCACCCCTTGGATTTGCTGCAGACTGGGCTCTGGGAGCATCTAAAAAATGAACCCTTCTGCTCTTCTGAGGCCACCTCACCTAACAACTTCCCCGCTAAATGTGACTGCTGGATTTAGGTGGAGGGAATGTCCTTGAGGGAGCACTTCCCATATAAAGATAAACCTGACAATGCTCCCCATCAACCTAGCAAACCCCCTCTCCAAGCTGTGCCACAGAGTCACAGAATGGTCTGGGTTGGAAGGGACCTAAAGATCACCCAGTTCCAACCCCATGCCATGGGGCAGGGACACCTTCCACTAACCAGATTGCTCCCAGCCCCATCCAATCTGGTCTGAACACTTCCAGGGATGGGGCAGGGATGGATTGGCAGCTCAGGTCACCAGTTTGATGGATCTACTGGGGCACTGAAGGGCTGAGCTCCCCCTGTTGTGGATCCCCTCCACACTCTATGCCTTTTCTGAGCACCAACTTTGTAAAGATTGAAAAGGCAAAACTCCCCATGACTGGGGCCAGCAGAGTCCAGGCACTGCTGCCATGGATTTTGGGGCATGGTCAGGTCCCAGGGCTGGCAGACACAGACACTGCAAGCACACAGTGAGGAGGAGGAGGAGGAGGAATGCAATCTAATACATACACCTTCCAGCAAATTGGCAGGGGCCGTCCTGGCGCCGGTCAGATCCTGGATGAGGAACTCTGTCCAGTCCATGTATTTCTCCTTGATTGCTGGGGAAGAGAAGGGAAGGGAAGAAAAGAAATGCTTAGCACAGTAGACTGCAGTGACTTGCCATGTGTGTGTCACACAGTGGACCTGGTGTATTTATTAAGAAATTATTCATTATTAGAGGGATGAGGCCCTGGCACAGGGTGCCCAGAGAAGCTGTGGCTGCCCCATCCCTGGAAGTGTCCCAGGCCAGGTTGGACAGGGCTTGGAGCAACCTGGGATAGTGGAAGGTGTCCCTGCTCATGACAGGGCATGGAATGAGATGATCTTTCATGTTCCTTCCAACCCAAACCATCCTGTGATTCCATCAGAAACATCACCTCAAGATTTACCAGCTCTAAAGTTTTGGATGCAGCTGCAGTTCAGACAAAGCAGAAAAGCTGGTTTGTTGTCCAGTTCTTTGGGCAACCTGTTCACACAGTTAAATCCCGAAAAAAGGGAAGGTGTTGCTCCACTGTAGCCACTGACAATGATTTATAACATCATGGTTTATCATCCCCATCTCTCCCGTTCAGAATTGGCCACTGCTTGTGCAACCACTCGTTTCCTGCTTATCACCTGGGCTCAGATGTGATTTATAAAGTCTCTCTGTATGTTCACTAATGACCTCTGGGAAAAAAAGAAGCTGTGCAAACTTTCAATTCCTTGACAGGAGACCAGAAACTGCAGGTGCTTTTCCAACAGAGTAGAAAAATCAACCCTGAGAACATCATATATCAGCTGCTGAGTCAATACACCAGCAAGAAGAAAGACTTAAAGTCTTTCCCTTATCAGGAAAAAAAAAAAGAATAATTTCTGAGGTAAACACTGTGAACCAGCATCAATTTAGGACGTGTATGCAGTTTTATAAGGTTTGAACTGAAATATATAAATTTTGCCTCTACGATTCACATTCCAGGTCAGTTCTGGTTTAAATCAGTGGACACATGAAGGCAATAATTCAGCAAATCTCAGCTTGACAGACAGAAATGCTTCTTCAAATGTACTGTGCAGTTGCTATCAAAAATCCAGAAATTCTACTTTAATTCTACCTGCCTGTAGAAGAGAATTAAATTACATCTGAAACTTTGTTTTCTCTCCAAACTAATCTTACTTATGTGTGAGAGAATCATCAGGAATGCAGTTATGCTGCTAACTCAGAAACACCTACAGAAGGGAAAAATCACAAACATTTGAAAATGTAAACATTTCCTCTGAATAAACAACCAGATATGTTATTTAAAAACCATTACCCCATGGTAATCCACAGGACTGAGCATGGATAAAGACACAAGCCATGCCCAGGGCACCTTGCCTCAACCTCATTTCTGAGCTCTGCTCCTTCCCCAAAAGCCAGTTCTCCCAGCTTGAGCTATACATCCCATTTAGCTATCTAAATTCCTTTAAATGTGCATTTAAATGTACTTAAAATTATCAAACCTTAAATGTACTTAAAATTATCAAACCTTGCACTGCTGGACTCGAGCCTCCATAAAATAGTGTTTGAACTTGCCTGGAACCATTCTAACTGTTTTGCAGCACCAGTTTTGCATGATTTCCAGAAGATTTATAACCTTTGCATTATTTAAGATGAAAGAACAGCCTGAGAAGAAATAGTTTGGATATGACACTTCCTCTCTCAACACTCCTGCTGTGTTGAACTCATCAGTTCCTGTCCACCTACCTTATGATAAAGAAACCAAGCTGAATTTTGGCACCAGGGAGAGGATGGGGATTGTGGCAATGAATGAGGCTGGGGTCCCTCTAGCTCAGATTCTGCCTCCCCCTGAGCACAGCACTGGGTGCAGCACAGAAAGGTGCAAGTTGAACTCGATTCTGGCTCGTTCCCACCAAGTTGTCAGCCAAATCTCTGAATGCCAGAGCTTCGCTACCGAGGAATGACAAATGTGATAAAAAGCACACACTTTGAACTTTGAAAGCTGGCAGGACTGGGGGGGAGGGAGATGGGGGGAGAATAGGATTTTTCAAAGTTGACAACAGATTAACAGATTTCAGGGGCTTCCACTTCCAGATGCCCAACTGGAGATGTCATAACGATGCCTGATTCACAGATCTGCCTGTCTGTCAGTCTCCCAGTGCCTTTCAGAGAGAGAGGAAAAAAATCCCTGTCCTTTTTTAAAAGACTTGCACCTCACAGTTTGACATCTAAATAAGCTCCTCTCCACATTCAGATCTGGATTAGAGACTTCCAAAGTCCAAAAGTCACAAGGTGACCTCTGTTTTCAGACTAAACAGGCTCAGCTGAAAAAAAAAACCTGAGCTGTTCTCAGTTTCTAGGTGGTTTCAGAACCATCCTTCTCATACAAATCTAATTTCTAGGGTTTTCCTTTATTATGCTTTTGTGGCATAGATAAAACGGCTCTGAAAACCTCTGAGAGACAGGAAATTGCACTGGAAGTTGTAGAAACAGGGATTTGTACCTTCCTCTGTGCCTACAGAGCACAATCAGCCTGCTCAGCTTTACAGTTCAAGTCACCACAGTGCAAATATTAATTTTTAGTAGTAATGAAGTGAATCTGAATGATCACGATAGCTGCAAAAGCCTTTGAGGACCAAGCAAAATGTTAAACAAATATATTCAAACAAGGAAAATCTGCTGGATAAATGAGAATAGCTGTCAGTGCCATGCATGGGTGCCCAGCCTGAGCATCCCTCTCCAGAAATGCTGCTCCTCTGGAATATCAGACTCCTTCAGCACTGGGGAGCGAAGCAGTGAACTTCCCATCACTATTTCCCATTTTCCCTCATCATCAGCTACAGGAAAAGGCTCTACAGAACCTCTCCTACTGCTGGACAGGCTGGGAGAATTCTGCTTTTTTTTTGCTTTACATAAAAATAGTGTTTGAACTTGCCTGGATGGGTAGGAAGGTGGCCAGGACAAAGAATCCTGCTCCATAGTGACCTAAACTCCACTAGAATTCCTGTTTTCAAAACATTTTCCCCTGCCTTAAATTAATTCAGTGAGTCAGGAGTGGTCCATGGGCTTCAAACACCTGAAAAAAGACCCAAAATTTCCCTCCCCAATCCCTGAGGAGCAGCTGTAGGGATGAACCAGTCCCAGACTCAGTGATGGGCTGGTGAAGGGTGAACCACTCCCAACAGACCTCAGTGAAATTATCCACACCTGCAAAAGTAAAAATCAGTAAAAACCTTGCAGCTCACTGCCTCCTTCCATGAAAAAAAATTATTATTTCAGAGATCACCTTCTAGTGTGGCAAATATTACAGCAAATTCTTCAATAAGAAAAAAGACTTTTCTGACATTAAGACTCAGGCTATAAAATTGAGTGCCCCTTCCACCAAGAATTGGATCATATCCAATATCCCTCAAATTCTTCCCACTTTTCCCTACTCAATTCACCTTGCCCACAACATCTCTGACTCCCATTCCTCTCTCCCCTTCTTACCCACTGCCATTTCCTCACTTTTACTCATTTTCCTCATTTTCCCAAGCTGTGTCCTGACACTCCAGGCTGCATTTGGACCTGAGGAGCAGGGGCTGCTGCCAGCTGCTCACTGGCTGATGTATTTAGTATTTATCAGGTTTTCCCCATCAAGCCCAGCCTTTTCCCCTTGCTCTGTGTGTGCTGACCATGAAAACCATTCCAAGAGAAGCTGGAAATGCACATCCCATCCCATCCCATCCCATCCAAACCCTCTGAACACGTGCCCCAGAGCCAGGACAGCAGCTTCATTCCCTGCAATCCTGTAAATCTCTGTGCCCTGCCTCAGCCTCAGCACATAATGGGTTCAGATTTATCTGCCTCTCTAGAGAAATAAGAGATTAAAAGCACATTCACAGTCCCATGGCAGCACTGAGGCACAGGCACTCCATTCAATGAATATGAGATACTATTATCACATTAGCAGCTCTTGGGATTTTATCTCGTTTTCTAGTAGTTGCTGTTTTGCTGAGAGTCACTTCTCTCAGGTTTACATGGAAATCCTCATTTTCCTTTTTTTTTTTTCCCCCCCAAGAACAGGACACTGCAAAGTGCAGGAAAAACCCTGAAATCTGAAAACTCGACAAGACAATGGGGAGAACGTGGTTGGTTTTTTACTTTTCAGGACTGTTTTTTTCCCCCCAAGGCACCCACTTGATTGGCAAGAACAAGATTCAGGGATCTGAACTGCTGCATTTGGTAAAATAAAGGAATGGTTGCATAAATAACTTACAGGCATACAGCACTTAAAAATAAGCTACTCCCTGGAAACACCTCAGCATGCCCCATGGATACATGTGCCCAACAAGCAGTAATATCAAATTATGCTCATTTTTGTCCATACCTAAAAAAACCCAACAACCAAAAAACAACAAAACACTCTTCACATTTGGATTTCCTTTTTTTTTTTAATAACCCAGGATCACCAGCAACCTGTCGACACCTCTGCTGGAAAATCCCCACTGGAACCCATCAACCTCTAAACAGCAGAGTTTTAATTTTCTCATACGTGAAGAACAGCATCTTAAACAGCTTTATAAAATGGTTTAAGATCTTTCAGATTAATCTGCTAAGTGACAACACTCTCAGTGTGGGAACTATTTTTATCATTAAAAAATTTAACTCTTTCCTAGGACTGCAACGAACAAAAATAATTAACAAGGGGAATTATAGCTGGGCAGGACTCAGGCAATTCTTTTGCCTCCATTGTGAAATGAACTAAAATACCAGGATCTCATTAAAAGATTAATTTTCAGGATGTTCAAAATTTAATACAGATATAAAAATTAGAAATATATAATACATATATTACATATATTTTATATATTATGTATATATGTTATATATTTTATGTATATATTTATTATATATTATGTATATATATTATATATATGTTATATATATTATGTTTATATATATGAGATACAAGAATCAGATATACACTTAAGATACATTAAAATAAAGCTGCTGGTGCCAGAAAGAAATGCCCAGAGCCTGGAGAGAAGGATCACAGATCAGCAGGAGAACATCTGAAGGGCAACTCAAGGGAATTCCAGCCACTCCATCCAGCAGGGATAGGTGACATTATAGTGGAGATCTGCTACAGGTCACCCACCCAGCAAACCAAGGCTGGACAGGGCTTGGAGCATCCAAAATCCAGTGGAAAATGTCCCTGTCCATGGCAGGGAGGTGGAAAAAGATGTTTTTTAAGGTCCCTTCCAACCCAAACCACTCTGTGACTCTGTGACAAGATATGCAGTTTTTTAAAAGCTAAACAGCATATTGCAAAACCATATAGAAAGCTTACAATATTGACATTTTCTTTTAATTTTAAAGTTGTCACAAATCTGATGCAATATTTATAAGTTACAAAAATATTAACACATAAATGTTGTAGCTATGTTATAAAGGTCTAAATGATGGAGTTGAAATGAGATGTCTTTATATCAAAATAACATAGATTGCTAAAACAATTTGTTTAGACTTCACCCATCAAAACAATTTGTCAAAACTGACATGTTCTCACAAAATATTTCCATTTTGATAAAACAGCATTTTGACAGGAAACGGTTGAATCCCCACATTTCCATTCCTCTTGCTGAACTATTTACATCCCTGGGAACCAGACTGGATGTGAAAACAGGATGGGGGCTGAGTGCTGTCCCCAAGTAAAGGCTCAGCCTGTTTCTGAACCCTCCCCAAGACCTTCAGGGCTGGGAACACAAAGCCAGATCCCCTACTAAGAATTTCCAAAATAAATCAAGTAAAACCTACATTTAAAAAAAATTTACTTAGTGCTTTAATGATTTTTTTTTTTTTATAAAAAATGACTGTTTGCTTTGAATTCTTTTGTGGGCTCCCTGAAAAAAAGCCAAATGGGGCTAAAGACATCTTTAAACAATTTCTTACTTAAAACTTCAAACAGTCTTCTGTTCTCACAGCAGCAGAGTTCTGTGGTTTGGACTGGATCACAAAATAATGCAAATTCAGTCCAGAAAAGAAAAGGAAGTGCATCAAAAGCTGTTGATCTGATTTCCTTGTGGTGCAGCCACAAATATCATGAGACCCCAACTTCAGAGCTCAGGCACTGCCTTCTACACACCTGTCTTAAATGAAGTGTTCAAGGAAAATAAAATAGAGAGGATTTTCATGGGAGCCAGAAGTCATAAACAACTGTCCACCAAAAAATGCAGGTGCTCAAATGACACCTCTGGACCAGCAGCACTCTGTGCTCCCATTCATGGGAATTTACAGCAGGCTAATGAGCAGATGCTGGAAGGAAGTGTGATGTCTGTAGGAGAATGTGTCACTCTTGCATTCTCTCAGTATTTGATCCTTAAAGCTGTTGATTAATCTGCTCGCTCCTAATTATCTCACTTTTTAAAAAATAAAACTGAGTTAAGTGCAAACTTCAAATTAATGTTTAGCCCATGTGAGCTACTTAATTTAATAACAATATTCGGCATATTTTTTTTTAATGTTAATGTTTTAATGTTTTTAAATGTTTTTAAAATTTTCTTCAAGATATTTGGTGTCCTCTGTTTTTTCTATCCAAACCACCTTGATCTCATTTCTAAGATAAGATTACACCGTAGTTTTTGTGGTCCTGACCCAAGAAAGGGCCAGCACACAGACTTTAATCCTTGCACACCCAACTCTGCATGAAAAAGCAGCCCTTGATTAGAACAAAGGAGAAGAAAATTAAAAAACAGATAAAAGCATGAACACATGCTTTAGGTTCTCACCTGAACAACTCCCTACAGTTTTTTTCTATTCAACTACACTGAATTTCAGTAAAATTCAACTTTTATCCTTCCTGCTGCCATTCAGAATTTCCAGAAATTATCTGCTCATATCCTCTGGGTCAAAACAATCAAGCTGATGAGCAAAAAGCTGCCTCAGTGTCCACAGGACACTTTGCTTCCCAACATCCTTTGAGTCCTTCACAGACGTGCACACCATTCCCCTTGTGTTTCCCTAGTCTTTAATTAACTGCTATCTTTTAACAATAAAAAAGCAGTGGGTGGTTTGGGAGTTGCTTTTCTATTTCTTGAAATGAAAAATGCACTGGCTACAAACTCCAACCAAGCTGCAGGGACTCTGGGTGGAAGAGGTGAATGTGGGATTCTGTGGGAAAACATCATCAGTGTGTGCAGACAGAATGAGGGATGCTATTATACCGATTTTATTTTTATTATTATGCAAAATCTTGTAAAAATCCCCTCCATCAACTCACTGAAGCTCAGGAAGCTGAACAAGACACTTTGGTCACCACCACCAACTACTGAGGCACTCCCAACAGCAGGATCAGCTGTGCTCACCCCAAACACAACATTATGGATACAGACACACTTTTCTGACATCCCACTGCTGTGGCTGTCTGCTTCCAAGTCAAACTGCCCAAGATCAGAGGAGAAATTTTCCTCAAAGATCCCAACAGTGCCACAAACCCTGCCCTGACTCCCTGAGCAGAAAAACCTCAGGTACCCATCCAGCAGTAAATTATTTAATCATAATAACTGTGATTAATTACCTTCCTTCAGTCAAAGTCAATACCTGGTTTGCACTGAAGTACTTAAAATATTTTTTTAGAAAAAAGCTAAACAAGAGAAGGGTGCTGATAATGGGAAGGGACTCAGCTCTGTCTTGATGGTGTTACTTATCAATTGCAATCAGATTATGTAGATAAGGAGCAGCAGCAAACCCATCAGCTCCACCTGCACTTGTTTCAAGGCTTCATCCAGGTGTGATCAGCACTGAACTATTTAAAATAACTTTTTAGCAAAGGGGTAAAAAAGAGAGGGGTGTTGATAGTGGGAAGGGACTCAGCTCTATCTTGGTGGTGTCACTTATCAATTGCAATCAGATTATGCAGATAAGAAGCAGCAGCAAATCCATCAGCTCCCATTTGCACTTGTTTCAAGGTTTCACCCAGCTGTGATCAGCACCAGCCAGCCTGGAATGACCCAGACACAGCCCTGCTCTCCCTCAGGATCTGGGAATGAGGGGAGAGAGATGCAGGTGGGACACAGAAAGAGGAGAGGGGAATTAATCTCTTCCCACCCTTCACCTTGCAGGGATGCAGCCAATTCCTTCACCTGGTCCTTCAGCATAACAAAAAGTCATCCAGCCTCAACAGGTTGGAATTTAATGATGAAGTATTCAATTGTTTAAAGCATTTACCACATATTTATAGCCAGGTTAATGGTTGGGCTCAGTGATGTTTTCCAACCCAAACAAGTCTATGATCATTTATTTATTTTAAAGGTGGTTTTACACTGATTTCACCTGGAACACAATTCTGCCATGCTGTCACCTAGACTAGGTACCAAAACCCACCCTCATTAATACCATCAAAACTTGGGAAGGGAATGCAAAAATATCTTCTGGACACAACCATTTTTAAGTGGGTGTCCAGCTTTAGGGCAAATTTTGGGAGGAAGCTTCTGAAGGTATTTTCTTTGGGAGGAAGCTGGGAGGTCTTTTCTAGAAAGCAAATTCAAGCAGCCTCCCACCCCCAACCAGTTTGGGAGGTAAACCTCCTTCAAAAAAAGTGGAAAAAAACCTGTTTATGTAACAGGCAAAGTATTCACAAGCATAAAATTGAATAATATTAAACAATGAACCCTCTCATTGTTCTGAAGAGATGGCAAATTCAGAGAGTCCGTGTTGTGGGGTGTAGCTCAGCTCACTCAGGCTCTTATCAGTCTTTCCTGTGCTGGAAAATGCCACATCCCAGGCTCCAGTGGGTCACAGCTGTGAGCTCCTGATGCTTTTCTGAATTTTCAGTCCAGGGCAGATCAGTTCCAAGAAGAAGAAAAGCCACAGTGTGGGGAACTTCTCTGCCTCACCTAGCTAAAAAACCAACTAAAAGCAAAGGAGAGCTCTCTCCTGCTGCCCATGCTGCAGACAACACAGTCTGTGAGAAGGAAAGCTGAAGCTCTTTTATGTTTTTGCATACAGCCACCTCAGATATTCCACAGCTTCTCCTTCTCCCCCCTTGGCTCCCAGATGTGGTTTTAAAAGCACAGAATTCAATATCCAGCATAAGCAGAGCAGACAACTGGGGATACAAGCAGCATAAAGTCACCCTAAGACAGTGGGGCAGTTATCCATGAATGAAGGCTGATTATTCTCATTTTGTTACAGAATCCAACGTGGCAAAAATGGGCTGATTTTAGTCACAGTTACCTGTGTGATAAATTAGGAAAAATCCTGAGGTGTAACTACAGAGTCTGAGTGTTTCACCCAGAGTTAGTCATTTGTGCTCCTCCAAAATTTCTTACCTAAACATAAACTGCACACTCTTTAAAACAACAGCATTAAACTGCTCTCTGCACCATTCAATTCTAGGAACAAGGTACCTGAATTTCACTGCTGCCAACAACAGCCTTAGAAACAAATCCAACAAATCAGGGCTGGCTGACTGAAATGATCTTGGATGTGCACACAGAGCTCCTGAAAGGCATTTCTGAGAGGCAGGCAGTGCCTGGATTGTGAAAGCTCTGCACACACCACATCACCATGGGGGCTCTCCCATCATTAGTATCAATGACCATTAGGGTGATGGCTCACTGTGAAAATGAGCATCCAAACCCTGCAGCTCCTGGCACTTAACCCCAAGCCTCCACACACATTCCCTGATTATTTTTTTCCTTCCTTGTGCATTAAGCACCGTGCCCAGGGCTCACAAGAGATGGATGGAGAGCTCCAGCTCCCAATCTCCAGACCCAGGAGTCTTTAATGAAGGCCCTGTGAAATCAGCAGTTTGGGAGCTTTCAGGGAAAAGAGGGGGGAAGCTGATATTGTGACTGCAATTTCTACATCAGTTTTTAGCCCACAGAGATAAAAGAATAATAGCAATAACATTGTGAGAGTGCTGTTATCCAGGGAAAATCAGCATCTTAAGCAACATGCTCAGAAGCAAAACCAGATCACAGAGCTCACAGTGACTGCATGAGAAGGTTATGAATTCACCTGTGTGAGAAACAAGTACACACACCAGATTCCCTGCACTCAGCAGGCTTTGCATGGTTATTTCCTTCCAAATTGTAGCCCCTCTGGGTGAAAACCAAAATCTATTTAGTCATCTTTGCAAACCAAAAAATTATTTAGTCATCTTTGCAAACCAAAAAACTATTTAGTCATCTTTGCAGGCAAAGAGATTTACTGTGGCAGGTAGACAGAAATGCACAGATAAATGTAACAGAAATTGTAAAATCCCAGAAAGTTTAAAAGTTTCAGAAGGAAAAGTTTTTTTTTTTTAAAGTATAATTTAAAAGTTTTGAAAGCCATGGGGGAGGATGTTTGTGCTGCTTGCCCAGCCATCAATCCTGGTAAGGTGTTCCTGTAGCATTCCACAGCTCCTTGTGCACTTGCTCCACATCAGAAACACAGAAAGAGGAAAAAAAGTGTGTCTGCAAAGCAAAACACTGAATTTTAGATAAATCCCCATCCAAGTCAGAATTCCTAACCACAGCCAGAACTACTGCAAGCCAGCCACCAGCTTGGTTGAGAGCTGAATCAGTATTTCTGGGCAGCACGGGCACACACTGGCCCTTGCCAACAGTGGGTGTGAATTGGGGTCTTTCCCATAAAATGACATCGTCCCAGGTGTCACTGATGCCTCACAGTGAAAGAAAGACAACCTGGAGGTTTCCTGAACACCAAACACTGGTGAAAATGAGTGTCTGCCATGCCTAGGCAATGGACACGAGAGGCAGCTCCATGCCCCGTGCCTTTGGGATCTCAGACCAGCCCCAAATAGATTTTGTGGCACAACAACACCTAAAATTTATGGGCCATTCCATGCTGGGATGTCACTGCAGCATAAATATCCTGCCCAGGGCTCTGACCTCACACCTCCAAGCTCCATCCAATTATCCCCCACACTAAGGGCCTCTTCTCACTCCCAAACCCCACGGTCAGTTTTTGAAGGATATTCTTTGGAGACAGCTCTGCAAAACCCAGCAGATTTACAGCAGCACAATGTTCTTACATAAAGCATAAACCAGTTCACTGCACAATTATGTTGTTTCTCCCTGGTAGTGCCAACAGTCTACAGCAAATATCCACTACAAATAAAAGCATCAAAACATAGAAGACAAATAGAGGGATGTGATGTCCAAGAAATCCATTCTGATTTGGGGTTGGGATTTTGGGTTTTTCTTTTTTTTATCTTATTTTCTGTATTCTACAGAAAGAGGAGAACGTGTGGGGATGATGCTTGCAGTTTATTGTATGCATTACATTGTTTAATATACAATGGAAGAAACATCAATAAAAAAAAGGACTGAAATTTTGGTTCATGCTTAAAACTGGGGGAGTTTTTTTAGAATCACAGAATGGTTTGGATTGGAAGGGACCTTAAAGATCCTCTTGTTCCAAGCCCCTACAGTGGGAAGGGATGCTTTACACTAGACAAGGTGGCTCAAAGCCCCATCCAGCCTGGTCCTGAACACTTCCAGGGATGGAGCAACCACAACTTCTCTGGGCAGTGTATCCTAAATTTTTTCCAACATTTTTTTTCAGAGATTTCAAAGTGAAAAGCAATCTATTACTAGTTTCAGCCTGACACCTCCAACACAAAGATGCATCTCAGAGGCAAGAGGCAAAGGGATTCTTGGCTGGAAAATTCTGTCAGGACTCAGGGGGAGGCTGGTGCCACTGTGCTTGGGTTAGTGAGGAATTTATGTTTAAAGAGGCTGACCTGAAACAGAGACTAGACAGAGCTGAAGGAATAAAGTAGGTATTTATTGTAAGGCCTTCAAAGGATACACCTTGGCCAGTACAAGAGCCTGGCTGTAGGCTCCAAGGTGCACTTGTAAGGTCGGATTTAAGGGTTTGCCTGTGCCTCTCCCCAAATGTCACTGCTCACCACCAGAGCTTGGGACAACAATGAAAATCCAACCACTCCCATGGCCCAGCACCCTCCCAAATTATCATGGAAATAGCAAACAAGCCTCATTCACCACGACTCCAACTTCTGACACCCCATGAAGCAGAAACATATGTTTTCCAAAAAATCCCATCAAACTCATTTCACAATTTACAGTGCGTTCTGTAATTAATCACATTTGTATTGCCAGCTCCTAATGACTGAATCCCGTTTAATCACTCTGGAGCCTTTCAGCTGTGTGATGTGAGCACCACAAATCAGAACCTGCAGGGCCTGATGAACATTCATCATGCATCCTTCCCCAAATTAATGGAACAGTCAAAGCACAGCCAGGCCCCATGAGGTGCTCAACATCCTATGCACAAAATGTAAATTCATAACCATCATCACAACACCATCAAAGAAATACTCCATCAAGGCTCATTTTGTGCTCGCTAGACATGTGTTTTCTTCACTTGGAAACAGAGAAGGGGCTTGAACTATAAATCCCAGGATCAAAAACATCCCCTGAAACTTTCAAGAGTTTAAATCTGAATCGGAGATCAACGTGGAACATTATTGTGAACTGAGAATAACAATGTGCTACAGGACAAGAAATGGGAGCAGCTTTTCCACAGCTCTCTGAATTTCCTTTGAATTACAAAACTTTAGCTTCTCCATCAATCTGGGATATTCTGACTGGAGATGATGATGCTCCATTGAACCCAAATGCCTTCACTGCTAAATCAAATATTACTGCAGAGCCATGGTTCATTCAACTGGTTTGTGAGCCCTTAATCTCATCTTCATCATACAATGCTTCCTCTTAAACTTTTTTGCCTTCTTTCTAAATAAATTTAGATATTCTACATAAAGAGGCCTTCCCAACAGATCCATCTGCTGAGAAGGTCAAATTCAACAGCAGAACTGCTCAAAGCAAAGAAGGATTCTATGGAAAAGGTAATTTCAGGAGTCAAAACATTCAGGGTGTAGATGCTTCACAAGGGCAGGGGACTCCTCATTGACCTTCCCAGAGTTTTTTGGCACAGGGGAATTGCAGGATTTCCCCCGCAGCAGTCAAACATTCAGGGTGTAGATGTTCCACTCCTCACTGACCTTCCCAGAGGTGTTTGGCACAGGGGAATTGCAGGATTTCCCCCTCTCTGTTCTGTACTCATCACAGCAGAGTCTCTTCAGTAAAACTGGTACAACACATAGCAGGATGATTTCCTGAATCTGGAAAAGGTTTCCCCTGGATATAATTCATCTCCTACATCAACTCCAGCCCTTTAGGAAGTAGCTACATTTTTTACACCTAAAAACACTGACTTTCCCCTCATTTCTTCATTCCCAAGTGACAGCATGGGGAAAGAAGCTTTTTTTAGCTACAAACACAGGAGGTGGATGCTCTGCCTCTCAACACAAAATAAACCATCAATCAGGATGGGTTTCAGCATGTCCTTAAACTCATTTGTAGGTCTGGGTTTTATTCCTTCTGTGACCAAAATCAAATGGAAGCGAGAGCACGCACACAGAGACACAGAAACGGATTATCTGGGAATTCAGAGCAAAAGTTCTCCAATCCAGAAGGGCCAGAATTTGCTGTCTGGGTTGGAAGAACTGATTTTTAGTTGTCATCAGGAAAATGCTTCATAGGAGCATCCCTTAAAGCTCTGCTCTGTGTTACCAGCCACCTCCACGGGCTGCAGGAGCATATGGCCTGCTTCAGGAACCCAGCCCCTTCCACGGTGACTGGGAGCCCACATTATCATGCATAATGAAGGAAAAATCAAGTGCAAGTCACAGCTGGCTCAGGATCATGCTGGTGCTTGCATCTGCCACGAGCAGCTTCCCAAATTCACTCCGTGCCTGTTCCTCACCAATCCCAGGCGCACCTGAAGGAAAGCTCTGCTGAAGACATGGCACTGGACATGGTGGTTTGTCCTTGGTCTAAAAGAGCTCAGAAAATCCTCCCTCACTCAGCACTAAAAGATATAATTTAATATTCAAGCTGATCAAACAAAGGTCCACTGCAGAAAAGTGTACTTCAATTTTGGCATGCTCTGGAGCAAATCCCTTGTGCTACTCACCCTTCCCAGTTCCTACCCAATGCACCAAAAATATCCTTCTCTGATATAAACACCCAAAACAGTCTACCTTTGAATATCAAAGACATGGGATTTTTTTTAAGTCTCCACAGATGTCTCCAATAGAGATTAATTAAGTTTGACCATGCTTTACCTTTTATATCATTAACTACCCAAGCCTAGTCTTACAGTTGAAGTGGCATTTCCATTCCAGAACTCCTCTGGGGAAAATTACAGGAGACTGGGGAAGGGAAATTAAATTCAATTATCAAGAATGACTATTTAAAAATCTCTCAAACTAATAATTTTTTAAGAGTATTTTATTAAAAATGCATTTAGCCAGACATTAATTAAATTGACAATTACAAAATGAGTGGTCTGCACCCACTGTTATGCTTTCAGGGTCAATCATCCCATTTTTCTGAGGTTTTTGGGTTTTTTAGCTGCACAGCTTGAGAGCAGATGTCCCAGGACATGGTGTGAGTGTGGAAGAACAACTGTGGATATTCACTGTGGAAGAACAACTGTGGATATTCACTGCTGGATATTCAAGGTGAGCAAGGTGCATATGTCAGTGGTCTTTGCTTGAATAATGACACTGTAATCTCCTCTGTGACCACAAACCAAGTCTACAAATGGGGCTGTAATTCTCCTCTTAGATACTGAACAGATTCTCAACTTTTCTGCATTTTCTTTCATATTCACATGGTCTGAACCAAGGAGTTGGATAATGTCAAGCACTGGTTAAACTCAGAGCAACAGGGCCTGTAGTTCTTAAACTTTTTTTTTTTCTTAAGGAGCCTCGCAGAGGCTAATTATGAAATAATTTCCATCTTGGCACTCAAATGTATTGGGAGGATTTTGCTGTTTCACTCAGTGGATGCAAGAAGCTTTTTGCAAGAACTGTCAAAGGGAATTGTTTTCTGAAATGGTCTCAAAGGTACCACCCAAAAACCAACCCTGCTGCTAAAGAAGGAGGAAATCTCAGGAAATCTACTTGCAGAAAAGCCTGGTGTCTGCTCACAGCCTTTCCCTGCAGTATTTCCTTGGAAATGCAGCTCCTCATTCACAGTCTCTGCCTCAAGCTGCAGTTACTCCCCTCCTGCCCCATCTCTGCTCCTCCAGCACAACCTGCACTGAACACCAGGCTCAGAACCAATGGTTTGGTCACGGTGGAGGCTGCAGGCTGTGATCAGAATCACGAGCAACACAAGGCAAAGCCAGGGGGTCTCACCTGCTCACCTCAGGCATCCTGAACAGAGCCTGAGTCTCACTGAAATGAGATTTCCTTGCAAGGGGTCAGGAGCTGCAGCAGAAATGGGTTCTGCCAACATTTTGGGCTGGATAAATCAGTTGTTGCAGCTCAGCATCACTTGCAAGGAGTTTTGCTGCATCAGCATTTGTTGAAGTTTAATGCTTTTGGGCTTGAGCTTTGATCTACAGAGACAGAATCTCATACGTTGCCTAATAACACCACCCAAATAATGGAATTCAGATCTGTGGGGGTTTGGACAAGCAAAACTCCCTCAGTTTCTAACACAACCTCTCTTCTAATACAAAGCCCTGCTCATCTGTAGCAGAAACCTCATGGGGCCATACTCCATCCAGCCAAGAGGGATAGATTTCAGTTCCCAAAGTTGCCCACTACAAAATCAACTGGTTGCACAAGAAAAAAAAAAATGAAGAAAAAAAGAAAAAAAGGCACTTTTACTCCTTTGATGGCAAAAGCAGCTAAGAAACGTCTCATTCCATGCAACACCAACCCCAGCACTCCATGCAAGGTGTGGGATTGAGAGGATCCCCAGCCCATGCTGATGCCTTCCCAAAGTTATCTCTACCCCTCCAATCACCCTTGCTTTTATCTCCCTACTTGCCTCATTTGCTTTTTACTTGCTGGTCCAGCTGTGAAAACATCAACTGGCTTCAGTCCTGCTGTTCCCAAGGAGAAATCACATCCCCAAGGATTTTTTTAGAAATTATTGCAAAAGACATGGAACACAGAGCTAACACATACCCTGATGTCCTCCTGGCCATTTGTCATGACTGCCAACCACAAAGAAACTTCACCAGCACACCCAAGCCCCAGCCCTGCCAAGAGCCTGAGCTTGAAGAGAATTTCCATCTCCCTGCATAAATCTGTGATATCCAGTGCACAAGTGTCCAAGCCTCACTGGCCATAGGGGGCCAGACTCCAGAGCACTTTGGGCTTGTTCTGGTCCTTCAAGAAGCAGCAAACTGGGTGTTGAAGGCTTCCAAAACCCATAAAAATCCTATTTGCTTACAATCAGAAATGACCAGCAAGCTCAAGTGATTTTCCTGCTGGATAATGACCTCAGCTGGAGTCCTGAAACACCTCCAGCTGTGATGGTAGAGGATGGATGGCTCCTCAGGTTTTGGGAAAAGGAGAAAGTCAGGAGTTGTCTGCCTTGAAAACCCAGATGCACCATAAGGGCAGGATGAAATGAATCATTCTCTGATATTTGAGCATCTCCCAAACAGCAGAACAGGTATCAGGAGAAAACAAACAGAACCCAGTACAGTGCTGTGTACAGAAAGGAACTAATATCAAGCTTGACTGGAAAAGTTGATTAAATTAGTTTAATTTAAAAGCCCAAACAAACCCTGAAGGAGGTTCTTTGTTTATTGCTTTTTACCAACAGCACACTTTACAGAAGAAGCACCATGTGGGCATGAAATATTCATTCATTAAATCTTTCATAAAGCTCCACACTATTGGTTTCACTCAGGATATATTTATAACTTGTCAAAGCCCCCAAAAATCACTGCTTTTCTTTCTCCCCCCTCCAGACTGTTTATAAAAGGATTAGGCTTTCAGTTTTCATTGCAATATCCCTGATCCTCAGCCCTGCTTTTGCTTGTACACAAGGTGCTGCTTCTTTAATCATAACAGGATTCATCATTCAGCCTTCCCAACACCAAAGGCACCAAAGCACCCAAAGGCACCAGAGCACCCAAAAGGGACCCTTATAATGCACCAAACCATCCAGCTGCTATGGGAATGGCAGCATCACTTCTTTATGGGGGAAGGCAGAATGTGGAGATAAAAGTCAGAACAGAGTATTGGTGATATTTTTACCTGATGTCCAGGAGGAATGATGCATCTGACTCCATGGATATCAGAAAGCTAATTAATTATTTTATTATACTATATTATTCGTTATTACATTGCATCTGAACTGAATCTGCACAAGCACTCATCTGCACGTAGTATAATTAATTACTTTATTATGCTATATTTTTCTCTATTACATTACATCTAAAATGAATCTGCACAAGCACTCATCTGCACATAGTATAATTAATTACTTCATTATGCTATATTTTTCTCTATTACATTACATCTAAAATGAATCTGCACAAGCATCCAACTGCACAAAATCTTGTGACCGTCACCTGATAGTCCCAACACACAGACATGGATTCAACTGGTCAATGAATCAAAACACACCAGAATCCAATCAAGCAAATTCCTTCAGGTAAATAATCTAAACAAATTCCTTCAGGTAAATAATCTTCCACAATGCATTCCACTTGTGAGCAACAAGAGGCGCAGCAATTGAGATATTGGTTTTTGCTTCTCTGAGGTTCAGAGAATGTGAATCCCAGAAATATCCTTGGGAAGTTGTGCCTTGATTTTTCTCTGTGAAGAGAAATGTGGCTACAACAGAGAGTCCACCCAAGCCAGGAAAAGCAGGCAGGGAGTGGATTCATTGCAGCAGGGCCATGTCTGAGGCTTCCAAACCTCATCCACTGGAGAACCACTTCTGGAACCCTTCCCTGGCTGCCAGCCAACCTCCAGATTAACCCCCTGCTTGGAGCTGGGTTAATAACCCACTAGAGTAAACAGTGCTGCATTATCCTCAGTGTTAGCTGCAAAACTAAGTCATGTTTTTTACAAGGTTTGCTGACTACACGGCTCGGCCCAGTACAGGAACAAGGACAAGCTACAGTTATAGATGAAAAGTATTTCCACCCAGAAATCTGCAAAAATCCAGGATTTGCATTAGGGGAAAACTGCATCAGTGAAACTGTCAACCCTCTAGGGACTTGCACTGATATCTAACCCAGGTGTAGGCCAAATTTGATTTTTCCAAATTCTCCTCAGTAATACTCTGTTGTGTAGAAGGTGTCCCTGCCCATGGCAGGAGTTAGAATGAGATGATCAGCAAGATCCCGTCCAACCCAAACCATCTTTGGGTTCTGTGATAAAAAAGCACCCAAATACAGGTGCTGAACAGGAAAATGAGGCGCACTGCGGGTTCCTGAGCAGTTCTGATGCCCACAGACACTGCACCCATCCCTGCCTCGCTGGACCACAGGCTGCCTGCTCAGGCCTGCTCCTTCTTCCCTCCCTCCATTTGCTTGTGAGCATAAATAAATATAAATACAGCATAAGCAGATGTTGTTGTCCCTGGAAACTCGGCTTTCTGGGCATGTTTCTGCTGAAACGGCTTCTTAGTGGAAAATTAGGTTTTGATAAAAGTGTGTTTCTTTTCTTGCTTTTAATAAACAGAGCCTGCTTCATGTGCAAGCTCCAGGCTTTCTTTTTTCCACTGGAAAACTGAACAATCTTGCATGGTTTCAGTTCATCAAATGCCTGATCCTCAGCAAGGGCTGGGTTCCCCAAGAGAATCTCATGGGGGATGGAGGAGAAAAACCTCAAAATGAATGCACAAGGAGAAGCCAACACCCTCTAAGATAAAGTCTGACACAGGCAAAAGGGCAAGGAGGGACCAGCGCCCACTCTTGGGGTGCTGCAACTCAACTCAAAGACAGGTTTTTGGGTGTTTAAACCCAAAGACGGCCATCCTGATGTTTTTGAGTGGAAAAACACTAACTTTTTCCCGAAGGAAAATAAGGGCAAGTACAAAGCAGAGGTTTTGAGTTTATGGTTTCATGAAGGGGAAAAAGGAACTTTTCTAAGCCAGTTCCACCAGATACTGAAGAGAAGCAGGAAGAGTGACGCCAGCTGATGAGACTCGGCCTCAGGGAAGAAAACTTTCCCCTGAGCAGGGAGCTGAGAGTGCCCCAAGTTCACTACGTGAGCCACAGCCCTGCAGAGCCAAGGCTGGAAGTCTTGTCCACATTGCTAAAGAACACTTCTACTGCACTACCTAAACTTCTACTGCACTCCCAAATCACTTTTAAACAAAAAGACTCGTGTTGAACCACTGTTTTTCCTCCTCAATTTTCTCCATCACTCACAGAGCCACAGCAGTGCACACCCTGCATTTCCCACTCAGGAAGTGGTTTTTTTGTCTGAGTTTCACAATTAAAATATCAGGATAATTCATTTACTCCCCACTCCTCCTAATAAACCTGCCAGCATCTCATCCCTGCAAGGCTCTCTGCAGCTATGGACCAGAAAAATTATATTAAAAGGAAAATCAAAACAAAAAATGTTGACCTCAAGCCCAGCAGAGCTGGAGATGATCAAAACCCTCTGCATTCTGATAAAGTCTACAACTCAAACTTCTTGCAAAGCAGCAAGGTTGTGCCACATTTACACAGTAGCTCAACAATTAATTATATTCCCAAAACACACATGGGGGGCTGTTATGCCCAGTTTACCCCAAAAGGGCGTCTCTTGGCAATACTAAGTCTTCTGAAAGTAACTAAAGCCAGCAGCACAGGAAAAAGATTTACAGTTTCACACAACAGTGAAAAGAACATTTTCCCCATCAAGACAACGTTATCCTGATGCCACTCAAGACACGAGGAGACTCTTGAATTTTCACATCCCAGGCTGAGGGATCTGACTCATGCCAAGGAAGGGAAGGAAAAGCTACTGAGGGCTCTCTGATGAAAATATGCTTTTCTCAGGAGCAAGTCTGCAAGGGGCTACGAGGGGCTAGGTGGAAATGCCAAGCCATGACATGCTCCAATGAATTCCAGCTCCTGGAAACTCCCAAGATACACCAGAGCCAACTGACCTGACTCCTACTACAGCATATTTCAGGCAAACCCAGCATTTTTACCTCCTCTCCTCCCCTTTGCCGTCATCAGGAGTGCTTAGGGAGGAAAAAAAAAATCCAGTTTTTTTATGTGCTCGTTAAGTATGATCTGCTAAATGTTCTATGCCAATGCATAAAGCTGCCTACTATGCTAATAGAATATTTAATTGACATTTATTTGCTGACTAGTTATTTATGCTAACGTCATCCCTGCATAATTAATAGTCTGCTAAAGTCGACTTGAAAAGCACACATAAAACACTGCACTAAGAGTCATTTGCAGCGTTTAAAATAAAGAAATCCTGCCATCTATTTACATTAGGCTAGTCTAAACTCAGTTTTGATGGAATAATAGGATAAAGATCAGGCAGAGATTTTAAGAACCAGCCCTGTATACTGCTTTAGAAACATCCACAGGCTTTGAGAGTGCAACCTGCCAAAGAAGATTTCCGAGTTTCATTTTACTTGGCTCGAGGGCCCAGTTCTTAGCTGATGTAAAACAGCATAAGCTCAGTGAATGCCTACTTATTTTCTCCAGCCTCAAGCTCTTAGGAAGTGATACTTCAGGTGAAAGAGCTAAACCAGGGCCAGATCTGCTCTCCATACCAGTCAAAAAGCAAAAGGAGAAGTCCACCTTGCCCATGTGATCTCTCTACCTGCAAGTACAATTTAATTTTTACTTCCTCTGTGATAAAAACAGGGGGAAGATAACTTCATCTAAAAAAAAAAACAAAAACAAAAAAAAAAAAAACTATATCCATGATCCATGATTGTATTTTCTGAAAGGGAATCTCTGAACACCCTCATCCAATGTCAGAAACCTCTTCTCTGATGTCTGTGTCCCTCTTTTGAGAACCTGCGGACAAGCTTTGCATTCAGCAAGGCAGCTCCAAAAATGATGCTGAAAGCCAAGGGTATGGACCCCAAAAAAACCCTTCTGTGTGCCTTGGAGTGCCATCAAACCCACACCTGCAACACAGCAGACCATCTTGTGGCCATTCAGAATCACCCTGCTGTAAATTTCACCAAGTCCAACCAGATCCATTTCTCCCCTCCTTTACACTGCTGACCTCAAAGAGCAGGATTTTGCTCTGGGATAGATTCACATGATAATATATAAAACCAAACAAACAAAAAAAAGCAGTAAGTTGTTATTTGAAGGTAACTCAATATGCCCTGGCACAAATTTTATCTCCCTTTTCCACCATATCCTGCCCAGAATCTGACCCAGCACTTCGAATCACAGTGAAATTTCCTTTCTTTGGCCTACATCTGGGATAAGAGTGAATCTCACCTGAGAGCCACATGAAAACCTGTCTCAAATACTGACCAAATGATGGTGTTTGCCTTCACAGAAAGCCTGGGCAGGCAAAATGCTTTAACTCTACCCCAACTTAATGGTATGTTCGATGATTAAACTTTGTCAAGCTCAGCACCATGAAAGAGAAGGTTATTTTAACTCAGGATCAGACTTCTGAACTTTAATCCTCCTTGTATTGATGCAACAAGGAAGTGAAAGCTGCTTTCCCACACAGAATCACAGTGGGATTGATCTTCTTGGTAACCAAGCCCAGGTACAGAGGTTTCCCCATTTTTGCACCAGCCCACCACAAAATCAAAATATAGACCTGGTTCTCCCCCTGTTGTGTTGCTTCCCATCTCCACAGACCCCAGCTCACAGCTCCGCCCCCAAAAATGCCCTGTTTGAATTTCCATCTGTCAATAGCATCAAAGCAGAGCCACTGCTGCAATTCCAAGCGCACAAAGCAATTCCCTCATCCGGCGTCTTTAGCTCATTCCAGGATGCATTACAACAGTGCCAGGGAAGCCTGGGCTCTGTCAGCTCAGCTGGAAATCTGCAAGCTGCACAAAAACCCCCTGAGTGTCAATCACAGGACGTCCCTGCTCTTTCACAATGCATAATTTAGCTACTACACTTGTCAGGTTCTCCACACCCGATGGTGGATGTGGCCATGAACTCAACTGTCACCAGCAGAGGAAGACACACATGGAAATGAACAGGCTAAAGGACACCTCTTTTCCTTTCAGTAATCAACAAAGTTTAGTTAGGCTTCAATTTTTAATGCCCAGTGGGTAAAAGGGATGAAGGATGCTCAGTCCAAGGGATGAGGAACGCAACAAACTGCACTTAGAGGAGGAAGAGTTTTGGGTATGACATAGGAGGGGATAAATTCTATCCCTGCTACCATTCAGGTTGATAAAATGGGGAAATTTTAACTAATTGATGGAAAATCTACCTTATATCCCAGCCTTATAGAGCAGGAAACAAAGGCTCCCACGCCACCAGGGCCCTGCCACTGCCAGGGAACTCTGAAGTATGCTGCCCTTCCTCACATGAATTACAAGTGCTGAAGGGCCTTGTCAGGAAGGATGAAAATTTCACACTCAGCTACATCAGGCTGTAGTTACCCATTGCTTACACCACAGTTAATATGCAATAAAGAAGAAATCTCTGTCCCAGGACGTGACATTAGAGCTGATCAGTGCCAAAGCTACAGACCATAAGGACAGCTTCACACTTGCCTCAGCTAGTTCATGAATAAACATCCAATTCATTCAAATGAGTTCTATATTAACTAATTTAAATAATTTTCATTTTGCTTTGAATGGTAAACAGATCTATTCTGCCAGGATAGTTGAGTTTGCAATTCAAATTACACACCGATTTGTAATGAGAAAAATATAATTAATGGCAGAGCTTGAAGTAACTACAATTTTACTCCTTTGATTTCCTGTGTAGGAGGGAGTTGGAGCATGAAGCTCACAGGCACTCGTGCACTCACATCATCCTGCCATAAACCAAGACATTTTATTGTCACCTCAGGTATTCCTGGTCTGGTGACTGCACCATCACGTCACAGGAGGACAGAACATGACTTGACATTTTACTCACAGGCCACAGGCACCATGATGTAACTAATGTCACCCCATAAATAACAGAGCAGCAGTCTGCAAATTAATCAACTTCCTTCGATTTGGATCATAAACTACAATTATTTGGCAGCCGCCTCTTAAAAGCTCTGTGTGTGCTGGACTTTAAATCAAGTTCTATTGATCTGCTGAACTGAACCAGCCCATTTTGTTGCATCTCTCTCCCATCTAATGAAATTCTTTGTCCCATCACTCCACCATTCTTGTCTGGCAGCACATTTACGAGATGAGCACCCATCAGTCCAACCTGACTCATGAGCAGAAACGAAGCATTGTCCCAGTGCTGCCATCCTGGCTGTTAAACAAGTCTATTTTGGCAACTCTGCTTTTTAACCAAGGCCTTCAGCTCCTGATTAAAATCACAGCCTAATGACACACAACCAGCCCCAGCCATGCTGTAGCAAACAGATACAGCCACTGCGATGAAGATATACAGAACTGATGCCTTCACAACTGGGTCCGTGCAATTTAAAGCTGGTTTTTGTTTCTCCCAAAAGTCTGACAACAAAATAGAGATGTTTAAAAAAATCTCTACATAGAGAACATAGTTTCATAGAAAACATCAGTTTCTCTTTTATCAGTGCTTAGGTCCTATGATTCTTAAAGTTCCTGAAGGCTGAGATCCTCCTGGACATTTTAGATGCCTCATTCCAAAATGAGCCAAGCTTGTAAAAGATTAAATCTCCTTTGGAATAACAACCCATGCATTTAATTTCTTCTTTTTGAAAATTACACTGTGACATATTCAACAAAGTTCAGTCACTGAAAATGGGAGCGGGAATGAAAAAATAAACCAAAAAAGCCCCAAACTAACAGGGCAGCTGCCCACATTCAGCACCCTGGTGTCCAGTTACATCACCCACCAGAGAAAAAGGGATGCAGGGCACACTGAACACTGGCAGTCAGTCAAGCAAGGCAATTCACACAGAGTGGCCACGACCCAAAGGGCAAATTCCAGCTGATCCATGAAAAGCAGTTGCCGCAGGTTATAAGGGAATTGCTATTTTCTATTATGACATTCAGTAAATTCTCTTACCCCCCTGACCCTCACTTCTGAGATTTGGTCTGTAGCACTGTATACCTTTCTGGTAACACTGATTGTAATCCACATAATAAAATGCAGTTTAAGAGGCCAATAAAATAAAACACCTCACCCCTCACATCAGCTTGATTTACTGGTACTAAGCCAAGAGATTTCTCAGCCGTATTTATCTTCAAGACTTCTTTTTTTTTTTTTCTTTTTTTTTTAAGCAATCAATCTTGTGTTTATTCAAAACACACAGACCAGAACAAAAAAGACAAGTTTAGCTCACAGTTCGGCACATGCAAGGCAGGAATGTCAGCTTTGATTCAAAGACTGTGTGTACAGCTCACTTCAGGAGGAAGGCAGGGAACACTCACTCCAGGAGAATTCCCATGTGGCACACAACTGGCACATGCAATGGCCACACAGCAAAAAGGGAAAGAATAACTTCAGCAGCAGAGCCCTTAAATGAGACTTTCCTTAAATGTATGCACAAGCTGGAGGCTGAATATTCATCTCTTCTTCCCCTGATGCAGAATAAATGGGATATATGGCAGGAATACTTAGCAGCAACACTGACAATATGCCTCTGCTTGGAGCAATGTAATAGCAGGGATAGACCAAAGCTGCTCTGTTGAGGCACACAGCCTATATATACATTAATATATATATATATTTATATTCTTATACACAGGGGAACAAATTGCATTATTAACAAACTGCTCCACATGGGCCACTCAGAAATCCACAACACTTCCACTCAGCTTTTGTGCATCTGAGAGCTGCCAATCAGGACATGCCTTAACCAATAACAATCAAGTTCTGCTATCTTTAATCACATGGATCTACCATTGGAATTAAAAGCTGACAGAGTCTGGCGATGGAAGGTTTTAAATTTTCAGGGCAAAACAGTTTTGAGTGCAAAGTCAGCTTCTGATTTTGGTTACACCCAAGCTGATCTTGCTTATTTTAGTTTGTTCTCACTCTTGAATTTCACCTCTCCTTTCCACAAGAACAGGACTTCTCCGCGAAGTGAAAATCACAGCATTACAGTTCAGCAGTAAAAAGACATCTCCCTATGGAAGTGCCTTCTGTTGTCACCAACTAAGGCAAAAACTCCTTTGCTGGGAGCTGAGTGGCAAACTGAATCCTGTGGGGATACAACCCTGCCCACATCACCCAACAGCAGCCAAGGACCTGCAGTACCCATCCCATGTGGCATTCACAATCTCTGAACAATCCCTTCCCACAGGATTTCTCTCCTGGGAAGCTCAGAAGCCTCAGAGAAAAAGGAAAACAATAATTATCTCATTTGCTTCTCCTGTGTTGTGCTCAAGTGGAATGTGTTTGGAGATTGTTTACCCACAGGTGATTGTTTCATTGGATTCCAGTGTGAGTTGTTTGGACTCTTTGGCTAATCAGTGCCAGGAGAAAAACTAAACCAATTATTAACTAATTTGCTTCTCCTGTGTTTTGCTCACGTGGAATGTGTTTGGAGATTGTTTTGTTGGTTTCATGTTAATTGTTTCCACTCTTTGGCCAATCAGTGCCAAGCTGTGTTGAGACTCTGGAGAGAGTCAGGAGTTTTCATTATTATCTTTTTAGCATTGTGTAAGTATCCTTTCTGCATTCTTTAGTATAGTATAGTTTAGTATTCTTTAATATAACATATATCATAAAATAACAAATTAGCCTTCTGAGCACATGGAGTTCTCAGATTCATCACAGAGTCAGACTCATCACTCCTCCCTTCATCAGCGCACCCCACAAATCCAGCAATCCCAGCCCAACCAGAAACCTGGAGCCCAACAGCAGAGCAGGACCCCAACAGAGCAGGCAGAACTCACCCTCTGGGGGCATCAGGACCTTGTTGTTCTGCGTGCACCAGCCCACGGGGTGCAGGTCTGCTGTCATCACGTCACACCAGAAGTCAGCCCTGCGGTCGTCGCCGTAGCCGCAGTAGCGCAGCAGCAGCAGCTGCCCGCACGTGGTGATGATGGTCGCCACCCAGTACGTGTCTGGGCTGCTCTTGTTGGCCACCTCCAGCTTCATCCCTGGCTGGAAGCTGCTCTGAAGGCTGATTTCAACCTTGCAAAAGGAGAATGGAATGGTGTTAACTCTTTCTGCTTGGCAGGGAGATCCCCTCACCTCCCCTGGGAATGCTGCCCTTGAAGAGCAGCCCTGGGATAGGACATGAGCTGGTTGTGCTTCTTAATCCAACCACCTCCTCCTCCTTCTCTCTGGGCAGTTCCAGTCCTACTTCACTGGCTCAGATCCCATCATGCAGCCTCTGAAGTGGTACCTTCAGGTGTACAACATCCAAGAGAGGACTGGCACTCATCTCCAACCCCCAAATGTCCCCAGTGCCTTGGATACAGCCAGCATAACTCAAATGAAGCTTCATTTCCCACTATACAGCTCCACCAGGCACATCACAGGGTACAGAAAGGCAGGTATGGAGCTGTCACAGACATCTTTTATGAAAATCCTTTCCTTAGGATTTTTTCCTCCTGAGAAGCTGAGAGGCCTCAGGAACAAAATGTAAACAATGATTACCTGCTGCTGTGGAATGCAACAGGTGCATCTGTGATTGGCCCATGTTGGATGTTTCTAATTAATGGCCAATCACAGTCAGCTGGCTTGGACAGAGTCTAGGACAGCTGCCTTTGTTATCATTCTTTCTTTTTCTATTCTTAGCTTAGCTAGCCTTCTAATGAAACCTTTTCTTCTATTCTTTTAGTATAGTTTTAATGTAATATATATCATAAAATAATAAATCAGCCTTCTGAAACATGGAGTCAGATCCTCGTCTCTTCCCTCAACATAAGACCCTTGTGAACACCATCACATGGAGCACCTCGAGGAGTTAAGCCCAACTACATTATTTAGTCACATCACAACAGTGAAGCACCTCTAGGGGCTTGATAAGCATCAAGGGTTGAATGCTGTACCAGACAGACCAAGGAGAGAATTTCCTCTGCACCTATCCTCAGCAGCTCAAGCCTCAACCAATTCCCCCATGGAAAACAAGGTATGACCTGTCACTGACAGAAGTAAATTGTCTGGGTCGCTGATGGAGATGTCACTTCCACTCATCTCAGCAGTGACAGGGCACCTGTAATGTGCCCTAGGACACTGCAGATGCCAGTGCATCTCTTTTGGGACACTGCTGATGAACACCAGGGCCTGCTGTAGCACCACCTGTGTCCCAAGCACCAGTGGGATGCCTCTAGCTGTTGCTGATAAAGAGGAGGTGGATGCCAGTGCACTGGTCAGGTGCCAGCCTTGTCTTCACAAAACCATCCAAAATGTAACCTGCCACTCCTCAGGAGTTATTTAAGGACAGGCTGTCACAGGTTTCTTAGAACCTTATCAGCTCCTGAATGCAGAGGGATTATAACTCTAGGTAAGCTTGCCTCTGATAGATTTCCAATTGAAATGGCAGTTTTAAATTACTCTTTTATTTATAAAGACAAATATAACATGGTCTACTTGCTCAAGGATTTCACAGATGTGGGGATGCCAAGCTGCTGAGAAAACACTCCTCTGGTCCATCAGCAGTAATCCCTCACTCATCCAGCTCCAGCTTCTGACCCCAGGGCTGCCCAGCCAAACCCATTTCTCATCTGCACTGCCTGTGCCTTTCCTGGTGCGGGCACTTCCAGCAGAACCAATGCCCAGAGGCACAGAACAACTGAGAGGGACCTTTGGACATGGTGTGACACTGAGGGTGACCTGTGACATGCACTGCTTAATCAGTGCCAAACCAGGACCTCAGAGATGCTCAGAGTCCTCACAAATAATCCAGGCTACAGACTGGCCCATGTCCCAGTACCAACTGGATCTCCTGGCCTCCTCCCAGTACAGAATCGCAGCTGCAGCTCAAAGCACCTCAGCCTGATGCCTGTCACAGACATCTTTTATGAAAAATCCTTTCCTTAGGATTTTTCCTCCTGAGAAGATGAGAGGCCTCAGGAACAAAATGTAAACAATGATTATCTGCTGCTGTGGAATGTAACAGGTAAATTTGTGATTGGCCCATGTTGGTTGTTTTTAATTAGTGGCCAATCACAGCCAGCTGGCTCAGACTCTGTCCAAGCCACAAGCCTTCATCATTCTTTCTTTTTCTATTCTTAGCCAGTCTTCTGATGAAATCCTTTCTTCTATTCTTTTAGTATAGTTTTAATATAATATAATAATAAAATAATAAATCAGCCTTCTGAAACATGGAGTCAGATCCTCATCTCTTCCCTCATCCTAAGACCCCTGTGAACACCGTCACAGATGCCTGCAGAGAGTGATTCATTTACTGGTTTTTGGGGTTTTCTGAGCCCTGTGCTCACTGTAACACCAGCAAGGTACTCTGGAACCAAGAGACTTGTGACTAGAAATCACATCCAGAGGAGAATCAGACAGACAGATAATACAATCTCCTCCTACAGCTTTTGGCCAGATTTTTGAGTTTCAGATTGTGAAGCAGTCACTAAGGGCTGTTCCAGCACCAATCTGTCCCACAATGACAATCCCAGGACTGAGGTGCTGTGAGACACTGCAGTCAGCAGGATCAGCAGGATGAGCTGGACATCTCCTCACAACTGAAGACATCCTTAAGGGCTTCATGAAGCACAAAACTTTCTACTTTGAGCCTGGAGCAGAAATCTGGGACAAGATGCTCTCTCCAAGCAGCTGCTGGATCAAGAATAAACTCCACAATAAGCACTGCCCTGCAGATCTCCAGTATAGAGAATTATGGTCCTTCATCCTGCAATGCTCTGGGTTAACTGTTGTTAACATGAAAGCAAAACAGGAAATAGAGGAGTGTACTGGTCTTCCAGACTAGATAAAAGAGAGGTTTTTCATCCCTGCAGCTCTTTCAGCCCTACAAAACAAGCCACAAAATCACCTGGAGACAAAGGTGGTTGGACCAGGTGATCTCCAGAGGTGCCCTCAAATGCATTTTGAGGGTATAGAGAATTATGGTCCTTCATCCTGCAATGCTCTGGGTTAACTGTTGTTAAAATAAGAGCAAAATAAGGACTAGAGGACTGTACTGGTTTCTCAGACTAGATAAAAGAGAGGTTTTTCATCCCTGCAGCTCTTTCAGCCCTACAAAACAAGCCACAAAATCACCTGGAGACAAAGGTGGTTGGACCAGGTGATCTCCAGAGGTGCCCTCAAATGCTGCTGGTGCTAACACAGAGCAGAGCACAGACCAGCCACTACCACAGGATTCTTAGAACCTTATCAGCTGCTGAATCCAGAGAGATTATAACTCTAGGTAAGCTTGTCTCTGATAGATTTCCAATTGAAATGGCAGTTTTAAATGGCTCTTTTATTTATAAAGACAAATATAATATGGTCTTGCTCAGCTGAGGATTGCTCTACTTGCTCAACCACAACATTTCTCCCCAAAATGGGAAGATTTTACTTTCAGCTCTCCAGGGAGCCTCTGAAAACCAAAAGAGGGAACGTGTCCAACACCCCCAGGGCTCAGAGGGAGCACATACATGTTTGAAAGAGGTGTGGGGAGCAGCACTGGCTCCTGTTTCCTCCAGGAACTCGTCCCAGTTGAAGTCTGCATCCTCAATGCTGGAGCCCTCATCTGTTCAAGAGAAGAAAAAAAAATAAATTAAAAAAAATGAGAGAAAGAAAAGCAGCCTAAAACACAGCCAAAGAAGGCAAAAGTTGTGTCAAAGAGTTCAGGGTGAGAATAGCAACCAGTATAAACATCAACAGAAGGGAAAACAGAAAGCCTGCTTTAAGGATCTGTGTTTTGACCAGCCCTTGCTATGAATTCAGCAGACTCTGGGCTTTTAGCAGCCAACACTGAGACCAGAAATGACTCTGCTTCCATGGCAGTGGGGGCACAAAGCTGTCACACACTGCAAGAGGCACTTGGGCTCTTTTATTTTGCATTTGGTGACTCCCAGGCTGTGAGGGATGTGGCTGCCTGCCCACCCTCACTGGTGCAATGTCCTTGTGCCCTCACAGTGCTCCCCAGCCCTGGTGGTGCCCCAGGGATAAATTACAGGATGTTTCTGTTGGCTGAGCTGTGTGTACACCAAACACCAACCCTTGGGGTGAGTGAGACCCATTCTCACTCCTGCCACCCCTTCTTCTCTTTCCTCAGCATCACTGCTCCCATAAATCTCAGATAAACCCCTTTTACAAGCTACAGCTGCTTTCCCCAAACCTCACCAGACCCCTGCTGCCTTCTTATCCCTGCTCCCCTTCACATTTGGGGCTCTGTGTCCCCTCTCCCCCATCCACACCCCACAGCAAGGGCTGGACACGACCACTTTTTATTTTCTTCCTTTATAACCACACTGAGGCACAGCCAAGGCCACAAAACCATCTCTGAAACTCGCCCAGCAATAATTAAAAATAAATCTTCTTTCACTTCCAGAAAATCAGCCAAATCTGATTGTTTTCATTTTGTTCCCAAGCAATCTTGCAAGCCCAGTTTCATCCCCAGAGCAAAAATATTTACAGTCTGGCAATGAGCTCTTTGCAATAAGCATTTATCAGGCAAACTCTGCAAGACCCTTTACCTGCCCCAGCATTCATCAGCGTGGCCATGATGTAATTAAAGTGACTCATGACAAACTGAATTAAGAACCCTCCCCAGACAGTTTTATGAAGAAAAAGGCTAGGTTAATTTATTGCAATTATTGCTACAGGTCTCCAGTTTCCACGACCAGAGAAAATGATGTTGTGCAAGGGGAAATTTCTCATTATTAAAAGGGGAAGACACAGTTTTTATTTGCTGCCTGTGGCACCAAACCCATGTAGGTGAGGGAGAAAAAAGGGGAAAAGAGAGTTTTTGAGAGGGTAAAGATCTGTCTGGGAGTTCAAAGCTGAGCTGTCAACACTATTAAACATCTGCATACTGCTGCATCAAGTCTGACTCCTTGCCCTAAACTCAAATCATCTTCTTAAATATGGAGATGCAAACCACCTTTTACTCCAGTGATAAAGAGGCTACCAGATGACTCTCCAACACAACAAGAAATAAACCAACTGCATGATTACAACCCAAAAATAGACAAATTCATGGCAGAATAAAGAATGGGCTTTATTTTGTTTTTTTGCAATCACTGCAAAAACCTCCAGGCTCAGAAGCTGCCTCTGCTTGAGATATCTGACCCAGAATGAGGGGTTTGTTCAACCTTGACTGAATGATAAGCCACAACTTAACCACAAGGTAGGAGCTCGGTGGAACAATTCTGTATCATGCAGGCAGGCAATTTAGATGAACAGGGATATTTTTCAGCCTTCATGCCTGCAACCCTGCAGAGTTAATGTTACTGAGAAGAGCTGTGTGCAGAGATTGCAAAGGCTGAGCCTCTAAAACCAAGTCCATCAGGAGATGGGCAAATATGATTATCCATTCCAGGCTTAAAATTGCTAAAACAACTTTTTACCCTGAGCACAACCCACCAAAGGTCAGAAGCACCTGACATGGAAACTTGAAGAGCATCATCCCCTGTGCCTCATCTCTCCCTGCTAGCTGTGTCTGTGGGGTTGGGATGGGCTGTTCCAACAATCCCAAGGGCATCTCCACCTCAGGACATGGCCAGGACACCTGGAACAGGCTGCCCAGGGCAGTGGTGGAGTCACCATCAGATTTAAAATTCACAGGGATGTGGCACTTGGGGACATGGCTCAGGGTGTGCTCTTGGCAGTGCGGGGGGAATGGCTGGACCCAAAGTTCTCAGAGGTTTCTTCCAACCTAAATAATTCTGTGATTCTGTGACCTCCAGGTCAGCTCTCTGCTCTCCTGGTCAGGCACTTCCATGTCAGAGCATTTCCCTTTCCCTCAGATCTGTGTACTGTCAGTTTTTATTCCTGTTTTTGCTCTAAATTCCTGTGTGAGTCTCTCCTTTAGCACATATCTCCTTTTCTCCAGCCCTCCTCAGCAGCCTTACAGCAAAGATTCATTCCACAGAGGTTTTCAGTCAGTTCAGTGCATCATCCCCAGACCCTGCAAGGAGCAAAGTCTCCAGGCAGGTCAGAGTCCTCTCCAGAATTTGGAAAAAGGCTTTTAACAAATATAAATAGATGCTCGTTATGGATGCATCAAGTCCTTCACAACCTTATTAACCCCGACTGTCACAGGGTTAATATGAAAAATCCTTTCCTTAGGATTTTTCCTCCTGAGAAGCTGAGAGGCCTCAGGAATAAAATGTAAACAATGGTTATCTGCTGCTGTGGAATGCAACAGGAGGATTGTGACCATGTTCACAGGGGTCTTATGTTGAGGGAAGAGATGAGGATCTGACTCCATGTTTCAGAAGGCTGATTTATTATTTTATGATATATATTACATTAAAACTATACTAAAAGAATAGAAGAAAAGGTTTCATCTCAGAAGGGTAGCTAAGCTAAGAATAGGAAAGAATGAATAACAAAGGTTTGTGGCTCGGACAGAGAGCTGAGCCAGCTGACTGTAATTGGCCATTAATTAGAAACATCCAAGATGGGGCAATCAAAGATCCATCCACCTGTTGCATTCCACAGCAGCAGATAATCATTGATTACATTTTGTTCCTGAGGCCTCTCAGATTCTCAGGAGGAAAAATCCTAAGGAAAGGGTTTTTTTATAAAAGTTGTCTGCGACAGTGGATCTTTGGCCCATGTTGTTTCTAATTAATGGCCAATCACAGTCAGCTGGCTCGGACAGAGAGTCCGAGACACAAACCTTTGTTATTCATTCTTTCTTTTTCTATTCTTAGCTAGTCTTCTGATGAAATCCTTTCTTCTGTTCTTTTAGTATAGTTGTAATGTAGTATATAACATAAAATAATAAATCAGCCTCCTGAAACATGGAGTCAGATCCTCATCTCTTCCCTCACCCTCAGACCCCTGTGAACACCATCACACCTGACCTGCTCTGCCACAGAGACTCTCACTGGAAGGTTATTTCACATCCTGCCCAGCAAAACTCCCCCCACCACCTGTTTAACAAAATACCACCCAGATCTCTCCTTTCCAAACCCAAATAAAGAGGTTTTATAAGGCCCAGAGGCAAGGCAGAGTGAGAGCTGCAGCCTTCCCTCGCTGTCAACTCATTCCTCTCTGACACATCACCAGCCTGGCTCCTACACCAGGCTTTATCTGCAGACTTTATCAGGAAATTACTTTTACAAGGTCTGTAAAAATAATGTCAGACTACTCATTTATCACAGCATCACTGGTTTATTTTGCTTCATTTCACCACAAGGGATTCTGAAGGGACTGTATGTTTTCTAAAATGGTTTTTCAATGGACTTGGTTCCCTGCTGGAATTCTGGCAGAGCAGACACAGGGATGGAACCAGCCCAAAGGACCCAACACCACCCACAGGCTGCACACCAATCTCCTCATCCATCACAAAAAAAACCCAACTGCGGAGGAGCACAGGACACCCTGAAAGGTGATAAATCTGCCATTAAACCCGTTTTACATACCAGCTCCCTTTCCAATTATTGGCACTTAGGTCCAGAGCTTTTTCTTAATGAAAGAGTCAAGGCTGGCTGCTTTACAATACGGTGATGTATAAACAAGCCCAGGATGACAAATAAAATCAACAAGTCATTATCTGAGAGCCTCTCAATGGCTTTAAAGTGCTCATGCATTGACATTATAAAAATGCAACTGCTCCAGCTGTTAACAGCCCCCTGGAACGTTCAGCTATGGAAAAGAAAAGGTATAAAAGACCCAAACCCTTTGGCACCAGAAACACTGATTTTTTAATTTTTTTTCCCCTCAGGCTTCACTGTAGGAGAAAGTATTTAAGGCAAATTGCTTAGACATCTTATTTATAGCACCTAGATACACATACATGACTTTTTGAGTGAACAGAGCACTGAAATGCTCCCACAACAGGTGTGGGGAGACACACAGACACCTGATCAACCACAAACCTCTGGCACAGCCTTGGGAAAGCCATCAAAATCCTTATCCCCACCAAAATTTAGGCATTGCAGGCCAGTTCTCCTCATTCCCAAAAAAAGTCTATGGTTGGCCAACTGAATCTCGCCTTAGAGATTCCTATCTATCAAAATAGATAAAAATAGATAAAAATAGATAAAAATAGATAAAAATAGATAAAAATAGATAAAAATAGATAAAAATAGATCCAGTGGGGACCAGACCAACCCAGATGTGTCCACTCTGGAAATCCAAGGATCTGGTGTCCAAGGAAATAGGAAAATCACTGAGCTGCTACAAGATGTGAGGAAACTGAAGGCTGAGTGCCCAAATTTCTGACCTGCTGAGGGAGAAGCAGGGAAAAGCTTGGCTTCAGAAAGAAAGTAGGTTAGGTCTAGCCATAATGTACTTTTCCATCATATGACACAGTCTCCTCCTGCTTTGGCTGGATGTGGGAAGCTAAAGCACCTGATTCCATCAAAAATCACCAGAATGAAGCATTTACTTTTCTGCTTCATAGAACACCCAAATTTAGCACAGCAGATCCTGACACCTTCAGGAGCCCATCCCAGAGCATTACAAAGCATCCAGTCATGAGCACAAGGACAATATGGGACCAGCTCTCCTCTCCTCAGTGTTTGTGAAACTTTCTCACCTGAAGCACTCCAAAAAATAGTGAAGGAAATGAGGGGAAAGCTCAAAACAAAGGACAAATGCTGTAAATTTATCTACATCCACTGTTCTGGAGTGGATGTAGATTGTTATTGGGATTAGGCTGATTAAGAAGGAGGTTTGGACTGTGTTTGTAATTGAGTTGGGGGTGTTCTTGACGTTGTTGGATAGAAGTGGAAACAGGATATTTTCTGAATGTTTGTTCTGTCTCTCTTTACCACAAAATTTCAACAGGATACAAAATGGTGGGGAAGCTGGGAGAACACAATATGCTGCCTTGGGAAAGGTTTTCCATGGCTGTTTGTTTAAATTTTGAATAGCTGATACTGCAAATGAGGTCCAGAAGAGGAAAAACTTTTATTGCCCATCAATCACAGGACACAGTCCAATCTTAAGACCCAAAAAAGGGCTTGGAGCTGTACAACCATTCCCAATACCTCCCTGGCTCCCAGATCTACCTGCAAGGAGCTGCAGCAGTGAGGAGTGTGGCAGCTCAGCTGTGGAAACCCAGGGCACAGGGAATATTCCTCTGTCTGCTCTGGGGTGCCCTGACCCCCAGGGCAGCACTGACTCTGACCCCCATTCATGGAGAAAGTTTCCCAGACTTCAAGATAGACTGGAATCCACAAAAGTGTGCAATAGATTATAGAGAGCAGTGTAGGTGTATCACTTGGTGCGAAATTGAGGTTTTGGGATTTTTAGTGTGTTGTGGATGGAAGCAAGATGGAGGGCACAGGGTGTCACCCTGGGTTTCTCCTTCATGCTGCTTGTTCCTCCTTCTCCATGGGTTTGGGTGGTGTTTTGTAATTGGGCAGAAAAGTCCCCATTGCAGCTCTGTGGGATCAGTTATTGGGTTAAAAGGGAAAATAATCCAGGTGTCAGCTCTTAATTGGACAGTTCAGTCTTAAAAGCCCTTGTAACAAGAGATTGTTGCCATTTTGTGCCTTCTAATGAAAAGCTGCAAAACTCACAGTAGTGAGACTGTTTTACTGATAAGAAATAATAAACACCTGAGTCTGAACATGAACTGCCATCTCAAGTGCCTTCAATCCAGACCCAGAGACACCCACAACTGGGACCCCACACTCACCTGAATCAAAGTGCTCCCCATCACCATTGGCTGGGCTGGGATCCTGCTCTGGGGAGAGCTGCTGGGTCTCTCTCATGCTGGCAATGAAGGATGCCCTGGTCTCCATGGCTCAGAGGAACAGGCTTGGCCTTCCTAATTCATCCTGCAGCACAGAGGACAAGCTGGAAGGAAAATTTGGAAAAAAAGCAATGAGTGATTTATGGTACACCAACCCATTCCCTCAGCCTTTCCCCACTCTTTTCACATCACCCCATCTTGATACAGTTGGAATGAAAGATCTCAGAGGTCTTTTACAACCTAAATAATTCTGTGACCCTCTGATGGTGCCCCTTCCATCCTGCTCTTGTTTCCAGCCTGAAGCTGGGGTTGGATGAAAACCACAACTAAGGACCATAGTGGCAATAATATCATACGAGCAACAGCAAAATTAATGACAAGAGAGAAGATAATAAGGTAATGAACAGCATCCAGAGGCTTCACACCTCAAGGTTCCCTCCAGCTCACCAACAGAGAGAGAAGGATGAACCCACAAGGCAGCACAACCCATGCTAAAAAAACATCTCCACCATCTTCCAGCCATTTCAGCCCTTGATTTCCAGCATTTTAATAACTAACACTATATCTCACTCCATAAATATTCAAACTTCCAAAGAGGGAGATCTGTGATAATGAAACAGAGGAAACACTGAAGTGAAATACTCATGAGAGACTGGAGTAACTCTAGAAAATAAAACTGAGCATGCAAAGTGCAGACACCTTCATGTAATAGTGCTGGCTATTTATTGAGTGAGGACTGAGCTAAGGTAACTGTACCAGTTTTAACATGCAGGGCAGGAAATAGTAGCTTATTTTAAATTGGGTTGTGTTAGCAGAAGAGTTTCTTCTAGCAGGAGTGACCACAGTAAACTCAAAGTGGAGTAAAAGCACACAGAAATGAAAAGCAGTATGAGGAAGGGCACAATGCTCAGATCTTGCATGAGACTAAATGAGAACTGTATTTCCAGCCACACCAGACAAGCAACACCCCAGGATACACCTTTAGGAGCAGATTAAAAACAACTCCAGAGTGAGCTTTTCAGTAAAACTCCAAGATGCTGATGAATTACGAGGTGTCAAAGGAGAACTGAAAAAGAGAAAGCAGAGCTGGGGTTATGGGCACAGAGGGAAGCAGCTATTCACACAAGATATGCTAAAGCCAAGCCAGGCAGCAGGGAAGGTGTGTGGCCAGAATATCTGATGGGGAGATCTGGTCCTGCTTATTTTATTAGAGGAGCCTCCAAACCCTGCATGACAAGAGAGGACTGTGCCAAATGCTCTGCAAAATGTGTGACTAAAAGTAGGAAAGAAGTTTACAGCCACAGGCCAGGCAAAGCAGGATGTAATAAGATTGTAAAAATAGATGGGATTTTTTCAACTTTTACTACTCTGGAGGCATATTCTAGAAGACTAGATATGATGGTTGTAAAATAGAAAGGAGGAGAGTGTTCTGCTGTGGATTTCTCACTCCCAGTTTTTAAGGCAGCTCCTGTGGCAATTTAAAAGAAGAAATGGATGTGTGTGAGCAGTTATATCAGAACTGAAAAAGATGAGGAGCATGTCAAGTGTCTCATATCCATCAGCTGGACTATGGTGGGAATGTCTGCTGGAGCTGCAATTAAAACCTGCAAAAACCATGGCTGTTTCACAAAAAAACCACTGGTGAAAGCAAATTACCAAGGCAGGTGATTCTACCCCCACCAAAGATTGTTCAGGCAAAGTTAGAAATTTTTATTCCCCACCCCAAAGGAATCTGCTAATGAAAGAAAAAGGAGTATTTTAAAAAATGAAGATCATAACCCAGCTCAGAGCAATATGGTTGTTGGTGTCCTCACAGAGTGCTCAGCAAATCTGAAATACTCCCCAAATATGACCCTTTTCCCACTGCCACTGCACTACATCTTTATTCTTTGTTGACATGAGACTTGCTAATGACTTAAGTGTATTATAGACTCCAATATTAGAGTGCAGCTAACCTCTGAACATACACATCACTCATCCCCAGTGTATATTAAGTTTCAATTAACCATGAAACTAGAAGCAGTCAGTTTACTGAAAGTCAAAAAAAAAAAAACCCACTTCTCCTTTGATAGAGACACTTCCGTAAATATCATTAATAATAAATTAGCTAAGTATCAGGACTTTACATCAAGCTTGTTAAATGCCAGAGGAGGGGAGATGCCAGCTGAAGCTAAACCTTGGGGGGATGTGGCTGTTTTAATTTTTGCCAGGGACCAGACAAGGATTGAAGATAGTCTGGGTCTAACAAAAAAAAAATTCAAAGAATGGAGAGAAAAAGAAGCTTCAATTTAAACACAACAAATCCATCATCTTAAAGAGAGCTCAGGGTTAACAATATAAATACCAAG
The DNA here is from genome assembly GCF_027579445.1 of Ammospiza nelsoni. Lineage (NCBI taxonomy): Eukaryota > Metazoa > Chordata > Aves > Passeriformes > Passerellidae > Ammospiza > Ammospiza nelsoni. The sequence continues at coordinate 4,281,305 of NC_080637.1, forward strand.
AAGAAACATAATCCTCTCAGTATTGTAGTTAAATCTTGTGATGCTTCTATGATGCTGATAAAACAGAGTTATGAGCTGACAAAAAGCTGAAGGTGCCCAATCAGACAACAACAGTATTTGCCTCTTTTTTTTTTTACACAGCCCAAATCTGCCACCAGAGCCATGGGAGGGACTCAAACCCCTGGATCATGGAATTTGCCATCAGAAATGGAAAGTGGACGGGCAAATCAGCAGGAACCTGCCCAAGGTGTCAGCAACACAACTGGGACCCATCTTCAGTGGCCCCATGTGGGACTGGGCTTTGAGCCCACTTGAATTAAAAGGGGGAAATACAGAATCTCTGAGGCACATTCAGCAACATCATCAACATTTTTGGGGTTTTAAACTCTATTTTTATGTGTTTTTTGCTTAAGCTATGGACAATTTACTGGTTTTGAAATGTCATGTTGAGAGCATCCATGTCCCAAGGAAACTGGATCTATTAGAGGCCATTACTTGGTTTATTTTGGGAATAACAAGTTTACCAGTTATGGCAGGAGAGCACTTCAGTATTTTCCCAACAGCATGTGACAACAAGACCAAACTCTTATGCAAACACCAGCCTCAAAACAGCACTGAGCTTTAGTGTTGGTATTACTAACTAGCAAAGAAAGCTGACACAGGGTATTAATTTTTCACTTCTTATTAATTGCTGCTAATTAACACTTCAAACAGAGTCCCCAGCCATCCTGTTAACAGTAGCACAACACATTACACCAGCAGCACACACCACTGTACTCCCAGTGAAATCCACTGTAAACCAAATCAAGGTTTGCTGGGAACAAGGTGATGGGAAACAGCACCAAAAGAGGCTCAAGGTGACATTACACCAGGCAGGAGCACAAAGGAAAAATCCTATGAAATGCATTTGAATGAGCAGGGAGGGGGAAATTCCCTGGTTTCAGATCCCTTGCTCATTGTTTCTGCACAGTGGTGGCTCAGACTGAGCCGATTCTTCCCCCCACGCAGCTCCCATTCCCTTGGTATTTAATTCAGATCCAGGCTCTTAACTCACAGGCAGAAAAAGGCAGGCAATATAATGAAGAATCTCTTTTATTTCCTCCTTCCCACGGCTGTCAGTCTCAGCCCTGCCCTGTCATCTGTATCAATATTGGCTCTTTGTACAAGCACAGCATTGGCTTCCTCACACCATTTTACACTTCTCATCTCCTGTCAGCTCCATCCTGGTTTTCTTCCTTTGGAGCGATCATCTGTAGGGAGAGGTTTCTTACCCACACACAAATCCAGCACCCCTAGGGCTCCTCCTTAAAACTACTCCTGAAAAACTCATTTTCTCCCTCCAATGCATGCTTGGTAATCGGGATTGACACAAGAAGAAAGGAAAGATGCTGAATCCCTGAAACCTCTAGCCTGAAGAGTGAACCAGGTGTGCCAATGCAATGCTGAGTCCTGAATGATGGAGAAATAAATTTCATTGCTTTCCCAGTGATCTGGGACTGATTCTGGCCCCTCCAAAACCCAGCAAGAGGCACTGACCGGAGATGGTCCCACCTCGCAGCACGGCGAAACCTGAGAGTGGCAGCAGGGCCAGGGAATTACAGAATGTCCTGAGTTGGAAAGGACTTACCAGAACCATCAAAGTCCAGCTCCTGGCCCTGCAGAAGACAACCCCAACAATCCTACCACGTGCCTGAGTGTTGTCCGAACACTCTACGGTCTCTGTCAGGCTTGGTGCTGTGACCATGTCCTAGGATGACGTTATGATGCTTGTATCCCCATTTGTGTGTTCTGTTTATGCTGGATATTGTGTTCTGTGCCTTCAAGACTGGCTCTGAACAGCGAATGTTTTGTTTTGGTTTTGTTATTAGCTGCTCCACCACGGCTGGAGGGACACACAGATGGGGCAGTAGATGGTGCTGCTTCTGCTTTTTTCTGGGCTTTTTGCTTTGCTCTTGCTTCTGCTCATTAGTTAGTTTAGCTAAACAGCCCAAATTTCTTCCTGGAGTGTTTCTCCTTTTCTTTTTTTGGACCTTCTCAAACCTGCTCTGGACTGGGGCCTGGCAAACACCGAGAGTTTGCACACTGTGGCCTACTGGGGCCTACTCTGGGCAGCAGCTGCCCCAGTGCCAGAGGGACTGAGAACAGAGCGAGCACCCCCAGAGACACTTTCTGAATTTGTCATCTTTTCGGAGCAGTGAAAGAGTGGTGTCACCTGGTATTGTTCATTCTGTGTGCTGGGGGGTGCTGTGCCTGTTAAATAAACAGATCCTTTCCACTTCTCTCTGAGGAATCCTTCCTGACCCAGTTGGGAGCAGGGGCTGTGTGGGTTTGCTTTCTGGAGGGCTCCCCTTTGGAGGTTTTCTCCCAAATTTGCCCTAAACCAGGACAGACCAATTCCCTGGGGAGCCTGTTCCAGTGCTCAATCTCTGTCATGGACGTATTTTCTGAAACATCCTTTGCTAGGATTTTTTCTCCTGAGAAGCTGAGAAGCCTCAGAGGAAAAGAAAAACAATGATTATCTGCTGCTGTGGAATGCAACAGGTGCATCTTTGATTGGTCCATGTGAGTTGTTTCTACTTGATGACCAATTGCAGGTCCAGCTGTGTTGGGACTGAGCAGTCACAAGATTTTATCATTCTTTTCCATGCCTTTCTTTTCCTTCTGATGAAACCTTTTCTTCTATTCTTTTAGTATAGTTTTAGTATACTAAATATATATAATTTTAATATATCATAAAAGATATAATTTTATTTTAATAAAATATATAATAAATATATATAATTTTTATATATTTTATTATATACAATTATAATTATATATAATTATATAATATATAATTTTAATAATTAATAATAAATCAACTTTCTGAAACATAGACTTAAGATTCTCATCTCTTCCCTCATCCTGGGACCATCACCACAAACCATCCTCTGGAGGAAGAACCTTTTCCAAATACCCAGCCTAAACCAAGCCAAGAGAAATCACATCCAAAGGATGACTGCCTTAATTTCAGACACCTGCAATTCCGATGAGATGAACAACCCTCAGGGGGTTCCTGCTCTTGCACAGCACCTGCTAATGTTTTAAATACCCAAATTTCCCAGCAGACAAGCTGCATCAGTCACAGGATGGTTTGGGTAGGAAGAGGCCATAAAGATCACCTGGTTCCAGCCCTGGTGCCATGGGCAGAGGGACACATTAGATTCCAGGTGGTCCTGGTGCTGTTTGTGGAGCAGGATGAAGGAGATCTCATCCCTGTGGGACATGATCCAGGGGTTTTTTTATTATTTATCTGAGAGCTCCCCTCCCCCAAATGTTTTCACTTATATCAACTGACAATTTCTCTTTCATATAGAAGACCCCACAGGATTTTAATAAGGGAAATTTACTGCTTTGAACAGCTCTGTGTTGCGCTCTGGGGTGGAAGAAACAAATCCCATGTACTCTGGAGAACCAGGAATGTTCACAATATTCAAATACATAAAAAACATCTGAATGGGGAAAGAACATAATCTGTTCTCCATGTTCTTCCTGGATTGAAGAAAGCAGCTTGGTTGAAACTGCAGGGAGGGGACAAGATTTGGGCAAGAGAAGAAATCACTTATGAATTTGGTGAAGAAGTGGGATACACTGTGGGAAGGGCACAGAGCTCTGCTTTTTGGAGGAGTTAGGATGTTAATTAACTCTTAGTAGAGTTAATCCTGCCCTGGGTTAAGGGATGATCAGTCCAAGTCCCCTCAGTCCCCCTGCTCCAGCCACTCACGCATCCTTCTGCTCTTGAAGTCAGCATTTGTGCAGCAGAGAAAATAAATGAGCAGGGAAAACATGTAAAAATGGGAGGGAAAACATGTAAAACCAGGAAATTAGGGAACCACCAGAGCAGGGATGGTCTGGATTGTCCATCTCAAAGTCAGAGAAGAAAAGGAACCAAACTTCTCTGAAAAAGGGATTGTGCAAAGAGGTGGCAGCCTCTGTAACTCAGCTGGTCCCTGCTCTCCTCTCTCCTTGCACTGGTGCCAAAAGTTTCACATTTCTGATGCCAACAGAGACAAACCTGTTCCACAAAGCAATATTCTCTACCTGGCACACTCCTGAGTGCAGGATACACACAGAGATAAATGGTAGTAAGATAAGATAACAGAAAGTAAAATGAACCTAATTAGGGACTGTTAACTTGTTTACAGCAACAAGCCCTGCAGCATTAAAAGAAAGAGAGAGAGATGACAGGCAGACACTGAGGCTCCGGTACACATTACCCTCTTAACTGTCCTGTGTGTGAATAAAACCTAAGGACCTAGAGATGGACTTCAAGCCAAAACCTGCCACAGACTTCTCTGAGGATTAGATCAGACCTCAAAAATTAAAGCACTTTTTCATTCAATTTTCCTTCTCCTGAGTGAGCTGGACATTTTATAGGCAGGGGCAAGGGGGCACTGCTGCCCCACCTGTACTCCTGCCACTAGCCCTGGTTACCCTGGACATGCCCACCTTCAGCACCCCACAAAGCATGTCTCCCAAGGACAGGGAGGCCACCACACACTAATCATTCCTGTTTCCAGCTGTTCTGTCACCTCACAGGTGTCTGCACCTCCTTCATGACTCAACAGGCAATTTCCATGATGTTGCCCCCCACTTTGGTAAAGCATTTCTACCCATGCTAAGCACCCAACATACACCAACTACTTGGAAATGTGGCATATTTAAATCTGGGCATCTTCTAAAGCTCTCAGCTGAAGCAGGGCTGTGAAGAAGACTGGGACAGTGTCCTTGATACCCTTTATTACAGGAAAAAGAACTGCAAGGAAGAAGCACAGCAACAACCATGTAAAACATTCTGTCCTCTCCCACCTCTGTGTTTGAAATCATGAAGCCTTTGAGACAAAGCATGTCTCCCAACAAGAGGGAGGTTACCATACACTAATCCTTCCTGTTTCCAGCTGTTCTGTCACCTCACAGGTGTCTGCACCTCCTTCATGACTCAACAGGCAATTTCCATGATGTTGCCCCCCACTTTGGTAGAGCACTTCTACCCATGCTAAGCACCCAACATACACCAACTACTTGGAAATGTGGCATATTTAAATCTGGGCATCTTCTAAATCTCTCAGGTGAAGCAGGGCTGTGAAGAAGATTGGGAGAATGTCCTTGATAACAGGAAAATGCCCTTTATAACAAGAAAAAGGAACTGCAAGGAAGAAGCACAGCAACAAACATGTCCTCTCCCTCCTCTGTGTTTGAAACTGAGCTGAAACCAGGAAGAATTTGAGATGGATAACTTGAAGACACAGAGCTGCTTGAGCATCCTGAGACACTTCATCTTGTTAGGCAATATCACAGAACTCAGTGGAGTGGGCTGGGAAGGACCTCAAAGATCAGGGATTTCCAGCCCCCACCAAGTGATGCTGATCACGTCAGAGCAGCAGCCACATGGACCAAATTAATCAGTCAGACCCCCTGAGTGGCACCAATCAGCCCAGAGACAGAAGTCACCCAGCAGGAAACACAAAACACTGTTTTCACAGACTTAATTTAGAGCCCAATTCAGAAGTCCCTCATCAACCAAACTCCCATTGTCCAGGGCAATCAGTTCTGCCTTCTATGTCATTGCACCAGTCAGAGTCATTCTCAAAAAAGAAGAAAAAAATAAAAGATGCAAAGCAGAATCCAGGAAACATCTGCCACCTGATTCCAACACTTTTTAGGAAAAAAAAAAAAAAAAAAAAAGACATTTTACATCTTGGCAGTGTTTGGCTCATTTAAACAGCACAGCTGATCAGCACTTGGGCTCAGTCCTACACACACTCACATCCCTGTGGGTGCTTCACATCCAGAAGCAGCTTCACTGACTGGCAGGATCTGCCAAAACAAGGAAAATTGAAAGAAGATGCAGCCCTCACAACCATCTCCAGCCATCTCAGAGGAATAGGAGAACCCTTCCCTTTGCCAAGCACATGTGAGAGCAGCCAGCACAGCCCTGCCAAGGTCCACCAGAACCACACTGCACAAGGAATTTTAACTCATAGACTCCTACAAGTCACATTTACAGAGCTAATTCCACCCCATTTCTCCAAGGTAAAACAAACTGGATTCCCTTTCACGTGAACATGAGGACTCCTGCAAAACACCCAGGTTTAATGCCCCAGCACCATCCCAACAAAGCATCATGGAGCCTGATCTGACACTGGCACTGAGCTCCCATGGCAAAAACACCTTCCAAGAAACACTTAACTTTTGCTTTTTCCTGAACTTTCTTTAAAGGTGTATTTTTGATGCACCTAGGAGAACTTATGGCTTTCTACCCAAAAAACCACTTATAACCCTTTAGACTTTAAGGATCCTCAGCCTGTGGTTGTCTTGTCTGATCTAGACATCAGGGGAAGGCAGAATGTCACCTCCTGGATTTTAGGAGGGAATTCCACTTCCTTGCCAAGCAAATAAATGCAAGACTTTCTAATTAACTTTTATTCAAATTGGGTCTCAGATCTTTACCCAAGGAAATAAGGCTCTTTTGCACAAGCCACCCAGTGATGCTTAGAGTATTAGTCATGAAAGCAGGAATTGGGAGTAAAAATAGCCAGGATTCTGCACATACTTTTTTTTAAGCCTCACACCTACTCAGAACTGATCTCTGGGTCAGCTGTCAAGAGCTGCTTGGTTTTAGGCTTTTTTTTCTTTCTTTTTATTACTATTTTATTTTAGATCATCACTTGTGATTCATAGAAATGGGAGTAACTGTGAACACATTTTCCAAATCAGCCTTCACAAGAATGCTTTGTTGAGGTCTTACAAAAGGCCAATCTCAAAATAAACTTTTTCAGGAGTTTTTTAAATGTCAGTGGAGAAATCTTCGCTCTTATTTCTGTATTTCCTTATTTTGCAACTCCAACTTTTTTAACCACTGTAGGAGTGGCTTAAAAAGACACAGAAAATAAAGGAAAGAGAAATCTTTTGGCAAAAAAAAAAAAAGTAGGATGGATTTGACAGGTTTCAACAGGGTCTGTCATGATCAACAGTTTCAAATGATGAGTTTTAAATATTGACAAGGTACCATCAGCAACCCTAATCCCAAAAAAACTGCTCCTAGGGGCAGATGTTACAATAACAGAACTCGTATTTACAGGTGGCATCACTATTACCAAGAGCATTTCATTTTCAGCATTGAGGGCCCTGCTGCACCAGCTGATAGACTCTGCATCAATATTTATAGTAATAAAATACTTCTGACACCTTCAGGTCATCTAAAGCATGGACCCTGTGGTCACCGCATTAATTTTTTTTGTGAACCCTCATGAACACATCCCTGGCTCCTCTGCTTCAAGTTTTGGCTGTTTGTCACAAGTTCTGGGGTTTTTCACAACTCCTTTATTTGATCACTTGGACACAGTCAGGGACAAGCCACCTCCTTCACTCCTTATAGACCCCCTCAGATGCTCTCCATGCCTCTGCTTACCCCACACCAAGATGAATTTAAGCAGTGAAATGCCCCTGAAAACTCACAGAAACACAGAATGGTTTGAGCTGGAAGGGACCTTGAAGATCATCTCATTCCACTGCCTGCCATGGGCAGGGACACCTTCCACCATCCCAAGTGGCTCCAAGCCCTGTCCAACCTGGACAGCCTTGGACACTTTCAGGGATCCAGGGGCAGCCACAGCTGCTCTGGACACCTGTGCCAGGGCCTCACCACCCTCACAATAAAGAATTTCTCCCCAAAATCTGCTGGACAAATAAGGTGGCACCTTCTCTACCATGTCCTGTTCTTCACTAAAGTCAACATCACATCCCCTCACTCATCTGAGAGCAGCATCCCATGGCTCTGAAAGGCCAGAAGCAGTGACCCAAAATACACCAACTCAGCACAGAACAAACCAGGAGTGAGTGAAAAGCATCCCCAGTCCAAAGTGTCAGCAGTTGTGGTGTTTACCCTATTTCTAGAAACACTTCCATAAAGTTTTAATAAATGCTTCATTAAAACATCAACTGCCTGTCCAGCCAGGCAATTATCACTCATAATCACAGCTATATAACTGTATACTGTCTTCTGCAGATGTTCCTACATCTGTGCAAAACACACTCTCCACCTCTGTCACATGTAACATCTGTTGAATATTTGCAAACGTTTTCTCAATACGGAACTGAAATTATACTGCCTTGCTCATAATGTATTTACTGTCCCACTACCCTATGCACCCCTTAAAAATCATTAAAAAGGTATTTCCTTGCTGTGTACAAGGTACCAATCTCTCCATAGCTCTTTGCTGCATTTATTTAAATGGCTTTTAGATTTTCGCTTAGTAACAGATTACACCGAGCCTCCATCTTATCACAGGAGTTATTAGGACCTAATCCTTTATAAGCACTGAAGTTATTAGACTTGTGAGGATATTTTCTTCCCTTTCATAAATAATCTGTTGGAGAGAGGGGAAAAAAATAAGAAAAGAAGAGGAGGGAAAAAGCCACTTCTTGCATCCCTGCTCACTCAGGCAACAGTTCCAACCCCAGAGAAAGAGCAGGTGAGGCAGGTTCTTATTTTACCAGCAGCAAAGGAAATCAAATTTGTTTTCACCTAAAGGCTTCTAGAGAGGGAAAACAAATTGCACTAAATCCTGGCCAGCACCCTCCTCTGTGTAAGAAGAAGAAGAAACTCCTTGGGGAAGGTGGGATCTCCACAGAGCTTTCCAAATCCCCTCCATCTCCACGTCCCCATCACACAACCAGGTGAAGCTGCTGCTCTGCTCAGACACAAGGTCACATCACTCTGCTACCACACCTTCTTCCCCAGAACACCAGGGGCACAAACTGATTTTAGAAAAGCTGTTCTGTCCAAGGGACAGCAAAGCTGGGGATGGGGAGATCCATGGGGGGCAGAGAGGGAAGATACCTTCCCTTTCTAAAGTTCTTCCAGTCTCTTCCCATCCCAAAGAAAACCCCACTGCAGCTCTTGGATTTTGCCACCCAAATCCCACCACAGCTTGATAACTGCCTTCCAAGCCTCTCTGCTTATAATTAATGCCATTTTCTGCTTTTTTGCCAAGAAATCACAATTTCACCCCCATCTTCTCCTCTGCCCCCCTTCCCCAACACTGCACCCTGCAATGTGAGTTTGAGGGATCCCTGAACCAGCTTGGTCCTGGCAGGGGCTGGAGAAAGGAGGCGGAAATGTGTGGTCTGATGGATCAGAACCCTTTTGGAATGGGAAACCTCACTCTGCAATACAAGGTGTGCAAACAGCATCACCAACCAATAAAACAAAAATAAATAAAACCACAGCGAGATTCTGGGCAGCATCTCCAAGAGGCACCGGGAAATGAGCAGCAGAGCAGCTCCTCAGCCACTCCTGGATTCTCCCTGGCTCCTCCATCCACTCCTGGATTAACCATCCACTCCTGGATTCTCCCTGGCTCCTCCATTCACTCCTGGATTAACCATCCACTCCTGGATTCTCCCTGGCTCCTCCATCCACTCCTGGTTCTCCCTGGCTCCTCCATCCACTCCTGGATTCTCCCTGGCTCCTCCATCCACTCCTGGATTCTCCCTGGCTCCTCCATCCACTCCTGGATTCTCCCTGGATTCCCCATCCTCTCTGGCTCCTCCATCCACTCCTGGATTATCCCTGGATCCTCCATCCACACCAGGCACTGACAGTCCACGGTGCTGGAGCATCCCATCCCCTCCCACACTTCAGAACACAAGATGCTCCAAAATTAACACCTTACATCCACGGGGGAACAGCAGCAGCACCTAAATGCTCCCTGCACAGGATCAGGGAAGTTTTCCCTGCCTCTGTAACAACCTCGCTCCCCGCTCCCCTGGAAAATACATCTGGAAAAGGCAGCCGGGAAGGGCACAAACAACTCCGGGAGAACTCTCTGCAAACTCCTTGTCTGGCTTTGCAGAAGCTGCGATTCCATCCCCGGGGGTTTTCAGGGTCTCTCTGTAAGAGATGCAGCTCGCACTGCCCATCTCGCTTCTCTGCCGCCCGAATTTCCGCGTGGAGCGATTCCAGAGCGGCTTTTTGCCAAACAAAAACATGCAAAAAGCGAAAATAATTAAAAAAAAAACCACCCCAGCCATCCCCAGCTGCCTGCACCCAGGAAGGTTTGACAGCTCCAACAGGACATCTCATCCCACGACATGTCTACAGCTAATGCAAAATAAATCAGCGCTCCGTCTCCCGGCGCATTATTTTTTTTTTTTTTTTTTTTTTTTTTTTTTTTTTTTTGTTCCACTCTCACGGCACGCCTGCGATTTTGGCATTCAAAGGCAAATCGGCCGCGGTTCCAACTCCACGCATCCATTCCCAGCACACAGAAATGCTTTTCCCAGCGCCGGGTCCTGCAGGGGGAGCATCCCGAATTGGGGATCCCATCCTCATCCCTCCGCAAGGAATTCACCAGCGCACCTCTCCGAGCAACAAAAGAGAGTTCAACTAAACGCCTTTTGCCTCTTTTTCCCCCTCTCAAAATGTTTATTTGCAGTTTTTGAAGACACCTTAACCCGCCATGTTGAACAAGCTTTATAAATATTCATTTACCGCAGTTCGGGAGCGCTACGGGAAAATGTGTCTAGATCAGGGCTGCACATTTTGGCACAGCTGATCGCTTTCTTCTCCTTTCTTTTCTTTTTATTTTTTTTCCCCTTCCCTTTCGCCTCCTGCAGCAGCTTGTTCTTTCCCCCGCAGATTCAGAAGAAACCCACCCGCACACCCAAAATAACTCTTTCCGAGAGGTGTGCATCACCAGCCTCGTAAATCTGAAAAGAGGTCGCACGAGCGTTTGGCAGGGAAGCAGAAAAAAGATAGGTGTAACTTTAAAAAATTTTTTTAAAAAATATTGAAAAATAAGGGAAAGAAAGATGGGGAAAGGGAAACATATGGAAAAAAAAAAAAAAAGAAAGGGGAAAAAAAGAAGGGAGGGAAGCAAAAGAAAGGTGGGGGAAAGCAAGAAAAGGGGGGAAAGCAAAAAAGGGGAAAAAGGCAAAAAAAGCGGGGGAAAGGCAAAAAAGGGGAGGGAAAGCAAAAAAGGGGGAAAGGGAGGGGAAGAAAGGAAGGGAAAAAAGGAGATGAGAGCATGTAAAACGCGATCTCCCGAGTAAAAAAGCTCGATGCAGCCGAGGGGCAGCGCGGAGCTCCCGGGGCGCAGCCGGGCAGCGGCAGCCGCGCTCCGAGCGCCGGTCCCGGCCGGGGGCTCAGCCCCGGCACTTCCACAACTCCACCGCGGGCTCGCCCTCTGCAAAACGGACAGATGAAATACCCACACCCACCTCTCACGCTTAAAAAAAAAAAAAAAATAATTGGAAAGAATTTTTAATACATCGTAAAAAGGGGAAAGCGACCCTCTCCACCCAAACGCGATAAATAAAATAAAAGGAAATGCCAGCCGGGAGGGTTCGGGAGGGGTGGCTGCTGGGAGCCGTGCCTTACCTGTGCGAGTTTGGGTGATTTGGGGGTGTTTTTCCCGTTTTCGCCCCGCGGAGCGGTGCGCGGCGCTGCGCGGAGCGGAGCCCGGCCGTGCCTGCACCCGCGCCCGCGGCAGGCTCCTTCCAATATGGCATCCGCGCAGTGCGCATGCCTGCCGCTCTTTTTAGGGCGCTTTTTTTTTTTTTCTTTCTTTCTTTCTCGCTTTTTTTTTTTTTTTTTTTTTTTTTTTTGCCCTTTTAATATTTAGCAGCCAACTCCTTTCGTTGACCTTTTTCAGCAGTTTCAAGAAAAGGGATAAAAAAAATTAATAATAATAAAATAATCAGGCGCGCATCCCAACCCGCTGCTCCGCGCCCGCGGTGCCTCCGCGCTTTGAGCCGCGCCTCTGCCGGGGATTTGGGCAGGGATGGAATCCCGACTTCCACACGCGGATTCCATCCCTGTCCCCACCCGGGACAGCACGCAGCGGCATCCAGGGCTGGCCGCCCGCACCCTAAATGCCACAAAATACCATCAAATGCCATAAAACACCATCAAATACCATCAAATACCATAAAACACCATCAAATACCATAAAACATCATCAAATCCAAGCCTTTAACACCGGAGCGCTGCCTCCCGGCTTGCCTTCCTCACAAGCTTTTATTTCGCTTTTCCTCCTCGTTTCGCGTCGCCAAGAAACTTCCAAGGGAGGGAGATGGGGGAAGAAGACGGGGAAAAGAGGGAAAGCAAAAAAAAATACGGCGCATCACTCAGCCCAGCCCGTTCCCTCCGCTCCGCCGGGCTCCGGCATTACCTGTTTATTCCCTGTTGCGGAAAATAAATAAAATATATCACGAAAAGCCGGCGAAGGAATGTAAAATCAACTGGTGGGCACCCTCCGGTGCACAGGGACACGCACAACTTTCCCTCCTTTGCTCCTCAGGTTATCGGATGGGATTTTTATTTTTTCCTTTCGGGTTTTTTGGTGGTTTTTCCTTTCTTTGGCGAGTGCGGGGGATTCGCGCTGCGTTCGCTGCTTCTGCGGGGGTGTTCGCACGTACAGCCACACTGCGGGGTTTTTCAGATTGCACGGATATTCTGTTCTTCCCTCCCGAGAAAATCAGCCCCGCTGCAGGACTGGGAAATCACTCCAGACATCACTGCCCGTGCCCCCTGCTATCGGGGAGGGGGTCAGAAAAATCCCCTGGTGTGGGAGGGATGGGGATAAATCCGCATTTCTGCAGCCGGGGTTTCTCGGGATGCTCCGAGCGCCCGCAGATCCCGGAGCTTCCCCTACCCCTGCTCAGCAGCGGGGCTGGGGGTGAATTTTGCAGGCTTTTCGCCTCCTCCCCGCCCCTTACAGCCCTGTTCAGGGGCTGTGTAAATCATCTTTGATGGGGATTTTTGGAGCTCCAGCTCCCGTTTTCCTGCAGGCACGACTGAGGAATCAAGTGGATGCTTTTGGAGCATCCTCCGAGGTGGGGGTTGGTGCAGGAACACACATTCAACAGGTCTGGAGGAGAGCACAGGGAAAGGAAATCCCTCAAAACATCCCAGTTTTGAGGCAGCAACCAGTCCTGGACTTTGTCTTTTCCACAAACTCCTTTTGGAATTAACCCCAAACGCTGCTATGTCCATCCCCACACCAGGGCTGCCAAATTGACGTCACCCCTTGTGCTTAATCGACCTGGAAACTTCAAACCTCGGCTCAGAAATGTCCAGAGCCGTCTCTACTTGCCTTTCTCTGGACATTTCTGAGCAAAGGTTTGAAGTTTGCATGTTGATTTTGTGAGCATCCCTCCTTGCAGGAGCAGGGAAGGAAGAGCTGGTTTCCCACAGGTGACCCCAGATCTTCTCTGCCCTGTTGCAAGCACCTTTCCACTGGTTCTTGCTGGGGATTCATCACTGAACCTCCCAAACCCCTTTCCCTTCCACTCTCTCCAATCCATTTCCCTTCCACTCTCTCCAGTCCCTTTCCCTTCCACTCTCTCCAGTCCCTTTCCCTTCCACCAGCCTCTCATGGATTTTATGCAAGAAGAGAAGTGAGGGGTGGAATAAAGACGAAGAAATATTTTGATTCTGGAATACATTTGAGAAGATAGTGAACGCTTGGAAAGAAGAGCAAATACTGCAGACAGTGTTTCTTCAAGACAATCCATGTTCTTGCCATTCACACTCCAGGAGGCCACGGGCATGGGCTCAGCCTCTCCTGTTCCAGCAGATTTCCTGGAAAACAAGTACAAATACATATATACATATACATATACATATACATATACATATACATATACATATACATATACATATACATATACATATACATACAAATACAAATCAAGCAGCTCCTATTTACAGACTTTGGGCTGGATGGGATTTCAAAACAGCAAGGAAACACTCTCAGAACTTCAAAACAAGACCAGAACCCCAGCTAGATGCCCGGAGAGCATTGAAGTCCTGTTTATCCAGATGATTGTGGAAGTGGGTGACATTTTCAGCGTAGTGACATTTCAAATTTTCAACATAGTTTTGAAGGGAAGATGCTCTGCAAGCACCATATCTGTGTTCTCTGTCCTTTTAATCTGCTCTGAATTAGGGTACACTGAGATTCCTCTGGCTGCAGCCCCTCCTGATCTAAAGCTGGTGGCATCATCCAGTTCAGGACAGACACAGCCACAGTGGATCTCACAGCACTTTAGGTGTTTCTCCATCTCCTTTCCTTTAACACCAGATGCCTTTGTGCTTTATTTATTTATATATTTATTATCCAATCAGGCCGAAGAGGTTTTCCCAGAAGTTTTGGTTCCTCTGGAACTTCTTCCCTCTTCACCTTGATTTTCTCTTTTAGTTTCATTCAGAGACTATTTCTGAAGCACTGATGGTTCAATTGGCCCTCTATGGGGAGATGTGGAAAAAAGCCTTCGAAGTTTGTGATCTAAATTAGGTTTGTGGATGGTGTCCAAAGAGGTGGTTTGAAAAAAAAATAATAATAGTAATTAAAGCTGAGAACAAAATTCCCTTGGAACTTTTCTAAGTGGCTGCTACAACAAAGCTCTGAAATGAATGAAAAGGTGCAGATTTATATCAGGGCTGAGCTGGAGATGACTCTAACAGCTCCTGTTGGCAGCAGAGACTTTGCATCTTGCTCGTTGCTGAGAATACCAATTGGTTTAGTGGACGTGAGCTGCAGGAATTGCTGAGAGATTTCACTCTAATACTGCCTTTGAGAGCATCACTGGGAAAAAAGAAAGTGCTTTGAGAAATACTGAATTGTGCCAGTGTAGCATCCCAAGATGTAAAATGGATTTAAGCCCTGCAGAAACCCACCCTGAGATCAGCTCCAGTTTCAGACTCAGTGACTCTCAGGGATGAATTTTCCACTGATCTAAGGGAACTCCATTAATTTCACTGCTGTCCCTGATCCTTAGTGCTGCTTTTGTTAGCAACCATGATCTTGTGTTTTAAGTTGGGAACAGAAGTTTCACATCTGAATTTTGCTGTTGTTTTTAACTAAAGCACTTTTATGCAAGTAGCATAAAAAAAGATTTAAAAATATAAAGAAATATCTACCTGAGTACCAAGTACCCAAGCTGTAATGAACATCCACCTGCTGTTGCCTCTGATGATCACTCCCAAAGGATGGAACTGTTCACATCCCAAACTCTCCATAGCTGCACACACAAAAACTCTCCAACCCAGTGAAATCCAGACAGTCCCATTGCTTTAGATCAGATATTAGCAGCTCCTGATCTACAGGATAAGATTACTAAGACACAAAAATTTTCCCATTTTCCAGGCTGCTGCCTTCAGCACATTCATGTTTTTGGAGGACAGATGGAGATGTAAAAAGGTCCCCTACACAAGGAGGCACAAGCACACACACAAGCAGTGATGTTATGGCATTAACACTCCTAATTTTTCTCTTTTCTCCTTGGCTTGGGAAGAGAAATGCTCAGAGGGACACTGTGGGATTTGTAGGTGGTTGTGTGTTTGGTTATCCATTTCTGGCCCAAATTTAAGCAGGTGCCTGAAGGACTCATAAGCTGAACATGGTGCTGACATGACATTTGTGTTCATGAATAAATGGCATTAGCCTTGCAGACAGAGAAATTGAAGGGAAATGAGACAACTTTTCTGCAAATAAAATGGCAAAGTTGAGACTCTGGAGCTTCATCTGTGATAAACACTGTGAGTGAGACTGGGCAGAAGTTCCTTGGTGGCGGCCAGGTTTCCTTCTAACCCAAAGAATGGGGTTATCTCCACTTTGGGAGGTGTTTTCCTGCTTTTGGGGTGCTGATTCCTGCACTGGAAAAGGGGCAAGGCAGTGCAGCTGGCACTGGGGAATTCTTTGGGGCTAACAGTGTCCAGCATGAGTGAGCTGAAGGGTGGAGAGTGTCTGACAGGAGTTTGGTGTCAGAGGGGACACAGGACATCATTGGGGCCACTCCACACTCGAGTGCAGCTCCTGTTAGCTCCTCTGCAATATTCATCTCCTGGCACTGCTCCTGGGCTCACAGCAAAGCCTCTCTGCATTTTCCCTCTCCTCTCAACAAACTGTGGCCTTCAGCTCCCAAGTTTTCACCCCACCTTATCACAATCTTTACAGGAGGTAAAGACACCATCAGCCCCTTATTTCATGACAGCCCCTGGGCCAGAGCTTTCACTTCTACCTTTGTCTTCTTTTTGTCTATCAGCCCTAGTTCATAAAGAAGTTGGTCCCTGGGAGGTGGCATTGGGATGCTGAAAGACTTGTTTCACAGTGCCATCTCCTGGAGATCCCATTTAGGCTGAATTTCTCTGATACCTTTTCTTTTCAGCGTATCTGAGCTTTGAAGGCAGGTGTTTAAGGCATGATCTAAAGGAGAGATTAGCCTAAATGAAGTTAATCCAAAATTTAAACGCCCTCTTTATGCTTCACAGTAAAAGTCCTGCCTCTCGAATGCTGTGAACAGCAAAGGAATTGCTGGCTTGGGATTCATGAAATATTCATTGGGTTGTGGTCCCACAGGCTTTGCACCTCTTGGCAGCACCAGCCCTGTGTGCAGTGATTGCAGAGGCAAAAAACATCCCCTGGAGAGGTGAAAGGTGCCTTGGTGCAGCCCTTCTCCTGCAGGAACTCAAGGAACACCAGGGAAAAGGGATCATTGTGACCGTGCTCACAGGGGTCTTTAGATGAGGGAGGAGACGAGGATTTGACTCTATATTTCAGAAGGCTGATTTATTATTTTATGATATATATTACATTAAAACTATACTAAAAGAATAGAAGAAAAAGTTCTCAGAAGGCTGGCTATGCTAAGAATAGAAAAGAAAGAATGATAACAAAGATTTGTGGTTCGGACACGGTGTCCAAGCCAGCTGACTGTGATTGGCCATTAATTCCAAACATCCACATGAGACCAATCCCAGATGCACCTGTTGCATTCCACAGCAGCAGATAACCATTGTTTACTTTTTTTTTTTTTTGTCTTTGAAGCCTCTCAGCTTCTCAAGAAGAAAAAAAATCTTAAAGAAAGATTTCTCATAAAAAGATGTCTGCGACAGATCATCACCTCTCAAATGGGAGCTCTCAGGGCCAGGCACCCCCAGAGCCTCCAGCTGCCCTGCACACCCTGCCCCAGACACAAACACAGACCCACACACCACCTCCACGGCCCAAAGCACTTTATTCACCCAATTTTAATTTATTTTTATTGCTTGTTGATTGGAAATCGCTGCATAGGGGTTGTGGCTGTTCAGCAGAGGAGCAATAAGTGGCTTTAATATTAACGGGAAAGTCTGAGCCAGTACCTCATGCCCGCAGCTCAGGAATGTCCAGCAAGCGTGGTCTCTGTGCTAAACAATGCCTTTCCCACCTTAGCAGTAAATGAAAAGGAAGCACATGCTATAGCCAATAAATCGCAGAGCTGAGGTTCAATACTGAGGCTCTCAGCTATGAGCCTTATTGATCGTGCCAGCACTACAGGTGAGACCCACTCTCATACCAAAAACTTGCTCATTTCTACCATTTGCTAACAGCTTCTTTATTTATTTCAAGTATTTATAGGCTTTGCCTGGGCAGGAAAGCTCCTCCTGGCTTTTAGCTGGTGTTGGGAAGGGAGGCTGGGGAAACTGAGGCAGGAGGAGCTGAGCTCACACACAGATATGCAATTCCAGGGAAAGGCTGTGACAATGGAAATGGATTTACACCTCAGATGCAGCACTGTGGTTACAGCTTTCACTTCACAGAGGTGTTTCTGCTGAGTTCTGTGGTGTCAAACCAGACATTTCCCTCCTGTTTCATACAGGAATACCCACAATGGCAGAACGAGACCAAAACCTCTGACTGACAAGGATGACCAGGAGCTCATGTTTCATTAAAGTGCAAATTATGCACCACATTTGCATTTCTCATCATGCTGCACATGGAGTGAATTCTGTATCATAGCCTGCAAAATATTGAGCTGGTCTGGCTCTCTCAGTGCCCTCCTTGCATGGTGGGCTCAAAACCCAGCTCAGGCACTTCCATGGTTTTGGTACCTAATAGGATTTGGGAGCTGGGCAGCTGTGGGCAGAAATACCCACAACAGCCCAAAAGCCCATCCACAACACAATTTGTGCCCAAAATTTCTCTGGCAAACATCTCACCATGGAAAAAACCTAATTTTGCAATTATCCATTTGACCTTGTCCTCCCTCCTTCCAGCTCCCTCTCAGCACCACCCCCAAATTCACAGCAGCATTGAAAAGTCATATCAGTACTTTGAGGGATGTTTTTGACAGTACTAAGACGAAAATGATGCATTTTGAAGTGTCTTTATGAAGCTGACTATGAAAAGGGCTTGTGCTCTTTTAATGGCTCCTTCTGTATTAAGGAGGAAGATTAGGAACAAAATGCCACTAATTGCACATAAAGGGCCCAGCTTCCACAACAGAGTAACTGTACATTGTATTCAGCTTAATCTCCATCTGCCCCTAAGAGCATAATTGATTTTTTATTTTAATTTGAAGAGGCTGACACTTCTAGTTCTTCATTGCCAGGTTGCTAAGCACATTTAATAAGCAACTGGAGGAGTCTAGAGGATGCCATTAAAGGTAATAGGTAACATATTTAAGGTTATAATGAGCTCAGGACTGAGTATCTCAGTGCAGGGATCAGGAGGGGAGGTGTTTAAATACTTTTCTTACTGGAACTCTGGGTTTTTTTTTCATGAAGTGAATTTTCTGATCTCATTTCACCCATGCTCCCTTGGTAGTTCATGTCCTGCCTGCAGGTGAGGTGCCCATGGTTTTACCCTAGGCTGGCTGAGCCCTGACAAGGGACAGCCTCTGTGCCTCAGTTTCCCCATCCCTAAAATGAAAAGAATAATGCCCTGGTTTTATAAACTGCTTGAAGAATTCACTGCTGAAAAATCCCATATTCTGTACCTTATAAGCATCCTCTACTTCGTCTTTAGAAAGGAAGCACTGTACAGCTGGGAGATTGAAATCTAGGCAAATTAAAAGCCAGGTCCATAAAAATATTTAATCATTTAAATCCCTCTTGGACTTCCTATTGCAAATAATAGGTTTTAGGAATGGAGGGAGATTTTTAAGGAAGTCAAACAGCTGCAAGCAGCTTTGGACGTGACTCCAGGATCAAGTCAGTTCCTCAAAGTCCTCACTTTTACTATGACATTGATACCATTTTCTCCACTTTTAGACTCTTTTTTAACTAAAGCATTTTTATTCAAGTAGCACTGGTAAAAAAGATCTACCTGAATACCAAGTACCCAAGCTGTAATGAACATCCACCTGCTGTTGCCTCTGATGATCACTCCCAAAGGATGGAACTGTTCACATCCCAAACTCTCCATAGCTGCACACACAAAAACTCTCCAACCCAGTGAAATCCAGACAGTCCCATTGCTTTAGATCAGATATTAGCAGTTCCTGATCTGCAGGATAAGATTACTAAGACACAAATTTTTTTCCATTTTCCAGGCTGCTGCCTTCAGCACATTCATGTTTTTGGAGGACAGATGGAGATGTAAAAAGGTCCCCTACACAAGGAGGCACAAGCACACACACAAGCAGTGATGTTATGGCATTAACACTCCTAATTTTTCTCTTTTCTCCTTGGCTTGGGAAGAGAAATGCTCAGAGGGACACTGTGGGATTTGTAGGTGGTTGTGTGTTTGGTTGTCCATTTCTGGCCCAAATTTAAGCAGGTGCCTGAAGGACTCACAAGCTGTACATGGTGCTGAGATGACATTTGTGTTCATGAATAAATGGCATTAGCCTTGCTTGTTTCAGACAATAAACCTGCCCAGGACATGTCTGGTTACCTTCAGGCACCCCCAGGAGCCTCAGGAAGATTTGGTCCTGGAGCAGCATCTGCTCTGTTTGAGATTCACACCCTCTCTGAAATCCTGCACAGAGACTCAGCTCCTGCATTTGTCACAAACTTGCATCCAAACCCCCCAAAAAATTCAGGCTTGGAAAAAAAAATTGTAACTGCTGCCACACAGAGAGAGGGTGAAAATCCTCAGCACCCACCCTGGCTGCTCAGAAATTCCTCTTAAAGGGGTGAGATGATGATGGGACAACTTCAGCCCCCAAAGCCAGGACTCTTACCTGAGTATCCCATCCATTAAAATGATGAGATTTCAACCATCATTTGGGTAATGCTCAAAATCATTTGTTTAAAATCAAATTATTTTAGCCATCATTTGGATCCCAGTGGGATCCAACAAAAAATCCAAGTTTGGGTGGATCTGGCTGTACAATAATGGCTGCACTTTTTCATAATTCACATACAGGAAGGATCATAGGAATAAAGAACCTGGATTTTGGCTGTGTGCATACACCCTCACACACAGTCACAGTGCCAGGAGAAGAATGTGCCCTCAGGCATCAACTGTGTCATCTGAGTCAACCCCTCTGATTTATGTGGTGGAACTGATCTGAAACCTTAAGACATGGCATGGGGCGTGCTGGCATTTAATGAGAGACAGAGATTTTGTGCAATTCAACCTAATTGCTGATTCCCTTTTGATTTTAGAAACTGGCACTGCTTCAGGTCAGGATTTACAGTCTGGACAGGAGTCTTTTCCAGTGGGAATCTCCAAACATCTCCTAAATTCTGACATTTATGCCAGCCCTGTGTGTTCAGATGTAACATGAAAAAGAAAATTCTCAGCTTGTTCCTGTCACACATTATAAATATTAACCATCTTTCAGGTTTTCTTTTGGATTGAACCAGGTTGTTCCCTGATGGATCCAGGGTGCATTCAGGGGTCACTTGAAGGAAAATTTCCCTTTGCCCATAATATGACTGAGGATGAGTTTGCCTTTCTGGCTCCCCAACACTATCACTGGGGAAGGTGTGCTTCCAACAGCTGAAACATTTTAACATGAAAAAATTATTCTCCTTCCTTGCTTTTTGATCATCTCTCATTATAAATGTGAGATATGAATGTAAAAGCTTCTTGGCATGGTGTTGGGAAAATAATAGGTTTTAGTGCTCTGAAAAAAAAGTTTTTATCTAAAGGAACACAACTCTACACAGGAAAAATCACTTTTTTATAACTGCTGCTTTCTTGCTCACACCTACAATTTCATAATGCAAAATGAGAGAATGCTTTACCCTGACAAATCTTCTTAGTTCTCATCTCAATGTCCTTTTAAATTACCTCTTTACAAACAAAAGGATGTTGCACAGCTCTGTCAAGAGGAAATGCTTGCTGACAAGCACTGGATTTAAAGTCCTGTTTAGGTAAACAAATCATGATTGCAGTCGATTAATTGATTATGTTACTGTCTATGAAATATCCCATTTATCCAAGATCCACAAAGGCAGCTCATTAGCTATTAGCATAAACAGAGAGTGAAAAGTAGGGGCAAAGGCAAAAGGGGGCTTTGGAAGAGGAGCCAACAAGACAGGGAGAATGATTTCTGTTTGAAAAGCAATGTCAGGGATGAAGGTTTGTGTGAAAATGCCTTCTAAAACTGGCCAGTGCAGTGTCCCTGTCTCATATTTGGAATACCTCAATGGATGTGCCCAAGACTGCATTCTGAAAGATAGAATTGGGTGTTTTTCCCCATGGAAATGTCAGTATTCTGGGGATATTTCCATGCTCTATCCCTGGAAGTGCTCAAGGCCAGGTTGGATAGGGCTCTAACCAACCCAGTCAAGGGAAAAGCATCTCTGTCCATGGCAGGGGGATGGAATGAGATGATCTTTGAGGTTCCTTCCAACCCAAACCATTCTGTGATTCTGTAACTTTTATTATTTATTTATTACCTCTATTCCTACGCAATTATTTGTGCCCATTCCTCCTGGATGGGAGCAGTGGGAAATATCCCTGGAGACTGATCCAGACCTGATCAATGTGACAGCACAGGGCACAGAATTCCTGTTCCTCCTCTGCTGAGTAACAACAGGTGGCCAGGTAGGAAAGGACTTTGATTTTCCTCATGACAAGTTTTCAAATGCATTTGATTTTCAGCTCAGCTTTTCAAAAACTGGGGCCAGGAGAAAATGGGAGCACACTTCCTGGCAGAACAGGCTCCAAAGGATTTTCTTTTTTAGAAAAAAGGCAGAAAACTCAGCATGCAAAGTCATTCAAAGGCATTTACACAGCAAAGGCAGCACTCTCAAAGCAGACCAAGAAAACTCAGGCCCAGCAGGAGAGGGTCAACATTTCCTTTGGACTGCTTGGAAAATCCTGCCTGTGTGTGCTGAGAGAGGTGGCCCTTGTGGGGGCAAACCAGGCAATTACAGAGAAACATCCCCAAAAATGATTAGTGCCAGTGCCAGCAGGTGTGAGGCACAGAAAGGTGACATCCCCAGTCACTGGTCATACTCCAAGGATCCATCATTGGCCGTTCTGCCTCCCCATTTTTCATCTCACCGGGTAGTTTTAATGCTAATCTGCTTAACTGCCTTTTTATAGCTGCTAGCTGGAGGCTGGTGGAGTTAAGGAACCTTTACAGCTGTACAGTTTACAGGGCTGCTTTAAGACATGGCATATATTATGTATGAAGCCTTATAACAACCATCCATATCAGAGCTGATGGAGAACATGAAAGCAATCCAGCACTGCTCCTTCCTACAGCACTTTGTTACAGGTGACAAGAGATAGGAGATCCAAAGGCTCAGTTAAAAATGGGAGCAGGAAATTATTTGCCTAAGAGACTTCTAAAGGATTTAATGATAAATAAGACTTTCAGAGGCACAGTGAGACAAAGGGCTGCTTTAATTAAAAAGAAATCTGATCCCATGAAATGTTGAAGGTTGTATTCATCTGTCTGAGCTGGGAGATATTGAGATAAGTGCAGCTGAAGTATTAATCCCCTTTGTAATTGGGGGGAGAAATCACTGCTGGAAAAGAAATTCATCTCCCTCCAGGGTAAATAGCAAATATTTTATCTGTGCTTGAGACTTTCAAACTTCCACGTTTGAGTATTAGCCACAATCTGTCTCAATAAGGCAAAACTGGTTTCCAGGCCCAGAGCAGCCTGTGAGACGCCTTGGTCTGGACCTTTGGGTGAGAAGAATCCCAAACCCAGCCCAAAGCCAAGAAGAGCCCTGGCCCCAGAGATTCCAGAAAGGAGCAGAGATTCCCCACAGGATAACTACTTGTATGAAAAACTTTTGCTGGGACTTGTGAGGTTTGCTCCACTGGAGCTACACTGTTTGGAACTTCTTTGAATTAAACCCTCCAAGAGTGTGGAAATTGGGAAGATTTTTCCTTCCAGAGTACGAATCAGAGTCTGCAAACTGTATTAAATTCAATTTCACTGTAATCCTTTGCAAAGCAGACAGAAGTTTAAATCATCTTCCTCCCTACCCCAAAACAAAGCTCTCAGCTCCTATCTCAATTTCAAGGCTAATTACAAACAGAAAGTCTTGCCCCTCCTGGAGTTTAATCAGTTTTGCTTTCATGCCAAAGACAAGCACAAAAGTTGAGTTTCAATCTTAGTGATTCTGGGCTTTTTCATTCTGGAGAGCTCAAGAGCCAGCTCCTGTAAATAAAACCACTTTCCAGCACTAAATACTTCTCATTTTCACCCACAGAGCACCTGGGGCAGCTTTTCCAAGAAATCCATTTGGGTTCTCACTCCTCGCCATGACAGGGCACACACAAATGTGCATAAAGGCACTATAAGAAGTTCATGAGAAAGACACATGGTGTAATGACACTAAATGAAAATAGATGTAATGAAAGCTTGGAGAAAAACCATTCGCACACTGGTTACAAAGAGCTAATGTCCACTTTAAGTGGCATCAAGAGCTGGAGCAATTGAAAGATAATAAGGAGAAAATGAGTAATGAATCAATTTTATTGTGTGCTGTTGAGCAGTCCTGGCTGGAAGAGAGTGTGTTGATACTGCCTGATAAAATGGATGGATGGGAGCTGACAGCAGCAGGGACAAGTACTCCCACACTTTCTGAAGAAATAAATGATTTCTGGAGTTATTTTTGCCTCAGCCAATAGGATCCCACTGAAAAAAAATGGGATGTTTTCTTGTGGAGATCAGTATAGACACAGCAATTGAGCAGCAGGATATTTATGGAGAGTGAAAATTCCAGCTTTAGTGGAGACACAAACTCACTCTGCATTTTCCTTGAATGTGGCTGTGCTGGCTCCCCCAGGAAAAGGGACCCACCCAGATCTCCCTGTGGGACTCAACTTTGCTGGCACATCTCTCTTTTTTATGCATTATATAAAGCCTGAGCCACCACTTTCCACTCTAGCTCTTTGGTTTGGTGTGGGTTCCAAATTCACGCTTGCCTCCCTGGACTCACAGAAGGGTTTGGGTTGGAAGGGACCATAAACACCATCCAAAGACCATCCAGACCATTTGGTTCCAGCTCCCTGCCATGGGCAGGGATGTTTTCCGCTATCCCAGGTGTTACAACCTGCTGCAGGTTGGTGAGGCTAACTCAGGTTCTTGTTAAGAGGACTAGGGGCAGGTTAGAGTGAAATGACACCACACACCCAGGAACTCTCTGCCTCCCACTCTGGGGTGCAAACCTGGCACCAGCAAAGCACAAAAGGACAAATGGAAACCACAAAAGGAAAATCAAAGTCCTTTCCTACCTGGCCACCTGTTGTTTCTCAGCAGAGGAGGAACAGGAATTCTGTGCCCTGTGCTGTCACATTGATCAGGTCTGGATCAGTCTCCAGGGACATTTCTCACTGCTCCCATCCCACCACTGGGCTGGGCACAAATCATTGAGTAGGAATAGAGGAACATAAAAGTTACAGAGGCACAGAATGGTTGGCTCCCTCAGGAAAAGGGAATCTCCTAGATCTCCCTGTAGGACTCATCTCTGCTGGCACATCTCTCTTTTTCATGCATTATATAAAGCCTAAGCCACCACTTTCCACTCCAGCACTTTGGTTTGGTGTGGGTTCCAAATTCACGCTTGCCTCCCTGGACTCACAGAAGGGTTTGGGTTGGAAGGGACCATAAACACCATCCAAAGACCATCCAGACCATCCAAAGACCATCCAGACCATTTGGTTCCAGCTCCCTGCCATGGGCAGGGATGTTTTCCACTATCCCAGGTGTTACAACCTGCTGCAGGTTGGTGAGGCTAACTCAGGTTCTTGTTAAGAGGACTAGGGGCAGGTTAGGGTGAAATGACACCACACACCCAGGAACTCTCTGCCTCCCTCTCTGGGGTGCAAACCTGGCACCAGCAAAGCACAAAAGGACAAATGTTGGAACCATCCACCCTAAACATTGCAGTGTCTCACCCCAGGCTTCTCAGAGCCCTTTCCAGCCTGGCCTTGACTCATGCTGCAGACACACTTATCCAGAAAACACAAAGCTGCTGTAGTACCTTCCCTGTTGAAAACAGGGCAAAATGAGTGCACACAGGCATTTCTTCCTGCTACAGCAAGACTGATTCCTGTAACACCCTGATTTGGGTGTCTTCACTCCAGTCTGAAGGCTGGAAATCTATTAGGCAACTGTTGTCAACTGATGCCTATGTTTCAATTTTTTCATCCCTGTTTAATTCTTCATCAAAGCACCATTTATGCTTAATTGTAGAAATCTGAATCAGTTCTGAATCTCACTGACTAATATGATTCCATCCATGTGTTAACTTGCAAACATCTGTGATGGCAAGCAGATGTCTTCTGGCCTTTGGAAATCCCTGGGCATTCAGGGATTTGTGTTACAGCTGTAACATCCAGAAGTGAGGAGATGAGGAGGAAAAGAACATATGGCCTACATCAGCATCAGGCTAACGGGTCACCTGCTAAAACAGCAACCCTTGATTAGGGTGAGGCTGAAAATAGAAAAAATACAGTAGAAGAAAGTAGAAACACTGTTGAGGCTGAGTTTGAAATAAGTATTGAAATAAAAATAATTTTTTATTGAATGGTACAGGCCTATTCCTCCCAAGCAAGGAGGAAAAGTCTCCCACTTTGAGCTATGCCAAAAGCTAAGAACTCTGCAGAACTCATCTGAGTCACCAGGCACAAATCTCCTTGAAAAAAAATTAGCTTTTCAGACTGTACAGTTACTATTCTGGTGCAATCAGAATTTAGGCCAGTTAAAAGCCTTTTTTCAATTGCATGTACCAGAGGAAGGTAATTGGAAAACTCTACCCCTTCACTGTCAGAAAAACTTTCAAAGAGCAGATCTGGTGTCAGCCACATAGAGTGACGGGGGGTTTGCACATCACCCTGTAAAGCAATTTTCTAACCCTTTTTGTTTTACAAAGAACTTGTAGCTGTGTTATAGACTCATTCAGATTGGAAAGGTGTGTCTTGCCCATGCAGTTACAGAAAGCAAGAGCAGGGCTGCAGGGTGGGATGCATTTGTAGGACCATCTCTAGCAGCAGTCTTGTTCCTTCAAATATTTTTCTCTTCTCCTGCTAAAGATGGAAATGCAGTAAAAATATGGCTCCTCTGGGATGCTCAGCTTCTCTGGGATAAAGCTGGCAGGCATTTTGTTCAGCTCTGCATCCACACAGAGCCACAGAAAGCTTTGTGTGCGAGCTGTGCTCATGTGAGCACTGGGACTTCTCTGTAAATAACTTTAAGGATCCTTCCAGAAGTTCATTCAGGCACGGGGTGAAGAGGCACGATTTGAGGAAGCCTAGAAAGCCAGTTTGGGCTGCAGGGCTCCATCTCAAAGACCTCAAAAGCAGCAGACCCAACTCCCTGCAGTTCCAGCCTCCCCTCCAGTGCTGAAGGAGGCTCTGGGCTCACAATGTGTGCAGATCCATGCTGCAATAATTCTGCCTGAAAAGGAGTTGTACATTGTGGCATATACCCAGTGTTTGGGAGCTAAAATGTGAAAACACAGCTCTGGTAAATGGATTCTTTCAATGGAGATTGTTTTGTATCAGGTCTCATCTAAGGGTGAGATTTACACATTTGATCTAAGGCTATTGTGTTTGCAGGGATCCCCATGGCAGGGAGGAATGATGAATCTGACTCCATGCTCTCAGAAGGCTAATTTATTATTTTCTGATACTATATTTTGTTAAAGAATACTGAACTATACTAAAGAATACAGAAAGGATATTTGCAGAAGGCTAAAAAGATAATAATGAAAATAAAGTCTCAACACAGTTTGGCACTGATTGGCCAAAGAGTCAAAACAACTCACAGCAGAATCCAATGAAACAATCACCTGTACCCACAATCTCCAACACAATCTCCAAACACATTCCACATGAGCAAAACAGAGGAGAAGCAAATGAGATAAGATTTGTTTTCCTTTTCTCTGAGGTTTCTCAGCTTCCCAGCAGAAGAATCCTGGGCAAAGGGATTTTTCAGAGAATGTGAATGCCACATAAGGCCAGCTGGAATCAGGAAAAAAGATTCCCCTTGAGTTCATAAAACACAGGAATGACCAAAGCAACCTCAGCACTTACTGCTTTAGAAAACCACTGGATATTGTAGTGTAAAACAAAATAACAACAGGAAAGTTATTATTTTAAATGAAATGCATATTTCATAGCCAAGTGTTTTAGTAATCACCACCAGATCTGAGGTTACCCATTACAGGAGAAATGAGCAATCCTCCCCTTGGTGTTTTCTTTGTGACTTTTGTTCCTTGCTTAACTAGATGAAGTCACTAAGGAGGAGTTAAACCTAAAATCAAGATTCCAGCAGGTCTTCAGGAAGAACTGGTTTAGCTGAACAGATCTCTGTGCCTTCTGCAGTGCACGCCCAATGTTTGCATGTTGGATAATGAACTGGGGTGGGACTCAAAATTATTGATTTCCTGGGCAGGATCCTGAGGATGCTAAGGGAAGTAATACACAATTCCTTGCTTTAATTCTTCCTCTCATTTAGTGTCTGTGGCTGACACCAGATCTGCTTTTTGAAAGTTTTTCTGACATTGTTTCTCTTCATTGTACCAGTGAAGGGGTGGAGTTTTACAATCACCTTCCTCTGGTACATGCAATTGAAAAAAGGCTTTTAACTGGCCTAAATTTTACTGATTACACCAGAATAGAAACTCTACAGGCTGGAAAGCTAATTTTTTTCAAGGATATTTGTGCCTAATGACTCAGATGAGTTCTGCAGAGTTCTTAGCTTTTGGCATAGCTCAAAGTGGAGGTCCCAATCCTGAGACTTTTCTCCTTGTCTGGGAGGAATAGGCCTGTACCATTTAATACCCAACAGGATCATTATGGGCTTTTGTGTGCATGTTTCTCATCAGAGACCCTCTAGGTGAGTAAAAATCAAATTTTAAGACAGTTCATGAGGTTTATTTAGCAATCCCTGGGAAGAAACACTGCAAGTATCACAGGGGCAGATTTGGCTGAGGTTTCTAGGCTGGAGACAATCTTCTTCCTGAACCTTGAGAAGGTTTGTTTGTTGCGATATTTGTTGCACCATTTCTAATCCAAACACCATTAACACCCCTTTTCTTCCACATCCAGGTATTTTTTTCTCACGGAAATTCATCCATGTGAAATTCAGCCAAGGTTGAGCTCTCTTTTGAAAGCTTTTTTGTACCTGTAAGGATCCATCAGGCTCCTGACCTGTGGCTCTGCAGCTGAGATTGCACAGAAAATGTGAAATGGGGTCCTTGAGCAGGTTATTAGCTTCAGGTCAGGCAGCATGAGCTGTTTTGGGAGCACCTCAGGAGAGGTAACTGAGGTCCCTTCCAGGATGACTCTTTGCAGCCTGAATGGAAATAAAACCTCTGCTGCAGCTGTAAAAAATGCATTAAAGGGAGAAGAAGTGATGTCTCAGCTATAACATTTATAAAACATCAAGGGTGGCTTGTGAAGGAACCTGTGGTTTTCAAGTGCTAATGGAGAAAGGTTTGGGAGCAGGGAATACTCACCAGGTCTTGGCAAATTAGCATTTTATTTCAAGGCTCCCAGTGAGCAATAGAGCTCAGGGGAATATAACCAAGGTCCTCTCTACATGCTACATTAATGTGAATATTTAACATTTCTCTAGTAGGGTAGGTCTTCATTTCGTAACTGATCTTTTTGCATAAATAGTCACCCAGGCTGTCAGATGCCAACATCCAGACCCACAACTGTGCAGAGAAAAAAATCCTTCTTTTTCCTGAGGCAACCTCAGGTCTGCCAGAGACACAAGAGCTGTAAGGAACAAATCTGTATTTGATTGGATTTTTTCTCTCTTTACCTTTTTTTTATTTTTTCATCCTGAGGAGGAATCTGATCCCTCTGAAGTGGAAGGATGTTGAGAGGAGTAAGATCTCCAAAAGCACAGGACTGGGACAATTTCTGTTTGTCCAATAAACCACAGCAACACAAGGTCAGGCTGGAGATACAGGCAGGCAAAAGGGAGCAGGGCAGCCAAGGAAATGCAGCTCATGGGGAATTTAGATCAGCTCATCAATTCTCCCACCTCTAGTAGCAATTACCCAGCTGTCCCAGGGAGAAGACTATTGGTTGGACCAATTAATAGTTGGACTTGATGATTTTAGAGGTCTTTTCCAACCTACATGATTCTCTGATTCTAGAAAGATAGATATTCTTAAAATTCTCCAATGGCAGAATTTCTGCGTCTGCCCCCAACAACTTATTGCAGCTCTAAACTAGCCTTAGTCCTGGAAAAGGTGTCCTGATGCCAGCCTAAATCCACTCTGTTGCAGTTCAGACCCAGGAAATTTTGGCCAGGTCTCAATAGCCATAAATTCAAATATATCTTAAGCTTGAAGGAACCTGCATCTGGCCATTCTTACATAAGAATAGAACAAGTTTAATTTTCAAGGAAGAAATTGATTGGAAAAGCAAATGTTGAGCCATTCTAGCAGTCCTACCCTTGTCCAAACAGTCACAAACCCAAGGATTATCTTAGAACCATGGAATGGTTTGGTTTGGAAGTGACCTTAAAGGTCATCCAGTCCAATCCCCTCCAAGGGCTCACCTTGCAGGAATGTGGGTGGTACATGGCCTCAAGAGAGTCAAACCTGAAGCAGCGACAGCTATTGTATTTGTGGGGTGCCCCAATAAAGGAAGGAATGATAAATCTGACTCCATGCTCTCAGAAGGCTAATTTATTATTTTATGATACTATATTATATTAAAGAATACTAAACTATACTAAAGAATATGGAAAAGATACTTACAGAAGGCTAAAAAGATAATAATGAAAACTTTTGACTCTGAAAAGAGTCCTGACACAGCTTGGCCCTGATTGGCCAAAGAGTCAAAACAACTCACACCAGAAATCCAATGAAACAATCACCTGTGGGTAAACAATCTCCAAACACATTCCACATGATCAAAACACGGGAGAAGCAAATGAGATAATTATTGTTTTCCTTTTCTCTGAGGCTTCGCAGCTTCCCAGGTGAGAAATCCTGGGCGAGGGGATTTTTCATAGAATTTGAATGCCACAGACATCAACCCAAGGGTTGGTGGGAGCTGTGAGGGTTTCCCTGGTGCTGTTGTAGGAGCTCCCACTCTGCCCTGGGTGAGGGATGGCCATGCAGAGGAGGGGGCTGTGCCCAGGGGCTGGATTGCAGAGCTGGGGTGTTCTGAACAAGGCGAGGGAGAAAGGGAAGCTGAAACCTTTCTTTCTGCCTTTCCCAGCTGGGCACATCTCAGGTTTCTGTGGTTGAAACGGCTCCCAAGGCATTAAAAGTCTTTTTTCCCAGCCCCAAGGCAGAAGAAGTCGAGATTCCTCAGTTCTGCTTTTCAGGGTTGTTTATTTTCTCCTGTCTATTCCATTCTTTCTCTGACCTGCTGAGATCTGTCCAGCAGGTTGGGTTGTGGCACAGTCCCTGCCCTTGGGGTGGTGTTGGCTTTTTATACTAAGAACTACCTGTACTTTATTTACAATAATTTTCCAATTCCTATCACCTGTGTTAGACAGTCTGTCTCTACTCTAAACCAATCCAGAAGTGTCACCATCCCAGCAGAAGATGGAGGACAAGAAGAAGGAGAAGGAGGACAGGACAGGCCCAGATTCCTTCATTTTGCCTCTTAAACCCCCATTCTGAACCCCCAAAATTCTACTTTTTCACCCTGTGACAAATTCACTATCATTCTACTCAAACTTTTGTGGCTTGTAACTCCTCACACAAGGCTGGGAATTGTTTCCATGGGCTAAAATCAAAGGCACGGGTGTTTGTCACTCTGTGCCAAGGTCTCTGAGCCCCTGCCAGGGTCTGGAATCACCCAGGGCAGCCAGAGGGATGTCCTGGGTCCCAACAGGCACAGACCTGCAGGTGTCCCCTGCCCCTCTCACTCACACAGCCAGGGTCAGCAAGGCTGGCAATACTGGAGAACCTCAGCTCCAAGCCAGCCACAGGCCCTGTAAAGTGGGAAATTATTCCCATTCATTGCGAGCAAGACATTGAACATCTCATAATAACACAGCTAAATCACTTAGTGAAAATAGGAAAGAATTACCTTGACAATTACTCCTTGGAGTATCCTGCAATACAAAGCCCTGGCTGATACAGAAATTGGTGTTGGCCTCTTGCTTATGAATATAACCTGGGACTGATTGTTCAATGTGTTAGGCCCTGTCAAATGGGTAATTCAGCAAGAATAAAGTCCAGCTACTGCTTAATCAGCAGGGATCACTGCTGCTGGCAGCATGAATAAAGTCTGTTCCAATATCAGCTAAAGGAAGCTTTCCCAAGGGATCTTGTTTTCAGAAGTAATTTCTTCACCACGTGATAAATAAAAGCAGATGAATAATTTCCCTGAGCACCATCCTGGGAAGGGCAGCTTGGTGTGGCCCCCTCTAATTTACCACAATAACCCTCTGCAGACCTGCCACTGTCCTTTCCTCAGCCCCACCATCAAGCTGGGGACTCTGGGGGTACAAAACACCTGAGTGTTCTGGGGGCAAGTGAGTTGCAGAAAACATAAATCCTGCTCTGCCTTTGGTGGGAGTATCAGGGTGCAGGATTTGGGCTGGGCTCCCTCCCTGGATCCATCCTGGGAGCAGGCACAGCCATTCCCTGGGTGCTGGTGCTGGGGAAATTTGTTTTTTCTTGGAGCTGTGCCTGGTTTTTGCTTCACTCAGCCTTTAACAAGGTGAGAGTTCCCACCAGGGCTGCTCTGTGCTGTCCCATCTCTGGCCTTTCCTGATCTTGGGTCTTTCCAGCTGTTCCTCAAAGGTTTGCCTCTGTTCCAACCTCCCCAGAGTTTGAATATTTTGTGGGTGTAAATCCTGCTGTGCCTTTGGTGGGGGTATCAGGATCCAGGCTTTGGGCTGTGCTCCATCCTGGGAGCAGGCACAGCCATTCTCTGGGTGCTGGTGCTGGGGAAATTTGGTTTCTCTTGGAGCTGTGCCTCCTTTTTGAAGAAAAACATTGGAGAAAACAATACTGTGTTGCTAGAAAAAAAAAAAAATGGATATTGATGCTTTTGTGGCTCTTTTCTGACATGAGGCCATCACTGAACTGCCTGGAGCAAGAGCAGATTTAACTCATCTGACAGGATGGACAAAGGAAGATGTTATTCCTGAAAGAAGTTATTCCTGTCCACCGGCTGAGAGGAGATGTCTCAAAAAGGGACCTCTGAAGGTGGATCCCACCCAAAGGTAACTTGTGCAGAACAGGGGTTGGGTTTTTCATCCTGTGACCGTACCAGGACTGCGCTGAGGGCATCAAGACAATGCTACAAAAAGGAGTAGGTCTAAAAAAAGAGGATCCCACTGGAAACCAAGCCAGTTTTTCACAGTTCAGTGGCCTTGCAGTGAGGAAGCCTTGAAGAAAAGCCTTGGCCCTCCTCTCAGGTCTGTTTTGAACCCAGGCCCAGCTGAGTGTGAGCAGGTACCTGTGCTCAGTGTGAGATATGGGCTGGACAATTTTCCCAGCGCTGCAAAGCACTTTTTATTTTTTTTAATTTATTTTTTTGAAACAAAAAAACCCTGACTTGTCTTTTTTGAAGCAGAAAAATTCCAATAACTTTATTAACTTTTTGTAACTGTACCTTAACAGTTTTGTCACAAAGCCTGTTCCTCCAACGACAGCTACTATTGCTGCAGGAGAAAATATCCCATTTCCTTTCTGTTTCTTATTTTCTCAAATGCTTTCCATTCTTCCTTGCTTTCTCCAGACTCCAGCACATCTCTGTGTGATGGCAAAACTGGGCTGAACCCAGCATTGCCCAATTTTTCTATAAAACGCTCCAGATCACCTCCTCAAACAGGGAGGTGCAACATTCCTCATTGCAACACCTTTTCTGTTTTCCACTCACGTTTTGTCTGCAGGACATTTACATCTCCTGGGATTCTTTCCAGCCACTTTCTGCCTCCTTCCTTCCCTACCACTCACTGCATTTCCTTCTGTTGGCTCTGGAACCATCCCTTCAATTTAACAAAATAATTCCTAATTTTCACCCTAACCCCATGAAGGGTTGCAGACTCTTCTAGTTTGATATTCAGCTTTAAATGTCCCCCTGGAGCCATCACGCTGCTCCTGATGCAGCAGCAAACAGATTTTGGGAGCAGCTGGTGGGGGTTTGTCCAGAGCTGGTGCTCCTGCAGAGCTGATGGGTTTTTATGGGGCAGCAACACAAACCTTCCCCAAGCCAAGATACACCCAGTCATCCTCTCAGAGCAGAAATAAAACTCCCTTGACATGATTTATTCTAATCAAATCCACATTGGTTGTTTTTTTTTCTGCTAGGTGCTTATAAATTGATTATTTGGTAATTTTTACCAGTGTCCTCCTGGCTACTGGAATAAAGCTGGTGGGTCTCAGATTCCTGAGGAGCCAAACTTTACCCTGCTCACTTCTCAGCTACTTTTGCTTTGTTTCTTCAGGCCCTTGAATCCATCAGTCTTGATTCCTCTCATCTTTTAACCTGTTTTTGTCTTGGATTATCACTGCTCATGTTTTTTTAAGTTATTTTTACTTGCTAATCCTTTTTTTGGAAGAATGGGGAAATTAAGGTTCTGCGTTTATATTTATATAATATAAAGGTTCTGTGATTACATTTATATAATTTTATATTTGTTATAAATATTCTGTGGTTTCTATTATTTGGTCTTCCATTCTCTCATAAAGTAGACTATTGTTCTTATAGAGAATTCACAGATTTCTTCCATCTTCCATTTTTTTTCCTTATACTTTCATAAATAGCCTGGGTTAGTTTTTACATTCCTTATCACTTGAAATCACTTTGGTGTTTCTGATTTTATGCTTAAGCACGTGGCCTAACATTTTAATTCGTTTTTCTTAGTTTTTCTTTTTTTTCTTCTTTAATGATTCCTTCATTAAATTCTACTTCTTGCATAAGTGCTTACTTGACTTGCTTTTTTCTTTTGCTGGGTGTTTTTCAAATGTTAGAGACACGGAATGGTTTGGGTTGGATGGGACCTTGAAGATGATCTCGTTCCACCCCTCTGCCATGGGCAGGGACACCTTCCACTGTCCCAGGGTGCTCCAAGCCCTGTCCAGCCTGGCCTTGGGCACTGCCAGGGATCCAGGGGCAGCCACAGCTGCTCTGGGCACCTTCTTCTAGGGCCTCACCAACTTAACAGGGAAGGATTTCTTCCCAATACCTGATCTAACCCTGCCCTCTGGCAGTGTGGATCCATTCCCCCTTATCCTATCACTCCAGGCCCTTGTCCAAAGTCCTTCTCCAGCTGCTTTGGAGCCCCTTTACATACTGAAAGAGGCTCTGAAGTCTCCTGAGAGAGAGAGAAAAACCTCAGGGGAAAAAAGAAAACCCAAAAAACCAACAACAACAACAACAAAACCCCCCCAAACAAACAAACAAACAAACAAACAAAAAAAGAGCCATTGGTGAGGCATCTTAGTTGCCAAAATTCTAGCGTTAGCATTCAATAACCAAAGCTGAACTCCACTTGGGATACAGACAAAACTTCAAGAGTTTTAGCACGGGCTCAGAGAACACAAATATTTTGAAGTGCAAACGGTGCCTTTGATAAAGCAGAGCTGTGTTTTCGCGGAGGAGTGAGGAGCACCAAGGGACACTGAAGGATTCCTGCCCCTCCTGCAAGGAGGGGGAATCAAGGCTCTGTTTATTGCCCTCCTGGAGCCGCAGTGTTCTCACACATGGGAGGCACCCTGCTCTCCTGTAAAACCATCAGCACCTGGAAATAAGGCCTGGGATAACTCTGTCCTGCTGATAAAGCAGCTGGGAGGAATCACCATTGATTAGGCTTGAGGAAAGGGGAGGAGAGAGAACTGACTCTGAGAGAGCTTTTGAGAAATTGTCCCCTTGGGCAAAGCCCTGATACATCACAGATAATTTGCAGGTTATTCACAGAAACTGAAATTTTGTTTGAGAAATTCTCATCTTGGCTAAATGTCTTTTTTTTCCCCTTTGTTTTCTCCAATTGCTGTGCTGTACCTGGGCAAGCAGAGTCCAAGGCGCCTCCCAGGGGAGAAATTACCATCCAGCAATTCTTGAAAATGTCTTTATAGCAGCGACCTAGGAAATCTGAGAAAATGCAAAAAAAAAGTTAAGAGCCTGAAGAAATCTCTGTTAAAGTGTGTACTTGCTTAATAGATGCTTCCCCATACCATGTGTTCAACTGGCTTACATAAAAGCATCAACTTTAATATTTGATTTACAATTTCATATAAAGGCAACTGACTGCAAAACACAATCAGATTTACCAGCTCAGGGGAATGAACCTTTTTATGAAACTAACAATTGCACATACAAAATCAGCTGAAAATGAGTTAGTGAGATGAAACTTCCACCTTCGTGGCTGAAGCTGTGATTAAACCATGATTGAAGTCAGTGAGCTAAGTGAACAGCAATCAACCCAAGATTCAATTCACCCTTGGAAAAAATAAAATAAAAAATTAAAAAAGAAAAGAGGAAGGACTATTTTTGTTATTTCAGTGATGTGCTGACTGAGTTGAGGAGGGACAAGGCTCCAGCCTAAACTGCCTGGCACTAATGACCTCCCCAGAACAGGGGATTCCCAAGCCCAGGAACAACACAATTCCCTCCTGTGTTGTAAACTGGACCTGTTTGGGAAGCAGGCCAGCTCCCATGATTTTCTTTTCTCATAACATTTACTGCTGGTTTTAAGGCCATCCCTCAGAGTCATATGACAGGATAAGATTTCCAGCCTCTCTGGTTTTGTAACTAAACAGAAGCTGCAAAATCAGGGAGGGAAATTTCACCATGTGACCCCAGTGCTCCCTGCAGATGGCCTCGAGGGTATTGAAATGAAAGAGAAAACGAAACCTGCCCTGTGGGGAGGAGGCTGCAGAGGGGGGTGGCAGCAGGGTTACACAGAGGAACAAAAAAATTAGATTTGAGGCTGAAGTTTGAGAACAGAACCCCAGCACTCTAAACCTGCTGGGATCCTCTCCAGCCTGGTACCCCAAACCCTGCTGTGAGCTCCCAAACCCAGCACCGCCATCCCTGCTGGAATCCCCCAATCTGGCACCCCAATCTTGACCAGGATCCCTACCAACCCTCCCCAGTCAAGCATCTCAAACTTTGTGAGGACCTCTCCAGCCAGGACAACCCAAACCCTGCTGGGATCTGCACATCCTGACACCTGAAACGCTGCTGGGACTCCCTCAGAACAGCATCTCAAATCCCAACAGGGGGATCCCAACAGGACCCCTATCCTCCCTCCCCAGCCCAGCACCCCTGTCCCACCAGGACTCCCCAACCCAGCTCTCCAAACCTCAACACAATTTCCAGCACCCCCGTTCCCCCCTGGACCTCACATCCTCATCTCCATCATCATCCCCACCTTTACCTCTGTCCTCACCCATGTCCATAACTCCTGTCCCCATCACTGTCTCTGCCTGCATCTCCATCTGGATTTCCCTCTTCATCTCCATCTCCTTCCCCATCCCCATCTCCAGTCTATCTCCAGCCTCATCTACATTCACATTGTCATCTCCATCTCTGTCCCATCGTCATCCCCACCCATTTCCATCTTCATCTCCATTGCATCCCCACCTCCTACCCCTCCACATCCACCCCTCCATCTTAATTTCCATCCTCAACTCCATGCCTCTGTCTGCCTGTTCCCACTGCATCCCCATCTCCAACCTCTTCCACATTCCCATCTCCATCTCTGTCCCCATCCTTATTCCCTTCCCTATCACCACACTCATCCCCATCTCCATTCCCATTTCCATCCCTGTCCCCATCACCACAGCCATTCCCATGGCTGCCTCTGTCTCAATGTCTGTGTCCACTGCATCCCCATCTCCAACCCCTTCCACCTCCTTCTATCTGTCTTTGTCCCTGTTCCCATCCCCAACTCAACTCCATTTCCATTCTTATTCCCATTCATCTCCATCTCTGTCTGTCTCCATTTTTATCTCTCTATCCCCTTTGTATCCTCATCTCCAACTTTTTCCCAATCTCTGCCTGTGTCCCCTTCCCCATCCCTGTCCTGATCCTCATCCCTGTCCCCAACTCCATTCCCATTCCTGCCTCCATCCCCATCCCTCTGTCTCTCTGTCCCCTTTATATCCTCATCTCCAACTTCTTCCATATCTCAATCTCCATGTCTGTCCCCATCCTTTTCCCCTTCCCCATCCCTGTGCTGATCCTCATCCCTGTCCCTAACTCAGCTCCATCCCCATCCCTGTCTCTCTGTCCCCTTTGTAACCTCATCTCCAACTTCTCCCACATCCTCTGCTCCGTCCCCATCCATGTCCCTTTTCCCGGTCCCTCTCCCCATCTCTGTTCCCATCGCATCCACATCCCTTTTCCCTGTCCCCATCCCCATCTCCATCCCCATCAATGTCCCTTTTCCCTGTCCCTCTCTCCATCGCCACCTCTGTCCCCATCCATGTCCCTCTCCCCATCTCCATCCACGTCCCTTTTCCCTGTCCCTGTCCCCATCTCCGTGTCCCTTTTCCCTGTCCCTCTCCCATCCCCATCCATGTCCCTTTTCCCGGTCCCCATCTCCATGTCCCTTTTCCCGGTCCCCATCTCCATCCCCATCCCCTCCTCGGTCCCTCCCTCCCGCCCCGCCCCGGGCGCTGCTGCGGGCAGGGCGGGCCGTGGGGCGGGAGCGGCGGCTCGGGGCCGCCTTTGTGCGGCTCGGGGCCGTCCCGTCCCCATTGCCGTCCCCGTTCCCGCTCCGTCCCGGGCTCTCCCGCACCTCTCCGTGCTTTCCCGTCCCTCGGCATCCCCATGGCCGCCCCCCGGCCGGCGCACGGCTGCGGCAGCGGAGCGCTGCTGGGGCGCTTCGGGGTGCTGCTGCAGGCGCTGCTGGCTCTCTGCGCCTTCAGCACCCTCATGCGTGAGTACCGGGGGCACCGAGGGGACCAGGGACACCTCGGTGGGATGGGGTGGGTGCCCGTTCTCTTTAAAAGCACCAAGTTTGGGTTCGGGAGGAAGGGACGCGCTGGGGATGTTCCCGAGCAGCAGCAGCAGCAGCGCCAGATGCTCCTTCTTGCAAACTCCCTAATCTGATGGTAATGAAGCTCCGCGGAAAGCGAGGCTGTAATCTCTTAAAATTGGCCGCGCTTGTGCGAGGCATTGCTCAGTCACTTAGAAAATTTTAATGAGGGGTAAAAAAAAGCTTTTGGTGTGACCCCTGCGAGTGGCCGGGGAGGAGCTGATAGAAACGGGGCGGGTGTCCGACACGGCGCTGCGTGCTGAGCGTGATTTCATTGCGCTGCGATATTGTTTTGTTGAATTTTCGCTAAGGTTTTAGGGCTTGAGCGACTGGGGAAGGAGTTACAGAGAGAGAACATGTTTTTCTGGTTACTGGGAAGGGCTGGCAGTGAGAGAAATCAGCTGAGAAAAATCACCCGGAGTGTGATTTCCAGAGCTTACCAAGTTACGCTGTAGAAAGTTCAGAGTGGATATTTGGGAAAGCTTTTTCCCCGGAAGGGGAAGGCATTGGAACAGGCTGGAGCGTCTGTCCCGGGAGGGATTTAAAATACGTGTGGATGTGGTTTAGTGCAGCACTTGGCAGTGCTGGGTTAATGATTGCACTTGATGATATTAGAATTAGATATTAGAATATAGAAAGGGGACAGAGAGACAGAGGGATGAAGATGGAGGTAGGGATGGGAATGGAGTTGGGGACGGGGATGGGGTCAGAGGCGGAGATTGGGATGTGGAAGAAGTCGGAGATGAGGTTGCAAAGGGGGCAGAGATTGAGATGGAGACGGACAGAGATGGGAACGGGGAAGAGAGGGTGAATATTTGGAAAAGCTTTTTCCCCGGAAGGGGAAGGCATTGGAACAGGCTGAATATTTTTCTGGAGCCTCGTCCCGGGAGGGATTTAAAATCCGTGTGGATGTGGTTTAGTGGAGCACTTGGCAGTGCTGGGTTAATGATTGTATTTGATGATATTAGAATTCTTTTCCAGCCTCGGTGATCCTGTGAAAAGGTGCGGACGCTGAGGCTGAAGGAGCCGTGAAAATTCCCTGTTATTCTGTGCCGCAGCTGTGTTTTGCTCAGAGCGATGTGTGTGTGTGTGTGTTACTGCTCTCAGGGTTAAGTGGTTTAGCACAAGTTGAATCAACATGCCAGAACTCGATCTGTTTTCCTTGTTTAAAAGCCTGTGGTGACAGTGAACCGAAACTTCCAAGTTTTCTGGCTAGGTAGCTGCAGATTTTGAGGTTCTCTTGCCCCCTCTGCCTTTTGGAAACCGCTTTCAAAGGCTCCAGCGCTGCGGTTAACGCCGAGCTGCCAGAGAAAATTGCAGCAAGTTCTTCCAGGGATAGCTGATACCTTCTCCAGCTGGAGCAGCCCAGTTGCAACATGCCACTGCTTGTGTTCCACCAAATATTTTCAGTAAGAATAGTGCTAATTTCTTTTTCTGTTCCTGTTCCCCCTAGTGATGTGTGCATGCGGGTTAATTCTCCCATAAACGCCATGGGGTGTCCCATAAAATCAGGGACTTGAGTAAATCATGTTGGAATACCTCTGTGGATGAGGCTGCCAGAAAATCAGCAACTCTGGGCTAACTGCTGGTGCAGGGGCTGGTATTTCTGTAAACATTAACAGCCTCTTGGTTAATGAAGAGAAACTGAAAGCTGATCCTGTGTGGTTTTGCTGTGACTCAGCTGAGGAGGAACTGCAGCCCGGCACCCCGAGGGCAGATGTGTTTGCAGCCCTGGGGTCCCAGCCATGGTACCTCCTGTGGCTGCAGCTGGGCTGGTGGTCCCTGACCCACCCCAGCTGGTCCTTTCCTGTACTCATTTCCAGCTGGATCTGCTGGAGAGGCTGTTTATGTGCTGACTCCTAACCCAGGGTGGTTGTGGGCTCACCAACAGTTTTGTGTTGGGCATCAGCCTTCAGCTTTTGGGTTGTTTCTGTGGCACATCCAGCTGGGAAGGAGAAGGATCCAATGCCTGGGAGGTGTGGAGGCCTCTGGAGCTGAGACAAAAAAACTTCCTGGGAATTTTGGTTGCACCTTCATTTCACACAGCCAGGCAGTCCCAGCTGGGTGACTCATGTAGAGTTTAGGATGACTAAATGACATCAGGTAGATCCCAGTTTAGGATGAGTCATGACATCATGTAGGATTTAGGGTGTTGCTGTTGTTGGAGTCAGCTCTTTGATACTTCTTTCCTTCAATACTTTCTTCTTTCCTTCAGTGTTCCTGTTGGTTTTATTACTGTGATTTCTTCTTTGCCAGGATGTTGCAGGCCATGGGTTAATAAGTGGAAACAACATCCATGAGGGTGGTGAGGCCCTGGGACAGGGTGCTCACTGAAGCTGTGGCTGCCCCTGGATCCCTGGCAGTGTCCAAGGCCAGGGTGGATGGGGCTTGGAGCAACCTGGGATAGTGGAAAGTGTCCCTGTCCATGGCAGGGGGTTGGAACTGGATGATCTTTAAAGTCCTTTTTGACCCAAACCATGTTACAGAATTCCTGTCCAAACCCAAACCAATGCCTTTTCTACTTTAAAGTACCAGCTCAGATATAGGAACACATGCATTTGGAGGGAAAAAAAATTCCAAATTGTGCAGAAACTGTTCAGAGCTCTTGAAAACACGTAGAGGAACTCAGACTAACAATAATGTGGCATTCTGCTAAGTTTTGCTGGTGTGTGTGCATGGATTGATCAGAGTATTCCTCCAGAATGTGAGTCCCAAGCATGGCCATTGCAAGGAGGATACATTTAATTTTTATCACACCAATTCGTATCCTTGAATTTGTGTTTCCTGGGGTTGTGGAAAGATTCTCTTCTGTCAACCTGGAAGGAAAACCTAATGGAGGAGGAAATTAGTTTTGAATGATTGAGTGGTGTGGTTGCTCCCCATTGCTGTGGATTTTGTGAAATGGATCCTTTTGAGTGGTGAACACAGGACCCAGAAGTAAATGATGCCTGGCCTTGGCAGGGAGTCAAGACAGCTGTTTAATGGGGTTTTATTATTATGTCAACTACCATGAGCAATAGTGGGAACAGTTCATTTTAGCCTACAAACACTCTTTGCTTTTCCAGCAAGGTCTTCAAGGCTGTATTCAAGCCTAATCCCGGTATGACCAGAGCTTGCTCTGTTTGCAGCTTTGCCCCATTTGGGAGTCAAATGGCAAAGAGGTGTCACCCTTTCCACCTGCCTGGGTGGCTGTGGAGCCTCTTTGGCTGTAAGGACAGTCCTGGAACTGATGGCAAACACTTGAAGGCAGAGGAGCCCAGCAGCTGTGTGTGTGTGGTAATCTGGATTCCTGTGCAAGACCCTCCCCTGGGGAGGTCGTGGCCGTGAGGAGTGGGGATAATTGTGCAATCCCATCTGAAGCAGTTTGCAGTGCTTTTCCTTGAGCATCACCCAGCTGGGTGGGGAAAGCTCCTTGCAGTTACCTCAGCTGCCAGGGCTGGGTGAGCCCCTGCAGTTGCTGCTCTTCTCTCTCCTCTCTCCTCTCTCCTCTCTTCTCTCTTCTCTCTTCTCTCTCTTCTCTTTTTTTTTTTTTTTTGAGGAAGGGGTTGTTACAAATGATTAAATCGTGAGCCAAAATTATCAAAAATTTAGCAAAGATTTGTTAATTTGTCCGCGAGACCAAAGTTCGGTCGTCGAAACCACCACAGCCAAAAAGAGTTCAGTGTCGAGCCTGGGATCCAGACCGGGTGAACCTGGATCTGACCTCCAGAGTGTCAGAGTCTCCCCAGTTCACACTCGAGGTTTTATACAGTTTATTCTGCCCGAGGCAAAGATGACCAAATGTTCTTTGTGTCTCTTCACGTGCATCGCTGTTGCTTTCCATGTGCAGAGCTGGACAAAGGTCCCATCCAGGTGTGCCATTGGTGTCAATCGACTCTGGAGAAGCCATGTATTCAGATATATCAGGATGGTTATCTGGACAGATGCAATCAGCAAGGTGATAATTGCTCTTAGGTGGCTCCCCGACAACCATCAAAGCTTCTATTCTTACCTTAAGGCATTGATCATTATCTTAACTTGTGTCTGGGAACTAGTTGAATCTGAATAGGACAGCTGCTGCCAGCCAGGGTGGTCAAAAGACATGGTTTGGATTTCACAATATTTTATACCCTGCATTAATAGCATGAATTATCCCTACCATATATTACAGGGTTCTAGACCAGCAAAAGTTGTCCAGGTTTGCACAGGGGACAGCAAAACTCTTTGAAATGAGGGAAGATTTTTTGTACAAATTACATCCATAGCCTTCTTTGTGAATTAACTAGAGTGCAGGAGAAACGCATTTGGGGAGTTAAAGAATTTTTGTCTCTGTTGTGAATGGAAAAAGTTTTCCCTGGAGCTGGTATCCTCATTTTCTACTCTACCACAAACATTGAGGAAACGCATGAACCTTTGTTTTTCTTCCAGCTTTTTCTGAAACTGCCTTGGCAGTGCTCTGAGCTGCTGGATGAGGTGTAGTAGCCCTTGTGATGTTGGCATGAAAATAGATGTTGCTCTTGGAAAACACTCCTACTGCCAGGCAAGGAGAGCCTGTCTGGACTGAGCTCCCACAGCCCCGTGGGAAATCTGGTTTTCAGCTGTACTTTTAAAAATGTCCTGATCCTGCCTCGTGTGACAGCAGCGTCCCTCTCTCCTGTTGCATGTCACTGCTGGACATGCTCTTCCAGCACATCTTGCCTTGAGCTTAGTCTTAAGAAGTTTGCAGTAGGGACCCTGGTGCTGACCCCAGGCAGGAATTGGTGCTGGAGATGCTCTTTGAGCACCTGGGATGGTGTTCCAGACATTGGTCCAAGTAGCTTGTCCTGAGGCAGAGCCACAGAATGGGAATTTGCCAGAAAAAGAAACAGTGTCTCTGTGGTGGAAAACAGTTGTCAGAGAGCATCAGAAGTATCCCCTTGGTCTGTGGCCTGTGTTTTCCTGGTCCCTGTGGATTTTCCAGCTGAGCTTTCAATGTTGATTTTCTCCTGGATGGTGAAGTG
Organism: Ammospiza nelsoni; assembly: GCF_027579445.1. NCBI lineage: Eukaryota > Metazoa > Chordata > Aves > Passeriformes > Passerellidae > Ammospiza > Ammospiza nelsoni. The sequence continues at coordinate 4,324,435 of NC_080637.1, forward strand.
GGAGAGAGCATCCTTGTGTTGAGAAGTGTCTGAACTTTGAGAGGGAGTCATGGAAGCTGTTGCACTCATCTCCCCCAGATAAATCAAACTTGACCCACCTTTTGTGACTTTTTACTGGGTCCTTTAGTGATAGGGAAAGGGGCATTGGTTTCAAACTGAAAGACGATAGATTTAGACTAAATACAAGAGGAATTTTTTTACAATGAGGGTGCTGAAACAGGTTGCTTAGCAGAATGATAGATGCCCTATCCCTGGAAACATTCAGGGTCAGATTGGATGGAGCTCTGACCAACCTGGTCTAGTGAAAGGTGTCCCTGTCCATGGCAGGGGGTTGGAATGAGGTGACCATCAAAGGTTCCTTCCAACCCAAACCATGCTGTGATTGTGACCCAGTGCTAAGTTCAGGGTGGTACATAGTTTAGTTTGTTGTCCATAGTTTGTTGTAGATATGGTATTTGTCCATAGTTTGTTGTAGATATGGTATTTGTCCATATTTGTTGTCCATAGCTTGTTGTAGAAATGGTATTTGTACATAGTTTGCTGTAGAAATGGTATTTGTACATAGTTTTTGTAGATATGGTATTTTGTATGTAGTTTGTTGTCCATAGTTTGTTGTCAGATGCTGTACATAGTTTGAAGAGAAGTGCTGTCTCTGTGCTTCAAAAGTATCCTGAGTGCTTTCTGATTTGTGTTTCGACTTGACACTGAAAATCCCTCATAAGTGTGGGTGAAAGTGTGAGTCCCTGCCAAGAAAAAGAAGTAGTAAATGCTAGAGCACTTGATCTGTCCAGCCTTCCATTCTGTTCTGAAACAGATCTGCCCAAGACACAAAACCACTGCAGCTTCCCGTGCCCAAGGCAGGCTCTGCTGCCTTTGCTTGCTGTCACACAAGTGCATGACTGTGTGTGATTTTAATTGTTCACACACAAGAACATGCAAATTCCAGCTTCACCCCTGTAAATGCTTTTGCCTCTAGAGAAAAACAAAGCCTCAGAGGTTAACTGTGTCTGGCAGTGTGGAGCCTGGGTCCTTGCTGATTTACATGTAGGTTTGTGGGTTAAGCTGCACATGGCAGGGCTCTCAGCACGTTTCTCTTCTGCTTCAGTACATCTGAAAACTGGCTGAGCTGGAGAACATGTGTTGCACTTTGTGGGCTGGAAGGTCTGTGCAGCACTCAGTGTGCTTCATTAAGCTGCACACAGCTTTCCACAAAGCTTTAGAATTGCAGCTGTTGGTTGCTCTGACCTCTCCTTGGCTGTCGCCCCTCAAGCGGCCGAGCTGAGCGGGGGGTGGGAATGATTTATTTTTAAAAATATGGATATTGATCTAGTACCAATATCCAGGTGTGATGGACAAAAACTCTCTAACAGTTTAGAGTTAGAAAGTGTGTGTTTATTGTACAGGTGATTACAAAGTCCTTTTATCTATACAAGTATTGAATATCCAGAACACAAATGCATATTCATCACTTTGGTACATCCCATTCCCAATATGGATATTGATCTAGTACCAATATCAAAAACTCCTTAACAGTTTAGAGTTAGAAAGTGTATGTTTATTGTGGGATAGCTCCCAAATACCACAATTTACAGGTGATTACAGAGTCCTTTTATCTATACAAGTATTGAATACCCAAAATACAAATACAGAATCATAACTTTGGTACATCCCATTCCCAGCTTCCTATGGTAATTAGTTCAAAAGCTATTAAGCATTTGTTCCTTAAAATGGGTAGGTGGTCCCTTTTGTGGGGAGGGGTCCCAAAATGAAGAAGTAAATGAAGTCTTCTTCATTCTGACCTTTCTACCTTTTCAATGCAAATCTGACAAATGAACCCTTGGTAGGACTCCCATTCCCCATCTTCAATTGGTTTCAGAACAGAGGAGGTCACAATTGTCTTATATTCCTAAAAGCTATTTATCAATTTCTATATTTTTCATTATAAACCCAGCTAACCAAACATTGTGCTGACAAGCAATTATTAGTTAACTACTAACTCATAACTTCATCAAGGCCTACCTATTTATTTTAATTAAACTCCAATAAAGCTTAACTCTAACTAAAATCTTAGCTCCTCTAAAATCTCTAAATTCCTTAAAGTTTATGTCTCAGGGAGCTCCTGGTTTCTGAGAGAACAGGAGCATTGGGGAAGATAAGAAATGAGCTGGCAGAGTAGAGCTCCATGAGAAGTTTCCTGTGATCCTTCACCTTGCACCTTTCTGAGTTGGTTCTGCCACGTGTGGTGAGCAGTTCATGTTATGGGTGACTTAACCAGACAAAAATCTGTACAGGGAAATTAGTATTTTATAATTATGAGGTGGAGCATGCAATGCTTTAAGGAGTCTCTTAAATTTACAGCTTGTTTGTTTAAGCAGCATTTGTAAGAAAACTGTATGGCAGAGGGGCTTTAATGATAAAAGCTGGGTTGGGGTAAAATGCTGTCTTTAATAATAAAATGGAGTAGAAAGTACATGATGGTTAAGGTCCCTTCCAACCCAAACCATCTGTGATTCTATGACAGCTGCTTGTGCACCACTTCATTCTTCAGGTGGTGTTCTCTTAGTGATCTTGGATTTTATTGCCTTACTTTTGTCTTTCCTTGTCTAAACTCCATTTTCCAAGGGACTGGCTTGCAATGCTTTATATGGGGAGTCGCAACTGCCTCCCCAGGATGTTCTGCATTGAGTTGGAGCCCAGCCTCAGTCCAGGTGTCCTCCAGGACCTGCTGTGTCAGTAAATGATGAGTTCTGTTCAAAACATGCAAAGCACAACTGGTGGTTGTGTCTCACAGCTTTGCTTGGTGACCATCTGGCACTCAGCTAAAATAACAGCTTTAAAAATCTGTGAAAAAATAAGACACAAAGGGTAGAGCTTCAGGCTGAGAACCATGCCAGGGTCCTCTGTGGCCTTCATTGGGGCAGCTGGGGTCTCCAGAAGGATGAGTGTTCCTTAATGCTAAAAGGGAGTAGAAAATACATGATGGTTAAGGTCCTTTCCAACCCAAACCATCTGTGAATCTATGACAGCTGCTTGTGCACCACTTCATTCTTCAGGTGGTGTTCTCTTAGTGATCTTGGATTTTATTGCCTTACTTTTGTCTTTCCTTGTCTAAACTCCATTTTCCAAGGGACTGGCTTGCAATGCTTTATATGGGGAGTCACAACTGCCTCCCCAGGATGTTCTGCATTGACTTGGAGCCCAGCCTCAGTCCAGGTGTCCTCCAGGACCTGCTGTGTCAGTAAATGATGTGTTCTGTTCTCAATGTGCAAAGCACAGCTGATGGTTGTTGTCTCACAGCTTTGCTTGGTGACCACCTGGCTAAAATAACAGCTTTAAAAATCTGTGAAAAAATAAGACACAAAGGGTAGAGCTTCAGGCTGAGAACCATGCCAGGGTCCTCTGTGGCCTTCATTGGGGCAGCTGGGGTCTCCAGAAGGATGAGTGTTCCAGCTGAGGCTCCAGAGCAGCCTGCTCTGGTGGAATTGGAACGGGATGTCTTTAAAGACCCTTCCTGTGAAAAATGCATTTATTTTATGATTGGTTTTTTGCAATATTATATGTGTTGTGTTAGAAAGTTATGCTGTATTAATTCTCTTAAGTAGTGTGGTAAATATAGTTTTAGGTTATAACATAATGTTAAAATAGAAACTAAGTTATGTAGGATACTTTTTTTAAAGAAAGGACTCACAGTGAGACAGCAGCCACAGGACACCTGAATCTTTCTGAGAAAAAGAATTTATTGCTCCATTATCAGGAGAAACGAACTTCTTCCTGCCTTGAAGGCGCTGTTGGGATTCAGAGGAAGAAGTTGATGATGACCAGGCAGAATCCTGTATTTAAATGGAATTTATGCATCATGTATGAGGTGTATGAATATACAACAGGGTATTGCTTTTAAGGGTTAATCCTTTGTTAATGTGGGTCCTTTCTCGTTCTTATGCTGCCCAGAAAAGGTACCCGGACTGTGCATAACTCTGTCTCTATTGTCTCATATTGTCCTAATTCAAATTGTCCAAATTGTTATTCCTCGAATTGTATTACTATTTTTATAACCATTTTATTACTATTAAACTTTTAAATTTTAAAAACAAGCGACTGGCGTTTTTCACACTTCCCATCAAACCACTCAGTGATTCCATGAACACCATCTCAATTTCTGCTCCTTCCTCTGCCAGTTTTGCTGGAGGTGCTTTCATCCTCCTCACAGGTACCAGGCTCTTTGGGAGGGAATACAGAAAACACCCAGTGCAGACCTGAGGATGGAGGTCAGCAGCAGTCCGTGCCCTCAAACCACTGACAGCTGCTTTGAGGAGGAAAACCAGGACTTTGGCTGCTCCCTGAACTGATGGGGGATATAATTTCACACTTTTCTGGCTGCTCTCTGCAAACAGTGGCTGCTGCTGCTTCCTCCCATTGTGTCTGGGGTCGAACTGTCTGAGTGGCTGCATGCTCAGGCTAAGAATAGTGCAGACCCCAGGGTTTTGGCTCTGTATCCTGAATGTTGGCTTCTTTCCTGCCTGGGGCTTGGAAAGAGCCTGGGAAAGGGTGTGTCCTGCAAAATAGGTTGAGATGTGTTATTGGAGACTGTACTGCTGAAAATAACACAGGGGAAGAGCTGCTGTTTCCTCCCTGGTACAGTAGCTCCAAGTCCTCTCTGGCACAGGCCAGAAATAAAGTCCTGACCCTCTTGCTAATGGGATGTGGCCCTGGATATGGGGTTTATGGCAGTCAGTTTAGTCCCCTCTTAAATGCAGGTGGCAGTATCACCAGTTTGGGGCATCTCTGACTTTATTTTTGATGGACCTTTCCCAGTTTAGGTGTATTAATGCATCTAAAAGTGCTTTTATATCAGGTTCATTTTCAGTATCCACCCCACCCCAGGCCTGCTGCTCTGCTCAGTGGGGTCTGGCTTGGATCCCTGTAAATCAAATCCCAAAAGTTCTGTCAGTTGTGTCAACGCCTCCTTCCGAAACCTCAGCTTCAGACTCCTGTGGTTGGTTGCAGTGAGATCTGTCAGAGAGGTGGTCTGGCTCTCAGCCAAGCATGTCTAACCATATCCCAGGAAGATAAGTTTCCCCCTATAATTTTGGGGAAATCCAGGGCACAGGGAATATTCCTCTGTCTGCTCTGGGGTGCCCTGACCTGCAGGGCAGCTCTGACTCTGACCCCCATTCATGGAGAAAGTTTTCCAGACTTCAAGATAGACCAGAATCCACAAAAGTGTGCAACAGATTATAGAGAGCAGTGTAGGTGTATCACTTGGTGAGAAATTGAGGTTTTGGGATTTTTAGTGTGTTGTGGATGGAAGCAAGATGGAGGGCACAGGGTGTCACCCTGGGTTTCTCCTTCATGCTGCTTGTTCCTCCTTCTCCATGGGTTTGGGTGATATTTTGTAATTGGGCAGGAAAGTCTACATTGCAGCTCTGTGGGATCAGTTATTGGGTTAAAAGGGAAAATAATCCAGGTGTCAGTTCTTAATTGGACAGTTGAGTCTTAAAAGCCCTTGTAACAAGAGATTCTTGGCCATTTTGTGCCTTCTAATGAAAAGGTGCCCAACTCACAGCAGTGAGACTGTTTTACTGATAAGAAATAATAAACATTTGAGTCTGAACATGAACTGCCATCTCAAGTGCCTTCAATCCAGACCCAGAAAAACCCACAACTGGGACCCCCACAGAAACCTGACTTGGTAGCCTGTTTTGCTGATCAGCAGCTGGTTGATGCTGCAGCTAATTCTGATTAAATTAGGGAATTTATACCTGTGATGCTGCACAACTCTGCAGCAGATCTGCCTGAATGCAGTGTGGGGTCAATGGGGATGCAGGGAAGAACAGCATGAGGGAAAGAGCTGCTGTTGCTACTGTCCTTGTCTTAATAAATTTTTAGAATCAGAGAATTTGTTTAAAAGCAGAAGTAGGCTGTGGGACATTGACTATGACAAGCTCTGGTAATTTCACAGCATTTGTCTTTGTGTAGGGCAGGAAAGCTGTCTGTCCCCTTTCTGCTGCATCAAGAGAACAAACACCATTATGAATATTAACCTCTGTATTACTCTGGAAAAAGAGTGAGGACAGCTGTCAGTGTGCTTTTATCTTTCTGACTATTCCCAGATCTATCTTGAAAGACTCCAGCAAATTTTTTTTTCTTTTAACTTTTCACAAGGTTCTCATTCAGTTGTCAGCTTCCACCCAGCCTGGTGGTTCTGAGGGGATTTCAAACATGTACAATCTTTATCGTCCTTGGCTGAAGAGGAAGGGCTGGGAAGTGTTTTATTTCCTGCCCTCCCCTCTCTGTGCTGTGGTCAAGGGATCTCTCAGATTGTCCCTCATCTTCTTTCCCTTCTGGTTCAGCCTCACAGCTTTTTGTCTGCAGGGGTGGAGTGGGGGCTTGTGAGGGCAGAGCCTGCTGAAGGCCTCATCCCAGAGGCGCTCTGCTCATGTTTAATGGGACAGACCTGGCTCCCCTTCTCCTGGATCCTACAGAATCTCAATTGCTGCCATTACATTGCAAAGGTTCCATATTGGTGTCTCCTTAGTGCAAGAGTTTCATACCTCCTTGATGTTTCTCATAGACAGCTTGTCCAAGCACTGACTCTTCCTTCTTCTCCCAGCAGCCAACTGACTCCAATTCCTCTCAACCAACCCATCCAATCTTTTATAGCACTCTTCTTCTCATTGGCTACAGCTGTGGCCTGTTAAAGTCAGGCCTGCTCCTAATCTTTAATAATTAGCCCAGCTGCAACTCCTTAGGGGTAAGATTACTTTCTATACTACCTTTATTTACTTATATTCTATCCCCCTCCACGCAGTCACAGAATGGTGAGCACAGATTGGATCCAGTGCCACCTCCTGCCATGGGCAGGGACACCTCCCACTGTCCCAGGTTGTTCCAAGCCCCGTCCTGCCTGGCCTTGGGCACTTCCAGGGATCCAGGGCCTCACCACCCTCACAGGGAAGAATTTCTTCCCAAGATGTGCAATAACATTGCTTCCTTGCACATGGACACAGCTTAGAAGGGAAGCAGCATTAAAATATTCAGTACTGTGGTTGGGGACACAAATTCCTGATGCCTTCTGATCTAGAGCAGCTGCTTTCCAGTCTCATGTTCAATCTAATTAAATTTAGGTTCTCTTCCATTTTGTGCAACTCTGCGTGCAGCAAACTACATTTTAAATTTGTTTCAGGTGTTTTTATGGAGTTTGATTTGGTTATAGGTGCTAGAACTCAAATATCACCTTTTTTTTTTTTTTTGATGCAGAGATTATTTCCCTTAAAGTAAATATTAAGGATGGACTGGTCTCTCTGAGCCAGGGTAGCAAACCCACCTGCAGCTGGTGGAAAACTGAGTGATTGGAAACACATTTTGAGAAGAACAGAGGAGATTTCAGCCTTTCTCCAGCTGATCCAGCTGAGCCTGTGCCTGTGCATGCCATGGCTTGTCTCTCTGCAGCATTTGGAAGAGGGGAGGGAAGCTTTGCTGTTGCTGCTCATTCTCCAGAGCCCTGCTGTGCTCACTGAGCACAAAGTGCTGCTTCATGGAGGGCTCCATCATCTCCTGGAGTCTCCAGAGATGTGGTGCTGCTCCTGTGGATTTAACATCCCCCCTAACCCCGGGCCACAGCTACCAAACAACTCTGCTCCCTGTTTAAGCTCTGGTAATCTTGGCTGGATTTCTGGTTTAATTTGGAGCCAGCCTGCTGCAGCTCTGCACAGTAAATGCCCTATTAAGCAGTTAATTATTTCTCTATAATACCAGCTTTTATCTTTAATACAACAGTTTTACTGTCTCTGATAATTACACAGTCTCAGATAACTCTCTTAAATCTAATGAGGCATGACAAGCTGTGTTCAACAAGGCACCACACCATTAACTTCTTACCTCTTACTTGTCATTTTATCACACTGAATTACTGTGTTTCTAGCCTGAGTGGCTGTGGATACATAACACGTCACTTCTCATTAAGAAAATCATGAAAATCACCCCTGGTGCTCCTGTGGTTGGGCTAGTGGTCAGCTGGCTGGCCTGAAGACTCCTCCAAAAGCTTTTTTTCAGCATTGTGCTCTTTGCCCCCATCAGCTGAGGGTTGCTTTAAACAATTCTGGCCCCTTTGGTCCATGGCTCTGATGCTTGTGGGTAGGTGAAATGAAAATTGGCTTTTGAAGGGCATCAGTGGTGATGGATCTTGTCTGAGCTGATGGCAGTCATTGCTGCAGGAATGGCTCATGGTGGGATTCCGCTGGGTGAGGGAAACTGGTGGGTTTTTTCTGGACAGGGGTAGGACAAGCTGCTGCAGCAGGGTCTGGTGGGACTTGACTGGTGCCTTGTTACTCATCACTGGCAATAACGGATCAGGTTTTAACAGTGCTGGTTTTCTGTGGATTTGAGACTGGCACCAAATCCCTGCATGTGCCTGACTAAATCCTAGGATTAGGGGAGATCACAGGACTGGGGAATGGTTTGGGGTGGAAGGGACACCTTAGAGACTGTCTTGTTCCACCCCCTGCCATGGGCAGGGACAACTCCCACTGTCCCAGGTGGCTCCAAACCCCGTCCTGTTGCAGACATCTTTTATGAAGAATCCTTTCTTAGGATTTTTCCTCCTGAGAAGCTGAGAGGCCTCAGGAACAAAATGTAAACAATGGTTATCTGCTGCTGTGGAATGCAACAGGTGCATCTGTGATTTGTGTCAGGTGGTTGTTTCTAATTATTGGCCAATCACAGCCCAGCTGGCTCAGACTGTCCAATACACAAGCCTTTGTTATCATTCCTTAGTTTTCAATTCTTAGCTAGCCTTCTGATGAAATCCTTTCTTCTATTTTTTAGTATAGTTTTAATGTAATATATATCATAAAATAATAAATCACCCTTCTGAAACATGGAGTCAGATCCTCATCTCTTCCCTCATCCTAAGACCACTGTGAACACTGTCACACCATCCAACTTGGCCTTGGACACTTCCAGAGGTGGAGCAGCCATAGCTTTTCTGCGCTACCTTTTCAATGCTTCCCCATCCTCACAATAAAGAATTTCTCCCCAATCTCCCACCTAAATATCTCTTCTTTTAGTTGTACAAAGTTCCTCATTGTCGTTTCACCCTTGTATTTTCATCTATGGCTCTGTCACCTTGCCAGTAAAACCAGGACAAAGCTGCACTTCTGAAATGTCAAGGCTCCTGTCAGGGAAGTCCCTGCATCCTTCCATGCTGGATCAGGAAGGCATTTCCCAGGGGAAGGAGCCCAGGCTGCCTTCGGGGTTATTATATTTGTGGGGACCCTCATGGCAGGAAGGAATGATGGATCTGACTCCATGCCTCAGAAGGCTAATTTATTATTTTATGATGCTATATTATATTAAAGAATGCTGTACTAAAGAATACAGAAGGGATACTTACAGAAGGCTAAAAAGATAATAATGAAAACTCGTGACTCTTTCCACAGTCCTGACACAGCTTGGCCCTGATTGGCCAAAGAGTGAAAACAACTCACAGCAGAATCCAATGAAACAATCACCTGTGGGTAAACAATCTCCGAACACATTCCACATGAGCAAGACACAGGAGAAGCAAATGAGATAAGAATTGTTTTCACTTTTTTCCTGAGGCTTCGCATCTTCCCAGGAGACGAAATCCTGGCAAAGGGATTTTCCAGAAAATATGACTGTGACAACGCTGGTTGCTTTGCTCCAGGCCAGAGAACAAAATCATGGAATCATTCTGGCTGGAAAAGCCATCCAGGATCATCAAGTCCAACCATTAACTCAGCAGTGCCAAGCCCACCCCTAAACACAACATCTGTGTCTTCTGGACACTTCCAGGGACAGCAATGCCACCACTGCCCTGGGAAGGTCCCTTGGCTTTGTTCAGCTTTAAATTTACAAATGCTCAGGATCCTGTGTCACTGTCATATTTTCTGAAAAATCCTCTTTGCCCAGGATTCGTCTCTTGGGAAGCTGAGAAGCCTCAGAGAAAAAGGAAAACAATATTATCTGATTTGCTTCTCCTGTGTTTTGCTGCTTTGGAAAGTGGTTGGAAATTGTTTATCCAACAGGTGGTTGTTTGATTGGTTTCATGTGAATTGTTTTGATTTAATAACCAATCAGTGCCAAGCTGTGTCAGGACTCTGGAAGGAATCACAAGTTTTCATTAGTATCTTTTAGCCTTCTGAAAATATCCTTTCTGTATAATATGATATGATAACGATATAATATTATAATGTAATGTAATAATGTAATGTAATATTGTAATGTAATAATGTAATATAATAATATAATATAATGCTATAATATTATAGAAATATAATATAATATAATATAATATAATATAATATAATATAATATAATATAATATAATATAATATAATATATACCTTCTAAGAACATGGAGTCAGATTCATTCCTTCCTGCCACAAAGAACCCCAGAAAATGCCACAGTCCTGCAGGGTTTTTGGGCTGCTTTTGCAGTGCAGGGGGGTGCAGGCTGCACACCTGGAGGGTTCACCTGGGTAATGGAACCTCTCTGATTCTCTTTGCAGTGAAACGATTTAAGGAGCCAAAGGCAGAGCGGCGTCCCTGGAGGATATGGTGAGATTTTTTTAATTTGAAACTTGAAAAAACTGTGTTTCTAATATTTTTTTTCTCTTATACTAACAATCTTCTATGCCCCCTGGGTATCCTGTATGACATTTAATTGTTGAATGAAATGTGCTGCTGCTTTCCCAAGGAAACTTCCATAAAGTAGCTGGTGCTCCTTAGAAATAAAATTTCCTGCTTGACTCCCTCAGAAAATCTTGGTTTTTCCTCCAGGTTCTATGATACCTCCAAGCAAGCCATAGGTGCCCTCTTCATCCACTTTGCCAATGTTTTTCTGTCTGATCTCACTGAGGAGGACCCTTGCTCTCTGTAAGTACACAAGGCACTTGCCTTCATGCCCTACGCCTGTCAAGGGGAGAATTGTGTTGGGAATGGTGATGAGCAGTGGAAATGGATCCATCTGAAGCACTGCATGGGGATAAACCCTGCTGAGCTTGTTTTTGTGCTCTCTGTTGCCTTCTTTGCTGGTCCTGTTTGGGAGATTTCTAAACCAAACTCCAGAAACTAAAATTTTCTAAAATGCTGAAACTAAATTTTTATCTGCAAAGTGTCTGAAGTAAAGGTGGGACTTCTACATTTACTTCAGACCTTTGCAGATAAAAATTTAGTTTCAGCATTAACCTCATCTCATTTTGAGAAACTCTTTTAGGTTTCAAAATGCTCCTTAAAACCTTCTGGCCCATCTCCTTTTTATATTAAAAATATTACATTTATAATTTTTTTTTAATATATAATCTGCACCTTGATATGTTTCTTTAAGCAGACACAAGCTTGGCTAGGGCTGCACATAACCTCTCAAATAATGTATTGTTGTTTTTTTTTTAAACAGACAGTGTTTTAAAATAAACCCTCTCATGCTTATGCTGTGCCCTTTGGGTGTGTTGTTTATTTTTCATGTGTGTTTTATGTTTCCCTGCACTGCCTGACTTGTCATCCTGAAGCAGCTCAAAACCCTCCAGCCCTGTCCCTGTGTCCTGCCCAGAATAAACCACCAGAGCTCCATGTCTGCATGGAATGCTCTGATTTTCCAGCAGCTGGAAGCTGTAAAAAGCCAGTCTTGAGCTTTTGGATGTAGAAAAACTTAATGTTATGCATTCAAAGTGGATATCAAAAGCAGATTGCTGTTTGCAATTTCTTGGTTCAGAGGCAGAGTTCTGGAAAAGGAAATGTTCACTGCTGTAGCCCTGTGCTTGGCATTTTCTTCATCCTGTAGAAATCTGGCAGAAAATATTGCAATAATGGAAAACTGCATAAAAAACCACATTAGTCTATGTGATTTTTTTTTTTTTTTTTTTTCTTTTTGGAGTTCATTAAATTACCAAGCCCTGGATTGGAGCTTGGACCCTGCAATCCCCAGAAGGTCCCTGCAGCTCTCCTGCCTCTGGCACTCTGCCCAGGGACCCTTCAGCATCCAGAGCTGCAGAACTCAAACCCATTGAGCCAAAATCTCCTGGCAGGGATGGGTTCAGCTCCTGGATCTGCAGTGGGACCTGAACTTGAGGTGTTTGGGACCTCAGGGCTCTTGCTGCTGAGCCAGGGCCCATCACCTCTCCCAAAACCTGCCTCTCAGTCTGTGTCTCTGCTTTTGGGAGCCTCTTGCAGCTGCTCAGAAAAATGGACTTTTTGCCTCTTCTGCTGCCAGTTTGTAGAGTAGCTGTGGTGCCCAAAAAGCTGCCATTTTCTTGTGTGAAATTCTGGGGACAGTTTGGTTCTGTTTCCTCTGAAACTTGAGATTCCTTTTTTTTTTTTTTAATTAAAAAAAATACGCTGCAAGTGGAAAATCTCCTTTTTGCAGGGGGTAACTTTTAAGAAGTATTTATTGCTATATGAATAAATAAGCAGTGCCAGAGAGTTGGTGGAGCCTGTCCCTTCTCTTCTGCACAAGCTTTTAAACTAAGAAATTGCTGGTAAGGCTCAGAAAAATGCAATAAAAGAGAAAGGAAGCGAATTTGGATTGTTAAGCAGGCTTATTTAAAATCTTGGAGTTTTAAAATTAATTTCCATTATGAAATTAAAGATTTTTGAATAATACTTAAGCACACTGAAGCTGAAACCTGAATTTTTCTCTGCTCTTAGCTACCTTATTAATTTCATCCTGGATGCCACGCTGGGGATGCTGCTGATCTGGCTGGGTGTGAAAGTTGTCTCCTGGATTGTTCAGCACAAGAAATACACATACCTGGTCTTTGGGGAGTATGGTAGGTGTCACCTGCTCTGCCCACAGGGGCTTGGTGTGCTCACACCTGGGAATGGGAGCAGGAATGGCAGGAGCTGCAGTCTGGGGCTGGAATGGGAGCAGTGTTATCCCTTCCTCAGGGAGCCCCTGAGGGTGAGTTAAATGCTGGAACCACCCTGGAAATGGGAGCTGGAATGGGAGCAGTGTTATCCCTTCCTCAGGGGGCTCCTGAGGGTGAGTTAAATGCCAAAACCACCCTGGAAATGGGAGATGGAATGGGAGCAGTGTTATCCCTTCCTCAGGGAGCCCCTGAGGGTGAGTTAAATGCTAAAACCATCCTGAAAATGGGAGATGGAATGGGAGCAGTGTTATCCCTTCTTCAGGGAGCCCCTGAGGGTGAGTTAAATGCCAAAACCATCCTGGAAATGGGAGCAGTGTTATCCCTTCCTCAGGGAGCTCCTGAGGGTGAGTTAAATGCTAAAACCACCCTGGAGTGAAGCAGGGGGGTGAGGAAAACCATGTTCAGGAAGCTGAACATTTCCTTGGGTGTAAAATATACCCCAGGGCATCTTTGTGGTAAATTAAGGTGTGTAAAGTTCTTTCTGGACTTCTGTGGGTTTTTACCTCCCATCTCCATTGAGAATATGGAGTTTTTCTTGCATTTGCCTTGAGCTGTTGTGGGGATCAGCCAGGCACAGTCTGACCCTAAAAGCTGAGTTTTCAAGTGTTGCCTCTTTCTCTTTAAATTCCTGCCTTGAGATGGAGAAAAAACTTCCAAAAAGCTGCTCTCAGCCAGCCCCACTAGAGGGTAGCAGTTCCCTTCCAAAAGAGCAGAGCCAGATTGCTGGAGAAGCTGCAGGAAAAGGGAAAAATTAATGCTCAGCCTATTTTACATTACATCTGATGCACAGATGAATTCTGTCCTATTTCAGAAAATACATCTTATTCATAAAAATTGCAGTCTTGCCATTAAGATGTTAATCATGAAGTCTGTTCTGAAGTTAGTCTGGGTTTTTTTTTTTTGTGTTTTAAGTAGCTGGTCTGGTATTTGAGCTGGTGAAACTTGGACCCAGCTGGGATCAGTTTGGGGACCCCAGTGCCCTGTGAATTTCCTCAGGCTCTGCAGATGGGTCATGGCAGAGGGTGAAGGGCCTGGCTGGGTTTGTGAGGCAGCAAAAGCAGCTACAGACTGGGAATGAGATGATGTGGGCAGGGCTGGCTCTCCTCAAGCCTGAGAGGGGCTTTCCAGGCTGATCTCCAGAGCAGTTTGAGCATCCTGACAGCAGGCACTGGGTGGGGGCAATACCTTCTGTATTTTCCCTTTTAGCTCCTCCTTTATAATGGATCCCTAAACTTGGATGAGACAGAAGAATATAATACAATAAATATAATAAATATAATACAATAAATATAATATAATAAATCATAAATTATGATTGATATAATATGTGATATAATATGTGACATATGTGATATACATATATATATATATATATATATATATATATATATATATATATACTATATATATATACATAATATATAATATGTATATATAATATACTATATACTATATATTATATACTATATATTATATATTATCCAGATATTCTTAGTTCAGGAACTGGAGTTTTTCCCCTTTGGAGCAACAAGGACTGGAAGCCCAAGCACCTCAGGACACAGCTTCAGCTTTGTGTGCCACGTCTGCAGTTGAGCAGAAGCAAAAAACATGAAAAGTGTCTTGGCAGAGCAGGGATGAACTTCTGTTGAGCTGTAGCTGGCCCCTCATTAGGGCTGGCTCAGACCACAGAAACAGCTCAGTCCTTTGAGAAAATCTTGCTTTCATTAGTGAAAAACAAGTTTGTGCTGTTGCTTGAATTTGGATCTTGGATTGGGGGTTAAATATCTCATCCATCAAGTACAGTTTTTGGGGCAGGTCTCTGGCCAGAGTGGCCCCAGTGGAAAATACAGGTGGGGAGACAAGTGACATGTCCAAGGCAATCCTGTGGCAGGGCTGGGGAAGGAAAACACTCCTGCCCTCATCTCTGCTGTTAAGTAACTTCCAAAACAGTTGGGAAGACGCTTGTAAACTTTGTACGGTTTGATGCAGGCTCCAGGAACATGATTCATTTGCTGGGCTAATTGCTGTACCAGACTTCTGCTCCTCAGGAGAATTGAGGGAAGCAACATAAGTCCTGCAGAGGAGAAAGCCAGGGGAGCACAAAATCCATGTTGCAAACAGCAGTCAGTGCCACTGCTGCAGCCATCAGAACAGAAGGGTTGTGATTTTGTCCAATACCCATCTTCCTGCATCAACCTGGAGGGGGAAAAAAAATAAATCTGTCACAGCTGTGTCCTTCCAGCAGCCCTGCAGCTGATGCAAAGCACTGCAGCTGTCCTTTGGTGTGGGCTGCAGCAGTTCCTGCTGCTCTCTGGTTGCTTCTCCTGCCTCCACAGCCCTGGCTGGCTCCCCCTGTGCAGCTGCAAGAGCTGCATTAATGGGGAAGTAAAGTAAAGTAAAGGGGAGGGGAAGCACCTAAATCTATGCTGCTATTTTAAGCATCCAGCTGTCCAGAATTGTTTAGAAAAATCAATTATTTCCATATTTCCAAAAAGCCAGGAACAGGCATTCTGAGATGAGCCTCTCTTGTGCCTGAGCTCCTGGCCAAACACTGCTGCAGCCAGGAATGACCTGTTTTACAGCTAGTGAGGAATCAAAGGCTCCTGTTTGCTCATGTTAATCCATCTTTTGCCCAAAAGCTCCTGATTACTCTCTGAACTGCCTCTAAGCACAGGAAACTGCATTTTGGAAAGTGCTGTCTCTTCTTAGGATGCCTCAGGATCAAAGATTGGGCAGTGTGTTCTTGGCACAGGTGGGCTTTGGGCAGTGAGGGTTGCCTTACACCTACTCAGAGCTAACAAACTCCTACCCCTGGAGGTGTTGGAGGCCAGGTTGGATGGGACCCTGAGAAACTCCCATGGCAGGGTGTGATGGTGTTCACAGGGGTCTCAGGCTGAGGGAAGAGATGAGGATTTGACTCCATGTTTCAGAAGGCTGATTTATTATTTTATGATATATATTACATTAGAGCTATACTAAAAGAATAGAAGAAAGGATTTCATCAGAAGGCTAGCTAAGAATAGAAAAAGAAAGAATGATAACAAAGGTTTGTGGCTCGGACACAGAGTCTGAGCCAGCTGACTGTGATTGGCCACTAATTAAAAACAACCAACATGGGCCAATCACAAATTTACCTGTTACATTCCACAGCAGCAGATAACCATTGTTTACATTTTGTTCCTGAGGCCTCTCAGCTTCTCAAGAGGAAAAATCTTAAGGAAAAGATTTTTCCTAAAAGATGTCTGTGACAGCAGGGTGTTTGGAGCTAGGTGATATTTTTAATGTCCATTCCAACCCAAACCATTCTGTGATGATTCTGTGAAATTCCACAAATACACCATTGCTGTAGCAGGTTATAGGAGCTGTTCCTGTAGGGAACCATCACAGGGAGGAGAACAAAGCAGAGTTAAAGCTTCTAAAGATGTGGGAGATGGATGCCCAAGTTCTTGGAGGTGCTGTTGGGTGGGACAGACTGAGCAGGGGACGTGCTGGCTCCAGTCAGGGTGTGCAGATCAAGCCTGACTGAGCTTTGTGCCTCATCTCCAAGCTGGTCCAGCTCTCTTCTCCCTCCCCATGGCAATGAGCAGCTCCCTAGAGAACACCTTTGTATGGCTGCAGTGCCCTGACATTTTAATTGTGTTCAGTAATTCTCCAGCATAACTTTAGAAATACCCCAGTATTTGTTTTAAATAAGCAAATGCAATGAATTTGCATTGAGAGTCAGATTCCTGCAGTGTGCAAGTCAATTTTTCTAGAGGAGCATTAAGAAATGAGGGGGAGGAAAAGTGTTCTCAGTGGAAAATATCCCTCTGGATGCCCATCTGGATGTTGACTTGTGGCTGTGGTCACTGGCTAGCTAAGCCTGATGCTTTGTTCAGTGTCTGGAAATGGAAAGGCATCCTGCTTGGAGGCCTTCAAAGTCTGTTTAGTGGCCTGTTGAACTCTTCTGGTCAAATTTAGTTCTAGGAGAACGTGCTCTGTGCCAGCTGCTGAGTTTAACTGAGGACCTGTGTAGGCTGAATCTGGCCCCGTGGTGATGCTGTGCAAAATTTCCATAACAAATATTCCCACGTCCTGGAGCAGCCAAGGGAGCTGGCTGCTAATGCCTGAGGAAATACTGCTGGAAATGGAAATAGCTCTAACCTGAGGGGCTGCCTGTCCTCAGCCTGCTGGGCTTTTCCGTCCTAGGGCCAAGGGGGAAAAGTGAGGAGAGGGCTGAGGGTCCTGCTCAGGGACTGAGTGTGTGGTTGGGTCTCTTGCTCTGAGCAGGGGTTTGAGGAGAGGAAAGTGTTTGAAAGCAGTGGAAGCTGTACTGGGTGACAGGCTGGGGGTAGGAAAAGTCAATAAAAACTTCTTAGGAGACACACAAATGGTACCACCAAAACCAAGGGATCCAATTATCGGTGCCAAGTACAAAGGGCAGTGTCACAGACATATTTTCATGAAAAATCTTTTCTTTAGGATTTTTCCTCCTGAGAAGCTGAGAGGCCTCAGAAACAAAATGTAAACAATGCTTATCTGCTGCTGTGGAATGCAACAGGTGCATCTGGGATTGGTCTCATGTGGTTGTTTCTAATTAATGGCCAATCACAGTCAGCTGGCTCCGACTCTCTGTCCGAGCCACAAACCTTTGTTATCATTCCTTTCTATTCTTAGCTTAGCTACTCTTCTGATGAAACCTTTTCTTCTATTCTTTTAGTACAGTTTTAATGTAGTATATATCATAAAATAATAAATCAAGCCTTCTGAAACACGGAGTCAGATCCTTGTCTCTTCCCCAATTCAAGAACCCCTGTGAACACAGTCACACGGTAGGAAACAGCAGTGAACTCTGAATTGTGTGAAATGTTCACTTGCAGGGCAAACCCAGGTTTTTAGAGATGGGAATGTGATGAATCAGAGCAGCCAGGTGGGTCCAGTGAACACCCCAGGCCCTCTCTGGCATTTTCTGCACCTGAACTAAAATGATTGAACCATAGAATGGTGTGGGTTGGTGTCAGAACCCAGGAAATTCCTCTGGCTGCCCTGGAGGACTCGAGCCCCTGCCCAGGGGGCTCAGAGAGCCTGGCACAGAGCCCAAGACCCCTGTGCCTTTGATTTAGCCCTTGGAAAAAACAATTACCGACCTTATATGAAGAATTACAAGCCACGAAAGTTTAAGTAGCGTGATAGTGAATTTATCACAGGATGAAAAATTGATTTTTGGGGTTTTTAGAATGGGGGTTCAAGGAGCAAGACAGAAGAATCTAAGTGTGTCCAACCTTTCTCCTTCTTCTTCTTGGCCTCCATCTTCTGCTCTGAATTTGGATGACAGCAACTCTGCTCCCTGCAGTTTGAATATCCACAAGGACCAAAGATCCAGAGCAGGGGTGGTGACACGGCACCCTGGGGACAGATTCCAACTGGGCACTCACTTTTCTCTGCTTCAGCAATGACCAGTGACAGGGTGTCCAGGGAAGCTGGGAATGCCCCATCCCTGGAAGTGTTCAAGGCCAGGTTGGATGGGTTTTGAACAGCCTGGTCTAGTGGGAGATGTCCCTGCTCACAGGATCCCTTCCAACCTTTCAGGTCTCTTGCTGGTCACGGTGACCCTGAGATGTGTTAGAAAGTCTCTTTTCCCAGCCCAGCAGTCAAAGAAGGAGTCAGAACTCTTCAGCTCTCAGTCTCAAGGTTGTTTATTGTATCTTATCTATAAAATTCTTTCTCTTGTCCTGCCAAGGTCTGCTCAGCAAGACAGACAAAGGCACACTGGCCACCCTCAGGGCAGTGTTATCTTTTTATACTAAAAACTACATGTACAATATTTATAATTACTTCCCAATACCTATCACCGATGTTAGCCAGTGAGCTTCTACTCTAAACCAATCTGTGAGTGCCAACATCACAGGAGAAGATGGATGCCAAGAAGAAGAAGAAGGAGAAAGGCTGGACATGCCCAGATTCCTCCATCTTGGCCCCTGAACCCCCATTCTAAAAACCCCAAAAATAAATTTTTCACCCTGTGATAAATTCACTATCACGCTATTTAACCATTTGTGGCTTGTAATTCTTCATATAAGGTCGGTAATTGTTTTTTCCAAGGGCTAAATCAAAGGCACAGGGGTCTTGGGCTCTGTGCCAGGCTCTCTGAGCCCCCTGGGCAGGGGCTCGAGTCCTCCAGGGCAGCCAGAGGAATTTCCTGGGTTCTGACACCAACCCACACCATTCTATGGTTCAATCATTTTAGTTCAGGTGCAGAAAATGCCAGAGAGGGCCTGGGGTGTTCACTGGACCCACCTGGCTGCTCTGATTCATCACATTCCCATCTCTAAAAACCTGGGTTTGCCCTGCAAGTGAACATTTCACACAGTTCAGAGTTCACTGCTGTTTCCTACCGTGTGACTGTGTTCACAGGGGTTCTTGAATTGGGGAAGAGACAAGGATCTGACTCCGTGTTTCAGAAGGCTTGATTTATTATTTTATGATATATACTACATTAAAACTGTACTAAAAGAATAGAAGAAAAGGTTTCATCAGAAGAGTAGCTAAGCTAAGAATAGAAAGGAATGATAACAAAGGTTTGTGGCTCAGACAGAGAGTCTGAGCCAGCTGACTGTGATTGGCCATTAATTAGAAACAACTCTTATGAGACCAATCACAGATGCACCTGTTGCATTCCACAGCAGCAGATAAGCATTGTTCACATTTTGTTTCTGAGGCCTCTCAGGAGGAAAAATCCTAAAGAAAAGATTTTTCATGAAAATATGTCTGTGACACTGCCCTTTGTACTTGGCACTGATAATTCCCTTGGTTTTGGTGGTACCATTTGTGTGTCTCCTAAGAAGTTTTTATTGACTTTTCCTACCCCCAGCCTGTCACCCAGTACAGCTTCCACTGCTTTCAAACACTTTCCTCTCCTCAAACCCCCTGAACCCTCCACTTTGGGTGTGACTGAGCCTTTTTCCTACCTGCTCTGTGCACACCAGTCCCCAGAAGAGTGTAAATAAAGCTGTCTGGCAGCAACACTTGGGCTGTGCTGACAGCTTGGTGCATTCGGCAGCCTGGATTGAGGCTAATCCTGTTGTGTGCTAACAGCTCCAATTCCTCAGGCACTGCTGCTCTGCTCCCCAGCACCACTGGGGTTTGGGACACTTTTCTGTGAGGGACTCCAGGGGTTCTTGGGCTGCTCCAAGGAAGTTTTGCTGGTGCAGGGAGCACTGGGAATGCTGCTGGAGGAGAGCAGTCAGAATTCAGTGGGTGCATCCTTTGGAGCTGTGAAATACGCCAATCACTTGTTTTTAAAATTTTAAAAGTTTAATAAAATGGGTTAAAAATAGTAATACAATTAAAGTAATAATAATTTAGATAATTTGAATTAGGACAAAATGGAACAATAGAAACAAAGAGTTACAGATGGTCTGGGTACCTTTTCTGGACAGCACAAGCCTGAAAAAGGACCCACATTAACAAAGGATTAACCCTTAAAAAAATAACCTGTTGCATTTTCATACACCTCATACATGGTGCATAAATTCCATTCAAACACAGGATTCTGTCTGGTCAATGTCAGCTTCTTCCTCTGAATCCCAACAGCACCTTCAAGGCAGAAAGAAGTTCATTTCTTCTGATAATGGGGCAATAAATTCTCTTTCTCTGAAAGATTCAGGTGTCCTGTGGCTGCTATCTCACTTCCAGTCCTTTCTTTAGAAAAAGTATCCTACATAGCATAGTTTCTATTTTAATATTTTTATAACCTAAAACTATATTTAACACACTACTCAAGAGAATTAATATAGCATAACTTTCTAACACAACACATATAATACTCATTTTAATATTTGTGAAAAGCCACTCATAAAACACATGCATTTTTCACAGGAGTGAAGGAGAACATTAATTTCTCCTTTCTCTTCTTTGGCCTGGAGAGCCCAAACCTGCCCCGAGCTGTGCAGAGAATGCAAAGAGCCATGGCTGTGGTGGGGAATGGCAGTGACCTGTCCCTGCAAGGGGGAAGGTGTTTGGGACAGATCTCAGTCCTGCTGCTGCTTTTTGGGCAAGCTGAGAGGACGGAGGGAAGTGCTGTCACTGTCACAGAGAGCCAGCTCACAAAGGCTGCTGTGGCTTCAGCCCTGTCCCTCCGCGGGGGACAGAGCACAGCTGACAACACACGGCAGAGGGGAAAGAGTTCAAAAGCAGGAAGGACACAACAGATGTGTTTGTTTTCCTGTTTTGTTTGTGCTCGGAGCTCTGATGGGTGCTGATAATGTGGGGGATCCTGGGAGAATTGGTTTGTTTTGGGGTAAAAAGGTTCACTGGACCCAGAGTGTGTGCCAAAGGCAGCCAGGCACCCCAATCTATTGGGAGAGGCTTTTAGGAGGATCAGAGCCTCTCTGACACCAGCCTGTGCTGCTCCAACACTGCTCCCATCTCCTCCAAGACCACCCATTGTGCTGCTGCCTGCCAGAGAACAGAGATTCCTGTCTCCAAAACCTCCACAGGCTCTGCTGGGAGTGCTTCCACATAACCTTCCTGGCTCCCTGTTCCTGCCTTCCCTCCATGCAGTTCCTGCTGCTTTGGCTCTCTGTGCTTGCTCTCCTCACCCCTGCACCCTCAGCTTCCCTCCTTCCCTCTCCTTTTGTTTGCTTCCTTCTCATGGCTTGAGCAATTAAGAATTTGGGGCACAAGGGGATCCTTGGACACTACCAGGATGCCTCCGCTTTGTAGCTGTAGCTTTGCAACAAGGCAGGTGTGTGATGGTGTTCACAGGGGTCTCAGGTTGAGGGAAGAGATGAGGATCTGACTCCATGTTTCAGAAGGCTGATTCATTATTTTATGATATATATTACATTAAAACTATACTAAAAGAATAGAAGAAAAGGTTTCATCAGAAGGCTAGCTAAGAACAGAATAGCAAAGAATGATAACAAAGGTTTGTGGCTCAGCTCTCTGTCCGAGCCAGCTGGGCTGTGATTGACCATTAATTACAAACATTTAACATGGGCCAATCACAGATGCACCTGTTGCATTCCACAGCAGCAGATAACCATTGTTTACATTTTGTTCCTTGGGCCTCTCAGCTTCTCAGGAGGAAAAATCTTAAGGAAAAGATTTTTCCTAAAAGATGTCTGCGACACAGGTGTTTTGGTATGTTGCTAACAAATGACAGAATAAGGACAAATGTACTTGAAACCCCATTTTGCACTTGCTGGGAAGCTGATCCCCACAGGGCTGGGGCTGGTTGGGCACCAGCTCTTACCAAATCCCAGCACGTGCTGCTGGGTTTTGTGGCCAGAGGTTTTTATTGGTGTGGATCAATGTGCCTTTGCAGGCTGCCGGTGTTGTTTTCCCCTGCCACATCTCAGAATTGTGCTGAAAAGTGGGGAAAAATGGGCAAAAGTCTCTCAGCCTGCTGACATCTAACCACATCAAGTGTTGGCATCTCAGTGCCAACTGCACAGGCTCCCCTTGCATGGATGGAATCCCAAATTCTGGGCAGATTATGCTGGAACAAGTGCTGCCAGGGGTTATCTTTGTCTGTAAGTGGTAAGAGGAAATGCTGCAGCTTTCCTGAGCCAGATAGAGTAGCTCAGTTTTGCAGAGCTGAGATATTCTGGTGAGCCAGGGGAGGTGATAACCAGCTGGCAGGGGCTGAAGCAAGCACATGTAATAGATACAGAACCATTATTGTTGTTAGCAATACAAATATGCTTTTCCTTATTTCTTGGTGAGTGCCCCGTTGGAAACATTCATATTTAATTAGCATTGATTCTTTTTGAGTGAATTGCTTTAAAAGCTGGGGTGATGGAGCCCCTGTTTCTTGCTCAGACAGTATCACATAACCAGCCCTTCACTTCATCAGCACAATGAAATAATTCTGTTCAGCACTGACAAGTTATGCTGCTTGTAGTGAAAATGGTGACTTGAAATTTTCAAACTGTTTCTGGTAACTGTGTGGCTAAGGCTTGGCAGGGAGCACTTTGCAGATTATATTTTAATGATTTATTTGTGTTTATTTTATTTTATAGAAGAGTGTGCAGGTACTGACTGGTCCTTATAGAGAAGAGGGTCAGTGTCAAGCATGAGGCAACTTTTCTGTCTCCTCCTGTCCTCTGTCCCAGATTTAATATTCTGCTTTTCCAGGTGACCCTCCACAAGCTGCTGCCTGGATTGGCCAGTGTATCCTCTACTTGCTGATAATGGTTTTTGAGAAGACTGTGATTAGCCTTGTCCTGCTTATCCCTGGTTGGACAAAGGTAAGCAGTGTTTTTCTAGCTGTAGCTGTTGTGGTTTCTTTTTGCTTTGCCTGATTCATGGTTCCCATTATTGAAGGCCTTTAATCCTCACACTTATTGACAGCACTCTGTAATCATTAGATATTACTTAAATTTTGGGAAACATTACTTTCATAATCGTTTGGCTTCTGGTGCATTATCTTGCTAGTCAAAAGCTAATGGAATAATGTTTTAATTTTCTTTCCCATTCTTGGAAGGCTAAAAAGGGCTGGGCTGGCAGCTGAGCTCCTTCAGTTCTGCCAGAGGATTTCTATGTTATTCTGTCAAGTCAGTCCATGTTGGTGTTTTGTGATCCTGTGCTTAAACGGGGGGATTAGAGATTAATGTGAGAAGTGCTACATGAGTAGCGTGTTGTCTTTTCCTGCTCAGCTGCTTCTGTATGCCAGCAATGTTAATTGTGCTGATCAGAAGTTTATCTTTAAGAAAATAAAAAAAAATAATAACCTGTGGGGTTTTTAGCCACTAACCTGTTGGCAGGTAGATGTGATGGGTGTAAAAACTTAATTCTGAGAGGTTGGAGTCCTCTTCCAGCAGGCTCTGAGGTGCCAAGCACTGTGTGTAACTTCACTGAGGAGTTGTCTCCAGCAATCTGGGAGCACTCATCTCTTCAAGGGTTGTCCTTCAAACCCAGTAGCCCACAGTGCTCACACTGGGATGTGAATTTGTCCAGCAGCACCAATCCAGATCCAGAGAAGCTGCTGGACTCCTCTCCATGATTACTGCTCATGGCCGGTGTCCTTGTTCTGCAGATGAGCTCCAGGGAGCCAAGGGAAGTCCCACCAGTTGTTGTCATGGATAGTTACACTGAAAGTCTCGTTTCTGTACAAAATCATGTGTTTGGCAGCTGGGCTGAGGGAATATTCTGTGTCATCCTTTAAGAGCTGGGCTGAAGCACAGGCTGCAGGGCTCTGGCTGCTCATGTGAGAAGACAAGCAGTTTTCATCAAAGAACTTGCAACAGAGCTGTTCAAACAATGATGAAGTGTTCTAAGTAATGTTATAAATAATGTTAAAGTGTTCTAAATGTTTTCTCCTCTGCAGCTTCAGCAGATCCTCCTGGGTTACATCCCAAGCCCTCAGCTGGAGCTCGTCCTGGTGATGTTTGTTGTGCCTTTCATAGTCAATGTAAGTGGTGCCTCTGCAGTGCTGGGGGGTGGTTTGGAGATTTCAGTGCATCCTCATGGGAATGTGCACAGGGAGTGGCTGGGGACAGCCTCAAAGTGCTGGGACAGGGTGCAGGGGTGTGCCAAGAAATCTGTGTGTCACAAATCTGTCACTGCCACAGTCTGTGCCCAGTTCCCTTCCCTTTCTCTGAGCTGCTGTGGGGTTGACTCTTCACCTTTTGGAATAAAGCTGGGTCTCCTTAGGTGAGGGCTCATCTCAACAGCATGGGGATGCCCAAAACACTTTAATGTCCTATAGGATGGCTTGTGACCCTGACAATCCAGTAATTTGGCTGGATGTCAGATTGTATTACAGCAAGACAAGGTGCTCAAGGTTACCCAGAACTGTTCTTCTCAAAACTAGTTTGACAAAACCCTCTTGAAAGCTTAGCTCTTTCCTGCTTCCCCTGGTTCTGGGTAATCCTTGAGCTGCTGCCCAGTTCCTGCTAAGGTGGGCAGTGGGAACAAGGTGTTAACACTCAGATGCTCCCTGGACAAGCAGGGAGTTGAGCGTTGAGCTTTCAGCTCATCCCAGGCACATTTCAATGGATGCAGCACTGGCAAAGCTGGATTGATCTGCCTCTCTCCACCATCCCAAGCTGCATTTCCACATTGGAAAGAAAATTCTGGTCCTCAGAGACCTGACCAGGGGTTACTGGTTCAGGCAGATGAGCTTTGGGTGGAGCTTGGTTCAGGGGTTATGTTCTGGTGGAAACTCAGCCTATTGTGGTTTTATTTAATCTGGAAACAATAGGACTTGTGTAAGAAGGGACTTAAGGAATTGGACTCATCCAATCCCCATGGACGCAATTGATGCAGGGCTGGTTTGGATGTCAGCTTGATCAAGGCTGGATGTATGGAGAACCCAAGAGGAGAAGAGATATCTGTGATTGATTTACTCTGCATTTTGGTCTCTGCAATCTGCTGATGTAACTTCTTTCCCCCCAAGGCCATTATGTTCTGGGTTGTGGACAGCTTGATCATGAGGAAATACAAGCAGAAGGATGCCCTAGACATCAATGGATCCACAGAAACCCCTCGGGCCAGGAGGACTGAGGAATCTCAGGTGAGACCAGGGATGCAACCTTGTGTTTCAGACCAAGATGCAGATTTGTGGGCTGGTCTGTGTGTTTTACCACAAACCTGTAACAGGACATCACATTGCCTGGGCCTGGGGTGGTGCTTCATGGATGTGAATCACCCTGCCAAGGCAAACTCTCTCTAACCATGAGCAATATGACAGTCCAGGAGATGCTGCTGCAATACTGCCCTGGATGATGACAATGATGGGGGGATGAGCTGGCTTCTGCACTGATCTGTGTGTGCAGGCTAAAACTGCCCCTCTGAGCTTTGCTGTGTTTAATTGTAATTAATTTTGGCTGGGAAGAGTTTACTTCCCTCTCTGTAATTGTTAGCATCCCTTTTAGAGGACAGGGCTTAGCTGGGAATCCTATTTTGGTATTTGGTATTTTGTATTTTTGGTATTTTTTCAACCAGATTATTGTCCCTTAGCTGGAGGAGGCTGTGTTTTGTTTAGTCTGAGCCTGACAGTTTGAAAGTTCTGGTGGGGGAGGAAATGCTGCAGTTCCAGCAGACTTTGAGATGACTTTGTTCTTCTTATTCATGTGTGGTTTGTAGGGTAGGTGGTGTCTACTTCTCACTGACCTCTGGGCAGAGTCCACACTCCTGGTCCCTGGGAGGAATTCCTTCCTTTCTCCTGGCACCCAGGCCTGGTTCCAGTGTGTTCTGTGTGTATCTGCTGATATCCTCCAGCTCACTGGTGAGACTCACCAAGAAAAGATAATTTCTGGCAATCCCAACCTGGCTACTGCTGGAGCTCCTGCTGGGGAATTCAGGGTGAACAGAAATAGCTCTTGCTCTCTGAGTTCTTTCCTAAGGAGTAACTCAGCTCTTGTGCTCTCCACTGGAACACTGCAGGTGTCTGGGAGCTCTCTGGGACAGCATGAGTGGCTGTGAGGATTAATCCTGAGCATATTCCCCTTTGTGAGAGAGGGAAGTGTTGTGATGCCCACTTCAGAGCTGTAAAAAATTTGAATTTATAGCCCATGACCGGCCTTTGCTCTTGGGGCAGCAGGAGCACAAACTGTTTTCCCATGCCCTGTTCTACTGTATTTAAAGTCTGTGGTTAAACTCTCATTTCAGGGTGGGGGTAGAAGCCTAGGGTCTGTTCTTGCCTCCTACCAAGTGTATAGAGACTAAAGAACACCAGTGACCTTTAACTTTCAACTGAAATTACTTATTCCCAATTTATTGTTAACTGGTGAGTGGCTCTTTCAGTCCTCTGGTATTGTGAGCCTGTCCAGCAGCATAAAACACACACAGCCTTAGCTTCAAAGCTTGTTTTTTATCTTTGCCAAATGAAAGCTTCACTGCAGTGTTCACTGTACAATATTTATTGTGAAATGGATAACTGGAAGGAACAATACCTGCTAATTTCCAGATGCTGAGAAATCCTCTTCTGGCAGCTCAACAGGCTGTGGAAGCAATTCCCACAACCTGCCACTTTCTGTCAAAGGTTTCTCTCACCTTCCAAGGACCTGACTGCTTTTCTCTGAAGACTTCAGCAAGAATTCAACAATGGGCAGCTCACCTGTTCATCCTGAACCCTCTGATCCATCCCTGCAGCACCAAGGGACTGGTTTTTCCTTGGAGCAGTCTGCAGGGATTGCCTCCTTCAGGCTCAGACACGTTCCTGTGCCTCTGGCCAACAAATATTTTGGGCAGAGAAGGAAGTTTATGAAGAAATACAGAAGTGGGTGACCTGTTTTCCAACTCTTTCTTGGCACTGGGCCTTGAGGAATAGCCTTAAGCTCCTGCTTCAGGTGTCAGCCTCTTGAGCTGTGAACTACAGATCATGTTTGACTGCCTGAGCCCTGCAGCTGTATTGACTGGAATTTAGGCTCAGAAGCAGCAAATGAGCATTTGCTGGGCTTGTTGCTGCTAAATCACCTGTTCAAGTGGGGGAATTTCAGCCCAGGGCAGGGGGAAGGGGGGCTGGGCAGAGCTGATGTGTCCCCCAGGTTTATCAGGGCTCATCGGGGCCGTCTCGCTGCAGGCGCCACCAGCTCCCACTCACTGCTGGCTTCAATTTCAAACCTCTGCCTATCTCACCAAGGCAGTGTCAGTATTGTCACATGAAGCAGCAGTTTGTGCTTGGAGAAGGAGGGGCAGAGATAGAGCGGGCTGAGTTAACCTGTTAGAAGCCCACGCTCTGTGCTTTCCCCAGGGGCAGCAGGAAAGCTCAGCTCTGTCCTTGGCTCCTTGGTGGAGCAGCAAGAAGAAACCCAGCAGCAGCAATCCTGGAGGAGGATTGTGCCTCCTGGAGAAGGCTGTAGCCAGGTGGGGATCAGTCTCTTCTCCCAGGAGAACTAAAGGGAACGGCCCCAAGTTGCATCAGAGGAGGTTTAGATTGGATATTAAAGAAAATTTATTTAATGAAAGGGTGGTCAGGCACTGGCACAGGCACTGGCTCATCCTTTGGTGAACCAGAGGATGAGCTTTTGCTGCTTCTTTTACGCTGAATCCCTGAAAGGGACAAACTCCCTCTTATGGTTGGAAGAATTTCATCCTTCTTTCCTTCCACTCAGTCTTAAGCTTTGGGTTGTTTCAGTCCCCTGCCCTGCCTTGCAAATTTTCATGGAGTAATTTTTTTCCCCCTTTTGTGGGATAGAAAAGGATCTCTTGAATGCCAGTTTGCATCCAGTGCTGTTCAGCCTGGGGAAATTATTTCATCTGCAAGGCCCTTATTTTTGCTTTGTATGTGTCCTGCCCTTGACCTGAGGCTCTTTTCCCTTGCCCTTGTAACTCCCATGAACTTTAGATCTTATCAGTGATTTCTTTGTTTCCTCCACTCAGGAAAACAAGTCAGTTTTAATAATGTTTTATTTGATCTTTTTTCAGTTGTGTTTTTTTTTTCCCCCAGGGAGGTGGATGAGTTTCTGTTCCTTTCCTGAAGGATTACATTTTTAGAGATAGCCCTTAAAGCAAAAGTCCACTAACAGTGGTACTTGTGAGAAAAATTAAGGTGAAATCAGAGGCTGGAAGGAAAGTTAATATACTGCATGAGGGCCTGCCTTTGGTCAGGATAGAGTTCAGCACCTGCCCTAATTCCCTTCATAAGGAACTCTGTATTTTGGCAGGTGAACTCTGTATTTTGGCACTCATTAGATGAAGATGCTGATAGACACCAATACAGTGCTGCTTACTTACATTGAAACATTTAGAAAGTCCAAGAGCAAGTTGGATTTGTTGAGAAACAATTTTATTTTTTTATTTTTAAATTTTTTTAAAAATTTTAATTAGTTCAAACTCGTGGTGAACTCAGGTGCCAGGAAGATAAATGAAGGTGGACATGGAAATACTTCTGGAAGGAAACTGTCCCACCTCACAGCCCTCCTGACTGGTGGCAAATCCCTCTGTGGAATGTGAGGTGTTTGAGGACTGCTGAGTGAGACAGCAGCACATTGTCCCAGGATGGAAAACCACGGGCAGAGAAGGAAGTTTATGAAGAAATACAGAAGTGGCTGACTTGTTTTCCAGCTCTTTCTTGGCACTGGGCCTTGAGGAATGGCCACAGGTCCCAGCTGTGCCACCAACCCTGTGTGATCCTGACCTGGATGCACCTGTAGTGAAAGAGCCTTGTCCAAGCTGTTCTGAAAACTCCCAAACTGGAGCTGGGCTTGCAGATGATACCTAAGGGTGTGTCCTGTGTCTGTCATGTCAATGAGGGGCTCTCTCATGGTGCTGCTTCCTGGGGAATTGTGGAAAGGCTCTGGGGGACTGTTGCTGGTGTAGTTTCCTGTAATTGAGGTGTTGGGGCATGGCTTGGACTTGATGATCTTGCAGGTCTCTTCTGTGAATTCTGTGCAGTGTGTGGTGGGCAGGTGGCAGCCTGGATGGGTCTGGATGCACAGATCCCTGCTTGGCTGCAAGGGGATTTGCATTTTTAGCTGAAATCCACCCAAATCACCAGTTCAGCAGGCCCCACAACCAACCTGTCAGAGCTCAGTGAGTTCACAGTGCTGCCTGTGAGTAATTACACACACATTTCTTCAGGTCCAACAGCATCACAATATTAATGTGATAAACAGAGGAAATCTTCACGTGAGAAAGATGGAAACTTGCCAGTGTGTGTCCTGAACCACAAAAAAAATTCCTTGAGACCAATGAGGGGGACAACAAGAGAGCTTAATCCACTCTGCTGCTGTTCTTTGGGTGTCTGGCAGTGAGGAGGATGATGGAGGGGCTGGGGTGTGTGTGAGGGTGGGGAGCAGGAAATCTTCCCCTGCGGCTCTGCTGCTGCTTTGAAGTCTCACTGACTCACTGGAGTTGTGTTAGTTTTGTTTTTCCTGTTTGGTGCTTTTGTTGCTGTGGAGACTGGCCCTGTGGCTGACAAGTGGAGGGCTTGTTAATTCACAGCTGTGTGTGGAGATACAGACAGGTGTGATTCCCCCTGCTCCTGGTTTTGCCCAAGGGATCCTGAGCTCTGTTGGGAATGGTCTGTGGGTGAGCACTGGGATGAAAGTACATGAAAATCCATCCTTTGACTTGGGTCTTGGAGCTGGAAGGCTGCTGAGTCAGGCACAGGGAGATTTCATGGTGACAGTGCAGCTTCTCTTGCTCAAATGAGGGTGTTTGAGGAGATGGGGGTGGGATGGGGTTCAGCAAACAGCCTGGTCTGATGGGGAGCAGCTGAGGGCATGCAGGAGAAAAGGAGGCTCAGGGGTGACCTTATTCCTCTCTAAAACTCCCTGAAAGGAGGTTGTAGCCAGGTCTCTTCTCCCAGGTAACGAGAACTGAAGGGAACAGCCCCAAGTTGCACCAAGGAGGTTTAGACTGGATATTAAAGAAAATTTATTTACTGAAAGTGTGGATAGGCACTGGCACAGGCTGCCCAGAGAAATGGTGGAATCACCATCCCATAGAAGTGTTGAAGAAACATGTAGATGTGGTGCTTAGGGACATTCAGGTTTACTGGTGAGCCTGGCAGTGCTGGGTTAATGGTGGGACTCAGCCTGGAGGTCTTTTCCAACCTTGAGGATTCAATGATTCCAACCTGTCCAGCCATGAATATTATCCGTGCACATTGCTGGCTGGCTAGAATTGTGTTTCACCTCTTCTGCTGAAACCCAATGCCAGCCATCTCCTTGATAAAATCCAGCCTTTTTCCTCTAACAGAGGATGTGGCTGCCCACACGTGGCTCCGTAGGCATCTTGCAAATGCTCCAGGCTGGTGGCAGCCAGTTCAGAGCAGCCCATGGTAGCCTCAGGTGTGGAGTTAACTACTGAGGGTGTAGGGGTTCCTTTGGGTCCTCCAGCAAAAAAAAAAAGTGTTTTTTTTTACCTCAAACACCAGTGAGAGGTGTCAGTGCTGTGCTTTGGCTCCCAGGAGCTGCTGTGCCAGGTGGAAATGAGGTGCTGCCAGGCCAGGACACCCCTCCTGAGCTGACTCCATGGCTGAGGCTGAGCCTGCAGCCCTGCTTGCCCTTGTGGCTGAGCTGTGCAGGTGACAAGCAGCTGGGGGCCTGGGAAATGGTCTACGTGTGGTACAGCTGTTCCCAAAATGTGTGGCCTCGTTTTTGTGCATCTCCACTGAGGCCTCAGCCAGGCCTGGGCATCCATGTGTGAGTTGTGTCCCATGGGGATCAGAGCCTTCAGCTGCCTGTTCTGCTCTCAAGGAAGGCGCTGGGACACCAGATGGTTGTGGTGCCCAAATCTCCTTGGCTGCTGTTGGAGAGATGGTCTAGATGAACTTGAGGCCTTACCCATCTGCCAGAGTGTAGCCATGATATTTTCTGAAAAATCCTTTCCTTAGGATTTTTCTTCCTGAGAAGCTGAGAGGCCCAAGGAACAAAATGTAAACATTGATTATCTGCTGCTGTGGAATGCAACAGGTGCATTTGGGATTGGTCTCATGGGGTTGTTTCTAATTAATGGCCAATCACAGTGAGTGGCTCAGACTCTGTCTGAGCCACAAGCTTTTGTTATCATTCATTCTTTTTCTATTCTTAGCTAGCCTTCTGATGAAATCCTTTCTTCTATTCTTTTAGTATAGTTTTAATGTAATATATATCATAAAATAATAAATCAGCCTTCTGAAATATGGAGTCAGATCCTCATCTCTTCCCTCATCCTGGGACCCCTGCAAACACCACCACACCAGAGAGGATTGGATCTGGCAGCAGACCCCTCTGTAGGATTGCTTGACTCATTCAGCAAGCAGAATTGAGAAGCTCTGAGGCCTTTGATTCCATCTGTCTGTTCTCCTTTCCAGGTATTGCTCTCTCCAGACATGGATTTTGATCAGTCTGAAAGCGACCAGGACATTCCAGGGCTCTGGGGAGCCAGCCAGAAGATGAAGCAGCCCAGCTACCAAGTGGTCATCTGACAGCAGCAGGACAAGGAGTGGAGGAAGGAGCAGCACTGTGATCCTTGAGCTGGCCAAGGAAGGGCAGGGTGGGGAAAAATGGGTGTCCCTTGTGGATTTGCAGAGATCCTTTTGCCTGCCTCATCTTGGATTTATCCTGCAATTGTGGATGCTGTCTGTGCATCCTGGACAGGCTTGAGCAGTATCTGCTTTACCTGTTTCCCCCACACGCAGGCACGTTGAGGTTGGGGATACAGGGATGGATTTTCCCTGGCTGGACAACTGGGTGTGACTTTTTTTCCTTTTGTCAGGGCTAGAGACTGAAATGAAAATATTGTCTGTTTT
Organism: Ammospiza nelsoni; assembly: GCF_027579445.1. Lineage (NCBI taxonomy): Eukaryota > Metazoa > Chordata > Aves > Passeriformes > Passerellidae > Ammospiza > Ammospiza nelsoni. Next base: position 4,356,484 of record NC_080637.1, read on the forward strand.
TTTAATAGAAAAAGAAAGAAAGAAAAAAAAGGCTCTATTCTGTAGTACCTGAACTGTGACACTTTTATATGCACAATGCTCAAAAGAATTGGTTTGCAATATGTATTTAAATGTCTTGAATTGGGAAGCTTGTCCCAGTGGATCTGATTCTTTTTACTGTTTTATAAGGAATCCAATAAATCTTTGAGCTAAAATTGCTTCATAGATTAAATGCCTTCATGTGCTTAATGTTCTGCACAACCCCAGTGCTGTGAAAGGGAGGAAGGGGAGAAAGGGAGCTATTGAGATCTTTTCTGACGGGTGAGATTGTGTTTCTGCAGCAGGGCTGGTCTGGTAAACCTAAAGATGAAGAGCTTGAGCCACAGAGGTTGGTTTGGGTTGCAGGAGCTGCTTCAGTGCAAACCCTGATGCTGCAGCCTCAGCCTGTGCTGGGCTCCAGAGCAGACTCAGATGGATCCCAGTCAGCACCTTACAAGGGAGTGTTTACTGGAAGCTGACAGCTCCCCTTTCACTCAGTTTAAAATAAACAGCTGGAATGTCTGCAGGGTCTGATTCAAGCTGTGTCTGCAGCCCCATTAGCCAGCCCTGTTTTGGGGTGAGGAAGGACCTGGGGTGGTGCAGCTGATGGAGGAGACCCTGGCTCACCCCAGGACTGGCACTTTCTGCTCCAAGTGTGAAGTGCAGGGCCTTGCCCTGTTTGCTTTCCTCTGTATTTGTCCATAAACACAAAAATGCAAAACACTTTGCAGCTGTCCTGGGGAGAGGGTGAGCACAGAGCAGCTGCACCAGCCCACTCCCAGGCTGGATGCAGAGACACAGCTGTGCAGCCAGAGCCCAAATGGGAGGACAGTCCTTGGAGCAGGGATCCAGGATCCCTCATGGAGCCTTAGACAGCCTTTGCAAGACAACTCCCCTTAAGTGATGGGTGGGAATGTTCTTTTATTTTTCCTTTCTCCCTTGTATTTTTCCCCAAGAAAACAGCCCTCGTTAAGGAGTGAAAATTAAAGGATTTGGATTTTCTAACTTGGATGGATTTAGATGTGAAGGCTGAGTTCGGAGCATGAGAAGATATTTGGTAGGGGTTTTTTTTGGGGTTTGGTTTGTTGTTTTTCTCCTGACTTCAAAGTGGTTTGAAGCCTTAGATGCAAATCAAAGTCTGGGATGCCCCTCAGTGAGCGAGACACGCTTGGCTACACTTGCAGCTGTGCAGCTTTAGAGTGTTTTTCTGGAAATTAAGTCCTTTTTTTTTTTTGTTTTTCTTCCTTAATGAAGGGTCAAAATCCTACTTCTGCTGGCACATCAAAAGGCTTTTGGAACACATGGCACACAGCTCTCTGAATGGATTATTTATATTGCTCAGTGCAGTTGGTTTCAGAGCACAACTTCTGCTTGTCTGGGGGGTTCTGCACTGGTAAGGGTGGAATAAGTCCTGTGCTGTACAAGGTTTTGACTGGAAATAGATGGAAACAGCTTCCCTATTGGACACTTGCTCCCTGTTTTGAGCAACACTGGTATTTTGGAGTTTTGCTTTTGCTATGGGGCTGCACAGTGCAATGCTGCAGTGGGTGGAGAGTGCAAATTTGGCCAAAGCAATGTCCTTGTCCTAAACTGTGAGTGATATGATCTTCATTTTAGCTCTTAATTGAGGCTGAGAAGGTTCACAATCAGCAATAGCAGGACAAGTAAAATGTGGGGGAAGGTTCTCCCCCCCAATCCTTGTGAAGCCAGTGCTGTCCCAGCAGCCCTGTTCCCATCTCTGGAATGGTGCCATGCAATCCATGCAATTGTTTCCATTGCACTCCAGAGTGAGTGCTCAGCCTCATTCCTGAGCTGTCTGAGCAATGTGCAATCACTGGGCACATCCCTGTGAATCCAAGTGCTCTGTGACACTCTTGGAGATGGGAGCAAATGCAACTTCACTGCAATGACTGCACAGAGGTCTGGGAGCTCTCTGGGACAGCATCAAGGGCTGTGAGGACCAAGCCTGAACATATTCCCCCTCATATTCTCAATATTCTCATATTCCTCCCCATATGAGAGAGGGAAGTGTCGTGATGCTCACTTCAGAGCTGAGAAAAATTGGAATTTACAGTCCATAGTCTTTGCTCTTGGGGCAGCAGGAGCACAAACTGTTTTCCCATGCCCTGTTCTACTGTATTTAAAGTCTGTTGTTAAACTCTCATTTCAGTGTGGGGGTAGAAGCCTAGGGTCTGTTCTTGCCTCCTAACAAGTGTATAGAGACTAAAGAACATCAGTGACCTTTAACTTTCCACTGAAATTACTTATTCCCAATTTATTGTTAACTGGTGAGTGGCTCTTTCAGTCACCTGGTATTGTGAGCCTGTCCAGCAGCATAAAACACACACAGCCTTAGCTTCAAAGCTTGTTTTTTATCTTTGCCAAATGAAAGCTTCACTGCAGTGTTCACTGTAAAATATTTATTGTGAAATGGATAACTGGAGCCTTCAGGAGACCTTGAGTATATTGCTCCAGGTGCTTCATTGGGCTTGATCCTTGTTACCTTCAGGCCCTGAAAGAAATGTGTTTCCTTGGCTGGAGGAGGAGAAAGAGGAGCAATGATGAATTATCAGCAGTAGGTGTGTGTTTATATATATTATATACATATCTATATACAGAGGAGAGGAGGGAGAGCCTGAGCCATCCCTCCCCTTAGCAATACACGTGGACAGCACAATGTGGGAGGAGAGGGGAGGCTTCAGTAAGGACAGCATGGAGACACCTGCCAAACCCTGGGGTGTCCAAACCCTGCCACTTTCCTGTGTGCTCCTTGCCAGTGAAAGGGGAGGTTGTTTGGGTGTGGGCCTGGGTGATTTCCTCCTCTCTTCTTGGGCAGAGGAGTCAACTTCACAGCTGTTCTTCCTCATCTCTTCCTGGCCCACAAGCAAACTGCAGAGCATTAAACCTTATTATTACTATTATTTAGTGTTATTATTCCACCCTCAGGACTGTGCTGAAGGTCTTGCCTTCAGCTCTCCCTCGCAGGAGAGCTATTTCTCAAGATAGCAGGGCCCAAAGCAGTAGTTTCTTCTTTATGTTCTGTTCCAAAGTACGAGCCTTGGCACGAGTTTTGTGCTAACTGAGCTCTCTGTAAGGATCTTCCAGAGTGCAGTTCAATCTTTCTGGTTGCTTTTGGCTGTTTGCAGGCAGCACATGGTGTGAGTCAAGAAACCATGCTTGCCACCTGCTCTGCTCCACGGTGCTTGCAGCACTAACGAGCTGATCAGGCAACTGGAAAATCACCACCCCACCCCCAGCAGCTGGAGCTCCAACAGCAACAATATGATTTAATTGTTAAATATGGAAAAAAAAATAAAAATCAGTCAAGATTGAACCTATTTCTGTGGGTCCCTGGCAACTGTTTTCTCCTAACACATGGATGTCATTTAATTCCTGGAGATGCTTCCACACCCAGCCTCCCTCCTTTTCAGTTCTGGAAAGGCAGAGTGTTCATGAGCTCAGTTTGGCCTTGCCATGAAAATGTCTTTGTGGTTGTCAAGTCCCCTTTGGACAAGCTCTTTGCTAAAACTCCCCCGTGGCTGATCTGCAGCATTGCTCAGTGATGCCTCACTTTAAAACACAGCACAGCCTTGCAGTTTTGGGTTTGGAGCACCACCTGCAGTGGGGGTGGCTGGCAGACCCTTCTGTAACCTCCTGCTGCCAAATTCCTGCTGCGCACAAATTCCTGCAGGGTAAGGAAGGAGAAGAAGCCAGGGGAAATCGGGATGAAAATTTTCTGACAATTTGGAATAAATAAAGACTTCCTCCCTGATTACAAAAGCAGCTAGAGTCATCTAGTAGAAATTCAGAGGCTGCTTTGTAGGCTCACAAGCTGTTATGGGTACTGGGTTGTCATCCCTTAGGAAGTTTTAGTATTTGCTGAGCAGGAGGAGTGTGATGCTTAAGGACATGGCAGATCACAGTGGAACTTTGTTTCCTCCTGAGGGAGTCAAGACTCAAGAAATCACCAACCTGCAATGTTGTTTAAATTGAATTATGCTGAATTAACTGATCCACAGAATGGGAGCCTGCACCACTGCTGTTGCTGAGGACCAGAGGTGCTTTTTAAGCACACAGCCTGTGCACCAAGACAGCAAAAAACCCCATCAAGGTTTTCACCACTGTTTTAAGGGTTTGTAGTGATTCAGGGAAGGTCATGTTTAGTGGCAAATCCAGACCTCATCCCAATAACCAGGAAAGCAATACCCTCCTGTGGCCTGTTGATTTAAGGTTTTGATTTTGTTTGATGCTAATGGGTCATTGCAGATGAATATCCACCCACCTCTCCTCTCTCTTTTTTTCTTTTTCTCCTTTCCCCATGGACCAAGGTTGGAGCAGGTGCTCCAAGTCACTTCTTTGCAAAGCCCATCACCTCAACAGGCACTGTTCTGTATGATCTGCCTTTCGTGGGGTGACTCACCAGCCCCAGGGGGTACTGCACAGATCCCTACATGGGTTTATTTTAAGGCCAGCAGCCTCTGCACTGTTCACTGGGTCATTCCTCCCCCCCTTCCCACTGAGAGAGCATCAATCATGCCTTTAACCACGTCCTTTCCCCCAGCCTTCTTTTTCTTCAGGAATCTGATGAGCATTCATTTGGCATGAAAGAGAGACAGCTGATTTCCAAGGACAAAATCCTTGGTTTCTTTGGCACCAAAAGATAAGGAAACACTCATAAGCTGCCTAGAACAGGCTTCAGGAGGGACCTTATATCCCACATGCTGCTGCAATGCATTGCTGTGACCAGTTTTAAAAGCTGTTGATTGTCCCAAAGCTGGTCCCCGTGTCGAAGGGATGAGAAGCCAAATAGTCCTGGTAGCTCCCATCGATCAGTTTGTCCGCGTTGTTTTTGGCAAACCAGCACTCGACCTCCTGCTGCCCATTGTAGATCCTCCTCTGCTTCCACACCACAGGAACCAGCCTCCCCTTCACCTTCAGGGTGTTTGTAGGGTTTGCCTTCAACGCCTCTGTTTGGTTCTGCCCGACCTCCCGATGACTTGTGTTCAGGGATTCCTGGAGAAGTTTAACTTCATGGCTCAAGAACTGACCTGCAAGGCAAGATGAAATAAGAGTCCATGACTGGCTGATTTGTGCCTGTTTATAAATTGTTGTGGCTTGGTGGTTTGTTTGTTTTTTGGGGTTTTTTTTTGTAGGATGCATTTGAGGATTCTCAGCCTATGGATCTTCTCTGAAAAGAGCAGGATGAGTCTTGTTCCTGTGATTCATTTCTAAATCCCACAAACACAGAGGTTAGAATAAAACCCTATTTATTTTTTTTTCATGGGTCACTAAAGAGCTAAAGTGTTTTTTTAGCTGTCAGTAGTAAGCTCCCTTCTGTGGGACATGGTTACTGGAGGTTAATAACCCACACAATGTCCAACAGCAACCAAAAAGTTCTAGGCCTGAAGATTCAAATTCTGTTCCCTTGCTTTCTTGGGAGAAATTTCTTCTAGGCCAGACCTAAGTGTGGATTTAGGGATTTGTGAGAATGGCCTGAGTCCAAAACTCCATTCCTAAGGGATTACTTTCTCCTTCACCTGGGGGTGGCTGAGTGGCAAAGAAACTATGGTAGAAGCTTTAGAGTTCTGCACATGTACATGACCAAAACCATCAATACTTCTCATTGGCTGAAAGAACACAACCATCTGGCCATTAGCTGAGCCTACCTACAGCCTAATTCCTTCAAAAGGTAAAGGTGGCTCTTCTTTCATTTCACATTTGAAAAAAAGGGGCCACAAAAATTTCTTGGGGAAGATTTGGTTTCTGTCTGTACTTGGGAGCATCAAGCACGTGTATTCTAATAGGAACTGTACTGAACAATCATTAAAAGAGTGGAAATGTGAAAACCAGGCACAGCTGGGATAGGGAGAGAAAGCTCCTACAGGGTAAGGCAGGAGAGGAGTTGGAGGTACTAGAAAGAGAGAAGTTGTTTGAGAGAGGATGTGAAAGTCTCACCTGGGAACTTAATCCCCACCTGCCTTGCTCCTTCCCTCCTGTCTCCCCTCAGAAACACCATTTTTGTCTGATTTACAGCTCTGAACCTGAGAACCTGCCACCTACCCAGTAGCCCGTGGGAGTCAGAAGAGAGGCCTTTACTGTTGGAGATGTAGAACCCCAGGTGATTCCTCTGGTACGGGGCTGGCTTCTTGTAGTGGTGGATGAGGATGACGAAGCTGATGGAGTCCCGGATGGTCACGGTGATGTTGGAGAAGGCAGAGATGGACACCTCCAGGCTCCTGCTCCGCACCACAGCACTCCGGCCACAGGACAGGACAAGCCTCTCCCCATCGTCCAGGATGACCCTCTTGGGTGTGATCTCCAGGTAAGACCTCTCTGGCTTGTTGCTGAGGATGGTGATGGTGCTGAAGTAAGTCCGATGCTTCTTGTGGCCGTTGGGCGGTGCAGGAGCTCCGATTAACTGTCCGTTCACAGTTACACCTTGCAGGAAAACAATCAAAAAATCGTTTTAAGTGAAAGCTGGAACCCAGGATCACAGGGCCACAGAACAGTCTGAGCTGGAAGGGGCCCAGCAGGAACAGGTCTATTGTCTCAATGACACAAGCCTTGGGACTGAGGACATGCAGGCTCGCCACCTCGTGCTCAATTATTTCACTTACCAGCCTTCAAACGAGTATAGTCAGTCTGTTATGGAATTGTGACCTCATACAGAGCACATAAATTTACCCAAGCTCAGAAATACTGGCCTTCTCTGCAGGCAGGTGCCCCCAGTCCCATTAATCACAGTGTACACAGTGCCACAAAAAAAGCACTTTTGAGTATTCCAAGGTGCAGATCCTAATGAGTCAATTAAAGCCTAAAAGTCCACAATGAGTCAATTAAAGCCTAAAAGCAAGTTTCCCAGTCATTTTAATATTTGTTGCGACCTATTGTCCATAAGACAGTGACTCACTTCCCACAAGCCTCTGAACACTGACAATTAAGGAGGAGGCTTGTTGCTAACCAAGGCTAAACCCAAGCCATTAACACTGAAATTAAATGTCTCCATATCCCATTATTCCTGATGGGATCTCATTTCTGTCTTCAAAGATTCAAGGTTCTAGTGCTACAGAGTCTATTTTCCTCAAGCTCATTCTGCACTTGAGCCACAAAATCATTCAAGCAGTGGCACAAACAGTCTGTGAAAGAAGTTGAAGGGAAATATTGTCTGGAGCTGTACTTTGTATTTTTAAGGCACACATGAACACAGAAATATGGGGGTTAGACCACTGCCACACAGAACAGAATCATACAAATTTATTGTGGGGTTGTAAAACAAGCCTGTGAATTGTCTCTGGTTTTGACACCCCTTTCTCTCCCAGGACATAATCTGCTTATTAGCTGCCCTGCTTAGAATTCCAGATGGGATCAGACCATGCTTTGGCTCAGATTGGCTTGGGTAAAACAGATCCTGAATCATGTGGGTTTTCTCAAGACTGTCATGACTCTCCAGCCAGTTTGGTGATTTCTTTACTAAAGGAACAGTGGTGCTTGGGTACTTTGCTCTGTCCTAAACCAAACAGTACTGTGAGTAAAGAGGGAATTTCCCACAGCAGAGCAATTTTGGCAAGTCCAAACCTTTTATTTGCAAGCTGTGACTTTGTAAATGGTGAAGTTGAACCATAGAAGAAACTTTTTCTAATTTCCTATCATTTTCTTGCCTGAGGCACCTTGGTGCTTGGTCTGCTGCAAGGCTTGGCCTTACAGTTTGATTTTCCTCCACAAGAAACTGCTTGACTTGGCTGCTCACCAGATTCCTTGTGATCAGAGACCAGCCTGAGAATGTCCCCTGGTTCTCCATCAATATTGAAGCAGACAGAGAACTTGCTGGAGGGAAAATCAATGACGAAGTGAGGGTCCCCATCCGCTGAGAAGACATGGAAAAAGAGACAAATGTGAGAAGCCCACACAAAACTCCAGTGTCTAACAGATTGCAACAAAGCTGCTGTTTAAAGTGTGTTTGTCCCTGTTTTTTTCTAAGTCCTCCTGATTTGTTGTTTTTAGAGGGTCAGATGGAGTTTGCCAGGAAATGCCAAGTTTTGCTTTGTTTTTCACAAAGATTGTTTTGTTTTTCTCACAGATGAGGTTGAGTTTTCAATGACAACTCAAAACCCAAAACAGTTCTAGATGAAAATCAGGATATTTTCTTTCTGGAATATAATATATTTTGGTGATTTATGGGAATTATCATGTAGATGTTTTGAACTCTTCTACATTCTTTTTTGGCAAGCTACATCCCCACATAGAAATGCACTTTCTGACCAAGGGCTGCTGCATGGCTCCACCTCACAGTGACCCCTCCTGGCCCTCAGTATCATATTGGAGCAGTCAACAACAGCTGTTGATCCCATAATCCTAATTTTTCAACAATCCTTGACCTACCATCAACTATCAGACAGCTGCCATTAATAAGGCTCGCCAAAAATGCTATCTTCTAAAGTAAAATTGACCCTATCAAGAGAAATTCAAGTCAGAGTTCTTGATCTGGACTTATTCTTCAGTGTTTAATGTATGAAAAGTTAAGTAAAGGTGCAGGACAAACAGGAAAATTGTAAAATACTACAGAACTTTCTCCTTTTTCTATTGTCAACAACTTTTTTATATTTCAGCATTATTATTTTTAAAAGGGTTTTCCAATATTTCTAGTACAGAGAGAATGTGTTTCTGTTCTCCCCTAACCTGCAGAAGTCTCAAATATGAGGATTAACTGTTGTAGATCATCTGCCTTCTCACTACTGATCCTTTCTGTATTTTGGATTTGTTTTCATTTTCCTCTCTGCTCTTGTAGTTCTGACAAACAGAACTTTGTAACCATTTGGATGATTATACCACAGTGATATGCATCTGAGGTTTCCATAAATCAGTCACCATTATTTTGCATTATGAGAGGCATGAAAGCAGGCACTGACCTGAAGTTTTGGAGATTTTAATCCTCTGTTTATCTTTCCCTCTGCGTATACCTAGAAGAGGGGAAGGAAGGCTGTTACAATTACTTACTGAGCAGCAGAAAGAGACATATTTTAAAAATGTTCCCCAAATATTATTCAGAGAGATGATGGGATATATATTCCTGCAGCCACTTTAAGTTTCATGTAGAACACCAATTTTTCTCCAATAGTTTCTGCAAAACAGTAAGTGCTTTAAAAGGGTGAGGGGCCTAAAAGTTTTGCTAAAGGTTACCCAGCCCACAATTAGCAAAATTAGTATGAAAATCTCAGCTTTACCCCTCAATTCACTGTCTGGATCACCCCTGTGCCAAAGTCAGCCATGAGGCATTGCCCAGAATGAAGATTTTTTTACCAGAACAAGGTGATTCTGGTCTCATACCTGGTGGGGCCTTGTGCCCCTGCAGGCTCTGCACCTTTTCCCCGATGCCGTCAGTGGAAGGGCTGATAAACTCCTCCTGAGGTGGCTCCGAGTGGAGTCCAGCCTCTTTCATCTTCAGAACAGTGAAGGGGGTAACAAAATTGTAAGCCAGGGCCATGGACTTGGCTTTCTCCATCAATTTGTCCTTCTCCTGAATGTCATCACTCTTCAGCCGCAAGTTGAGCAGTTCCTTGATGGTGAGGTAACTCCAGGCCCTCTCAATGTAATTATTGTCAGCTTTGCCATCCTCCAGGCCGGGGACACCCCTGATGTCATTTCTGCTGGGCAGGTCAATAGCCACATCTGTTTTGAGCACGATGTACTTCTTGGAATTGCTGGCAGTCACCTCCACATGGAGCTTATCCGAGGTGCGGTTGATGAGTTTGCCGGCAATGATAATTTCAGAGCCATTGAAGTAGTTGGGGAAGAAGTTCTGGGTGACCTGCTCCACATCATCTTCAGGGTAATCAACACGGATGTCAGAGAGAAGGGGAGTTCCTATTTCATCATAGAACCTTAAAGCAAGACACATTTTTCACTGTTGGCACTGTGTGAACACACTCTTGTACTGGTACAGCGACAAGGACACAGGTTATCTAAAATGGCTCCTAAGTCATTCAGGGCAGTTTGAGCCATCAGAAACCAAATTTAACTACCATGTCCACTCTAACTTGGCCTAGAAAAACAGGGTGGGAGGGTCTCTGCCTTTAGGGCTTTTCAAAATCTGAGTGGACAAAGCCCTTAAAGTCCTCACCTAAATTTGAAGTTAGCTCTTCTCAGAACAGGAAGGCTGAACTACACAATCTCCAGAGGTCTCTGTCAACCAAAAATATTTCTGCCTCATTTTAGTGTTCACTGTTCCTTAGGTACCTAAACAGAATCTCTTAATTATGTTCAGAACCATCCCAGCATGGCCTGGCAGGCACCTCCCTTCCACTGTGGTTCCAGATCTCTGCAAGGAGATATTTGTGACCACTTAAAAGTGAATTATTGGCTTCCAAGATTCACAGAAAGCACTCCAGTTATTTAAAAATGTACTTAGACAAGATGCTGTAACCCACAGGTCTCTAGTGGTGTTACACATGGTATTCCAGAGCCAGAAACTGTAAGGCCAAAATCTTAAGTCCACCAAAGCTGAAGAGATTCCAAACCAGAGCTCCTGAATCTCTGAAGGACCCCTAGATTGGGTTGGTCAGTGTAGGACAGGCAGGAATACAGTTTTATGAGGGCCAACAGAGAAAGAAAATCAAGAAGGAATCTCACCATGGCCCCCATAAATGATTCCAAGGAATGACATAAATGACATTTCCAAGGAATGGAGGAATTCTAGCTGCTATGTACAGGCACCCTGGCACAAGACAGCTCACTTCCTCATGGCTGATTTTCTGTTGGAGCAAGGCATGGCTTTCCTGAAACCAGGGAGGTTAACCCTTTAATACCTTGTTAACGTGACCAACCACACTCGTGAGAACACCTTGCACCAGACAGCCAAGAAAACCTTCCCAAGGCTCAAAGCCCAAGTTTACAGCACTGTGTTTTCCCTACAGCAATGTGCTTTTGAAGGTTCCTCCCAAGCTGCTCCAAGAATACCACATTTCCCATTCAGATGCCAAACTGCTCATCTCTTGGCAAGCCATTTGAGTTTAATTTGGTAAATAAACAAAGAATTGGCCTCAGCCCTTTTTCTAGTTCAAGCTGCATTTATTTGACACATCTGGTTAAACAGACTGTCTGGAAGCTAAAGTCACAGTTTCTGCTTTATTCTCCCTCCAAGGGAACCCAAAGCCTGAATTGGTTGACTTTCTTTTAAAGTCTGTCTGAGCACTCATTGTCTTTCATGCAGAGACCTCACCAGATTTAAAAACACGACTAAATTAAACTTGAGCACTCTCTAAAATAACTTCTGAGCTGTAACAAATGGTGGAGATACACAACCTGTCTTAGAGTACAATTCAAGGAAGTATCTGTATAAAAATATAACCCACTGAGCATTAAAAAAAAAAATTAAATTGGCACCCATTTAGGTTTTCCCTTCAACTGAGGTTTGAATTGGCCTCCAGCAGTGATTGTGCTTTTCTGTATAAATTTGGCACCAGGTGCCAAATGGGTTTGCCATGACTGAGCTTGATAAACAGGGAGCTGTTCATCAGAGAGAGGCGTTTGAACAAGCACTTGCAGCACTGGGCTCCTGCAGCCCAATCCATCAGAACATCCTCTCTCTGCCAGGGAATGCCACTTGCTATCCAAAATACATGTCCTGGGGAGGAAATTACATGTGTGGAGTGACAGATGGATCTATAGAATTTCGTTTCAAAGGAATTCTTGTCCATGTTTTACTGGTTTGCCACAGAAGGCAAAGCCCTGGTGGAAAGTGCTTGGATTTATTGCTCCAGAGGAGTTAGGCATGAGCCAGGAGAGAGGTAACTCAATAACTGTCTTTTTTTGGTTTCTGTGGTTAAAACACTAACATTTTGGGAGTGAAAGCCAAGAATTTTTATTTGGAAACATTGACACATTGCTAAACATTTTGGTCAGAGATGTGGTCACACATCTTTCTGCTGTTCCTTACCAGGAACTGATACTTACCCTTGGACTACAGCTCCCTTATCACAGAAGAGGAACACAATCTCTGGTCCTACTGAAGCATGAGGATTTCAGGAAATTTATGAGGAGTTTGGGTCACAAAAAATAATGGAAATGAATGGTCACAAAGAATGAGGAAATTAATGACTATAATGGTTATCCCAGGAATGATCTTAGTGTGTTATTCTAAGTCAAATATTTCAGATCTCGGGCAAAATGTTATAATTTTCAAAAAATAAAGAAATAATTTTTTTTGCTCCAAATTGGAATCTTCATTCCTGATCCCCTCCATGCTGTTTATGTTGTTGATTTGATGTATGAAATGCATCCTCTCCTCCTACCATCTCCCTGTGAGGAGTTGGGACCTCAGCTGTGCCCCCCCAGCTCAGTGGGTTTACATGTCCTAAACAATGATCTGAATTAGGGAAACAAATGCCTTGTTCTGAGGGGCTGGGAGCTCCAGTACATCTCAGGGGATCTGATAAGAGAAAGGGAATTTTTGGGTAGCCATTCAGAATATCTGATCGTACTCTGGCTCTCCCAGCCAGAGCTGAGTCTCAGGGAAACTCCAATTTCTCACCATATCTCATTAGAGGATTTTCCATCCCAAAATGCTTTCCCAGAGAACCCAAAGAACAAAAAAAGCAGAACGAACCCCTTGAGGTGGCTGGCTGCATCCTCATCCTCCTGGAAAAGCCTCGTCATGCCGCAGTTCTCCAGTGCCATCCTCTCCAGCAGCTTGTGGTCCACGTCGTTGCCAATGCCGATGGTGAAGAGGCAGAATTTATCCCTGATGGCCTCCTTGGTGTTGCTGAGGATTTTGGAGGACTGAGTTTCCCCCACAGTCGGCCTCCCATCCGTGAGGAAGATGATCAGGGACACGCTCCTGGCGTCGATGTCGTTCTGAGCAATGTAATCATTCAGCAGCTTTGCCCCAGTCTGCAGAGCCCCATTGATATTAGTCCCTGGGAAGGTACCAGAATGATTAAAGATCATTTCTCCTGCTAAGAGTGGTGTGAATCATTTCCCTGAGCTCCCTTCAGTGAGGTGACAGCTTCTCTGGACATCAGGATGTCCCTTTTCTCCACATGAAGTTGCTCTAGCCTTTGAATTCAGTTCAGCTCTTTTACTCAGAATGAGTTTGGCACAGCTGTTTATGGTCTTATGAATTGAATTATGAATTTCACTTTGTCATGTGGAATTGCTGTTGAATGTCTCAATGTACAACAATCAGCCTGGTAAACAGTCATACTATGTCTGGCTGGTACAAACAAAAATTGTTAAACTTAATTACAGGACTCTCCCAGATTATATCTGAACTAGGAAATGTTCTGCTAATTTTTTTTCTGAAGGGCACCACACTTGGAGTCAGGAAAAAAACCTTCAAATTGGAAAACAAGTGGATAGGCTCCTTCTTCACACCCCAGGGGATAAAAAGTTTAAAGGGAAGAGCTTGGTTAGCTGAGGAGTGTGTTTGCACAGAACAACTGGGTAGCGAAGAATAAAACTGCCTGAAGTGGTATGGGAGGGAGAAAACAAAGTAAATGAGAGAACAGATGCACATTGGAATAGGCATTAAAAGGATCCAAGCCCACTGTGTGTTAAAAAAAAAAAAAAAAGGAAAACAGGAAAATGAGTACAAGTATTCCCTTTCTCCATGTATTTCTAGTCAAAGCACAGAGGGATTGGCTGCGGGACCTTGGCAAAATCAGCACATTGGGGTTAAAAACAGCTCTTGGGAAACAAAGCAGGTGAAATGGGTTAAGAGCCATACACAGCTGACTCTGGGGGTCTGGAAAGGGAGATCTAGGAAGGTTATCAACAGGATGTGATGGAAAGTCAGCACAAACCTAGAAACTCAGTGTGCACACCTCCAGTGTGTGGCAGCAAGACAAGGAACAGGAAAGCAGCAAAGGATTCTGAAAAGTCCTCAAAATCCTGACTGTCTTCTGCAAAATGGTTCTCAACCAAAAAACATACACCCAAATATTCTAACTCTCTCAGTCCCCAAGCAGATCCAAAATTTCAGGAAGTACTTTTTCCCCAAAACCAGAGGAAAACCATGTCATGTAGCAGAGTGTTTAATTTATACTCAGTTGTATCATAGAACTACCAAGCACTGAAAACTGCCTTTTGCCACATGCTCAGGTAATTAGCAGCAGGATTTTTCTCCCGTTTCTTTGGTCTGTAAGTACAACACAGGGGTGTAACCACACCATGTTCTTTGTGTGTGTTCATGTTCAGTGGGAGATACTCAAGGAATAGCACCTTTATAGGGAAAACAGAGTTAGCCAAGCCTGAAAAAGACCTGAAGTACCTGTGGTGGAGAATCACTGTGGAGAATCACAGTCAATAATTTCCTTTTACTTTTGTTCTCTGGCAGGTTCATGGCAAACCCAGCTGGTTCCTGCACACCTCTCCTGGCACTTCAGGAGTAAAAAGCTTTGTTCTCTGAGTTTTGTCCCAATTACTATTGGTAATTGTTTAACTGGGCAGGTCCCTTCACCACTTCCTAAGCAATTCCTCTCACAGCACAAGCAGCACAGCCAACCATCCTGTTTGCTGTGTTTTTCCATCAGAGGTTTCCTCTGCTAGGAGTGGTCCCTGCTCAGGGGCAGCCATGGGAAGGCCCTCCCTGACCTTCAGCCAGCTGTGACCACTTCCATGGGGAAGGGTTTGAAAAGGTCATTCTGCAGCTCTCTGGGCACAGATGCTGGAATATGTTTGATTGCAAACCTCACTGTAGTTGGAGATTTTTTTATACTACTGTCCATAGCCTCACAGGAGACCTATGAATCAAATTAAAACTCACACTTGCACTCTGCCACTGCTCTGGGGTTTTCTCTGCCCACCTCCCTCCAGGCAACAAGGCACAAGCAAAAAGGGCTGAGAAATTCTTAAAATATGATTTTGGTAGAGACAAGAGGACAGTACTGGGTGAGAAGCTAAATCCTGCAGAATGTAATCCCACATCCCACAGTGTGTGCTCCATCCCTGGGATTTCCAGCCCAGACAAAACCATGAGCCTGCTTTCACAGAGCCTTTCAGAAACTGCACAATACTGGCACTGTGTGTCTTTTGCCAGGGTATATTTTCATCTGTGTCCTCAAGAAATAACCTTGGAGGCTTTCCCATTCTGAGGGTGTCGCCAGATAAGCGAGAGAATGGAATCAAATTTGGTTTAATGAGTGTATGGAATCACAGACTAATTTTGGTTGGAAAGAACATTTAAAGTCCAACTTGTCCAAACCCCCTGCAATGGGCAGGGTCTGAGGAAACCTTCCCACAATGTGTGTTAATAAAGAACACATAACCCTGAGTGGAGATGAAGGGACCCCCTTGTCCCACGACCTAAATCCCAATGTCTTTGTATTCCATATGCTCCAGGACCACATTCCCCACTCTTTGTTCTGTTGTAGTTAATTGGATGGCACAGTTAATCCCATCTGTATCTCTGATCATACCTCCAGTGGGTGACATGTTATGGATGTACTTTTTGGCATCCCTGATGTTATTTGGAGTAACTGGCACCAGCCTGTCCTGCTGCCAGACCTTGATTCGGTTGGAAAAGCCAATGATATTGAAGTGGTCTTCAGGCCTTAGGTCCTGGAGAATTGTGAAGAGAGCTTCTTTGGTCTAGAAAGAGAAAAGAGAGCAGCTATTGGTTTCTCTGGGTCTGGGTTGAAGGCACTTGAGATGGCAGTTCATGTTCAGACTCAAATGTTTATTATTTCTTATCAGTAAAACAGTCTCGCTGCTGTGAGTTCTGCAGCTTTTTATTAGAAGGCACAAAATGGCAACAATCTCTTGTTACAAGGGCTTTCAAGACTAAACTATCCAATTAAGAACTGACACCTGGATTATTTTCCTTTTTAACTCAACAACTGATCCCAAAGAGCTGCAACTCTTCTGCCCAATTACAAAATGCCACCAAACCCATGGAGAAGAAGGAAGAAGAAGCATGAAGAAGAAACCCAGGATGACACCCTGTGCCCTTCCATCTCCAACATACTAAAAATACCAAAACCTAAATTTCTTACCAAGTGATAAACCCACACTACTCTCTATAATCTATTTCACACTTTTGTGGATTCCAGTCCATCTTGAAGTCTAGGAAACTTTCTCCATGGATGAGGGTCACAGTCAGTGCTCCCCTGAGGGTCAGGGCACCCCAGAGCAGACACAGAAATATTCCCAGTGCCCTGGGTTTCCACAAGCAGCAGACAGAGCTGTCAGTGTTTTAGGGGGCAAGAATTTAGTTTCAAGATGTTTACTGATCTTTTAGATATTTCTACACTGCCATTTTGGCTGATGAAGAATATTGGGATGTCCTTCCCTATCTCAAGGCCTGATCTCTGTGGTGCCAGGGGCTGGGCAAATGTGAGATGAAAAACAACTCTTGCCCAAAAGGTCTTGTGAGGCACATCTAGACCTAACTAAGCTTAAAAATCAGGCACCACAATTGGGATAAAAGCTCTCAATGACTGGGAGAACCATGTTCTGAATTAAGGGATAGTGAATAATAATGACTAATAACAAAAACCTCATAGAGTGTGTCTAACACCCTCTAGCCTGGCAGTAAGCTGCAAGTGTCATATACTTAAAACAGGTTACTTATAAGTTAAAAAAACCAGCAAACATGTCAAAGGATGCACATTCTCTGCTCATAATTAGGATACTATTTGCTACATTTACACTCTAATGAATAGTTTCAGCAATTAATAAATGTTTAGGTTAATATATTCAAAAAAAGTCCTGCCTAGTCACTGCAGATTCTCCCTGCCAGTCAGTTTTGTCCCAGGCACATTGTTTTTAATCAATATGCCAACTGTTCATCATCCTCTGTAAACACAGGCAACCAGGGTGAGGAAAGCTGGTCACAAGATGAGTTCTTAGCAAAGGAAGTTAAGGATCCTGGGTTCTGGGAAAGCCAGACCACTGAGGAAAAGGCAAGAGGAAGACTGCAGAGGTGTCCAGCTCCCCTCAGTGAGACCAGCTTGGATTTAGCAGCCATGCAGCTGTGTTCACATGGAGACAGACTTCAGCTGAGTAAGACTCAAGAGAAGTTACCCAAAAGCAGCCTCTGTCCATGCAAACATACCCTATATTTGGATGCAAAACACATGGGAGGAATATGAGGCAATATCTGGGCAGAGGAATCAGCAGATTCTCAGCTCAGCCCCTTCTTGGCCTCCATTCAGCCTTCAAATTCCAAGGAAAGCTATGCAAGAAATAATATTGTGGGCTCACCAGCATTTAAAGTTTCCTCTCATGCCTGTCAGGAAAATACATGAAGGGCTTGTCCAGAAGAAATGCAGGAGTAATCAGCAGTGCTGGAAACCACATCAGCCTAGGCCTGATGTTGCTATGCAAAGACAGTTTGGAAAAGGGCTCAAAGGACTGATCAAGCTGTGTCATCAACATATCCCCCTGGATTCTGCATGGCAGATGATGATGATGCAATGATGCAAACAAACCTAATCCTCACAGCTGGTGCCTTGGCTCCCAGTCCACCTGGAATTAAGGGGAATATTTCCCATAGCTTCAAACATTCTGGAGCCAGGTCTGGAGACTCTCCCTGCCTGTTTCTGTCCTCTGTACAAATAATTTTTGCTCTGCAGGGATCTCAGGCTTAATCCCTCCACTTGCTTAGCTGGAACATTCCTCCATGTCCCATCATTGTTTCAGAGACAAGAATATTAAAGCAAGTGCTGGTGGAAGAGATTCTTTCAAAGAGAAGAGGAGATTCCCATCAGGTTCATGTCATGATGTGCACCAAATAAACCTGCACAAAGGTGAATTCCTGCACCAAACATGGAGGCTGCCTCCAGTCTAACAGTCCACAGAAAATGGAAAAGTTGGGCAAAATAATCAGCTATTTGAAGAAGAAGGGGAGGTTTTACCCTCTCTCATCTGCTCTTTTACACCACCATTTTTATAGTAAAAATGCTTCAGATAATGCATGACATCATCCTTCAGAGACACTATCCATCAATATCCCATTTTACAGAGAGGAAAACCAGGCTGCTTTTCTAATTATGTCAAGGTCAGAAAGTGAGAGGTTCCCAAAACCTGGGGTTCCCAGTCCTCAGTTCAGTCAGCCAAACCATCCCACATGCACAGGCAGCAATCACACAGTAGAGAAAAGGACCCTTGGATTTATTCCATTATAACAAGGCTGGCCCAAGTATTTGTCCCTCAAAAAATGGATCAAAATAAGCAGAAAGTGAAAATGGAGACCCTTCTATCCTGTGTGTGAGCAGGCCTCAGTGCCAAGCTCTGCTGAGGGAACTTTAGGCAGGGTGTTAGAGCAAGGAGCAATGAGACCACAACAACTCCCTACATACACATCCCCCCTCCACCCCACAAAGGAGAGGAAAAGAGGTTCCTAGAGGCAATGATTTCAAGAAAAACTCCCCAAATCTCATTATCTACATTACAGCTCTGATTATAATTAACACTGCTTGACCTCTCCCATTACAAAACCCCTCTCTTTAGGTTTTTTTCCAATTCTGTGAAACTGCACTTTTCTCAGAGGGATTTATTGGGCCCAAATAAGCTCTGCTGTTTCTGAGAACAAGGCAGGAGGAGAAATAATCTTGCTTTGGCCTACTTGCAGAGAGGCTGCATCTCACTTCCCTTGTGCTCACAAATTCCTTTTGACGTTCTTGCCTGTGTTCAGCCAAAAGAAAAGGAAAGGAAAAAGTAAAACAACACAGAGCAGAAGTAGCTGGGTGTACACAGCATCCAAGCTAGAATTGCAGAGAGGATCAGGAGGGAACTGAAACACACATTCCCAGGAAACCCAGCACTTCCCCACACCCTCAAACAGGGGCCAAATGTGGGGCTGGGACCATCTCTCTCTCCCCTTCTTTCATTTCCTCTTTGCTTTTTGTCTCATTTTCGTCACTCCGTGCAGTTTGAGTCAATTTTTCCCAGGAAAAAAACTTCTGCCATATTTTAATGGATATGCACTGACAGCCTGGATTCTGGCATCTGTATCCTGTGCTTGCCTCTGCAGCTTAAATGAAAACCTTTGAATTTATGTGACATGCACACAAACATATGTACAAGTGTGCGTGTGTGCACATGGGTTTGCTCCAAAGCAAACAGAATGAGGGAGGCCATGTAGTTCATTCTCCTGCAGCTTCTACTCCATCGTCAGCACAAAAAATAAAGGGTGGGATTCAGCTTTGCCAACTCAGTCATCAGAAAGCTGGGCATCACATCTAATCCTGCTCAGGGCAGGGGAAGCCACCTCCAGGGAATAATCCATCCCATCTGTTTTGGACAGGTTTTAGGATGGGCTGAGTCACTGTCTGGAAGTGCCTGTCTCCAGACAAGCAGAGAAGGTGGGACTCACCTCAACAGCTAATCCTGTCCCATCCTGAGCATTCTGACTCTTGCTGGAGCCAAAAGGAGCTGAACTGTCTCTCCAGCTCTCCCAGAGTGCTCTGAATCCCCTGCCTCTTCCTATTTCCATCTCTCTTCCAGGTGTGTCCTAAAGACCGCACTCCTGATGGGGTGGAGCAACATGCTTTGAAACCTACCAGCCTTCCTCACCCTCTAATGGTTCATGAGAGAGATGTGCCTTCCCCCAGAGTGCTGGATATGATTCAGCAGCTGGCAGGCAAAAACAGCTTTTAATAAGGAGAATATCTTGGTAAAAGTGCACTGGTTGAAATCCTGTAGGACTCAGCCATGGACAAGTGCAGTTGGTGCCCAGCCCTCTCCTCCCATCTCCACCAGAGCCCAGGCAAGGCTCTGCAAAACTCTTGTGGCTGCAGCTTCAGCTGGGATTCAGGTTTCTGATCCTGTCCTTGCAAGGCCACAGCTGGAATTTCTCCTGGCTCCAAGGAGCCAAAGGCTGTGGCTGCCATGGGATTCCCAAACTGCTCTGCTGCCAATGGGGTCCTTGCAGTCCCACTCCCACCTGGCCCCACTGAGTCATTCCACTGAAACTGCTGCCTAAGAGCAGAAAATGACCCATTTCTACCCTGCTGTGCACATGACACTGGTTCATTTTGGAGATAAGCTGGACCCACTCACACTGAGGAAAAAGAGTTTAGGGGTCCAGTGCCTCTGTGCCAGGTGCTGCAAGGTGAAATATTTTTCCCAACATGTTTGCCTGGGGAGATGCATTTGGAGCAAGGATTAAAGCAGAGGATGGCAAGAAGTAACAACACAGAACAGCTGAATAAAAGTCCTTTGTTGCCGTTTGGGAATAGTTTGTACATGTCAGAGTCAGGTTTTAAATGAGTGTTTAAAACAGGATAACTTGGTGGGGGGAGATTCCTCCATTTCCCTCAAATTATCATGGATTAAACTGAGGTGAGAGATGGAGACTGAATTGCCACTGCATTTGAGATGTAGAATTGTGCTGCTGAATGAGCTGCCAACACAGCTGGGACTGAACCAGCCACCTCCAGGGCTAGGAAATTTCACCCCCAAACCTGGAGCAGCACAGCCCTGGTCTACAGCTGGGGACAGGTGATGTGACCATGACTGCCAGGGAGTGAGCACAGCTCATGTCTGTGCTTTGTGAATGATGAGAGGAGGGAGAAGAGGAGCTCACACTGCCTAAATTATTGATGTGCAAACAATGTCTGCTCAAGCCTACAAGGCCAGAGACAAGCCAGCTCCCAGCCACCACTCTGACCTTCCTTGTCACTTCTGCACTGACATCTGGACATCCAATATTGTATTTTTGGGGTGCCCCAATGATGAATCTGACTCCATGTTCTCAGAAGGCTAATTTATTATTTTATGAAACTCTATTATATTAAAGAATACTAAACCAAACTATACAGAAGGGATACTTACAAGAGGCTAAAAAGCTAATAATGAAAACTCGTGACTCTTTCCAGAGTCCTGACACAGCTTGGCCCTGATTGGCCAAAGAGTGAAAACTACTCACACCAGAAATCCAATGGAATAATCACCTGTAGGTAAACAATTTCCAAACACATTCCACATGAGCACAACACAGGAGAAGCAAATGAGATAAGAATTGTTTTCCTTTTTATCTGAGGCTTCTCGGCTTCACAGGAGAAAAATCCTGGGCAAAGGGATTTTTCAGAGAATGTGAATGCCACATTGCAACACAGCTGCTGCCTGCCTGGTTCTTGCCTTGCTGCAGGCCCTGCATCACAGCCAAGGTGATTCAGAGCTGTACCAGCCCCAGCAGAAAGAGCAGAATCCCTCAGCTACACTTGAGTTTGGCTGTGATTTGTCACCCTTGTACTCAGCCCTTGGAGTTAGCTCTGACAGACCTCATCTTGCTTAAACACTGGTGGAGCAGTGGGAAGATACACACACTTATATGAAAGCTGAGAGTTTTCAGCTTTTTTGGGGGTCAAAGATGTGCCTCAGAGACATCTGGGATGATGTCAGACCATCTGGGCACCTTTGAGGAGGAATCTGACATTTCTTTCACAGTCCCTTGTTTGTCTGGGGAGCAGGGCGAGGGTGAGGCCTTGGCTACCCCGGGAGCTGTGCAGCTCACAGGGACACAATGTGTGGTTGTTAGGAGCTGTGGCACTGCCAGACACTGGCCCTGCTGGCCAGCAAGGGGAGAATTCAAGCACCTCATTAAAATGCATATCCCATGCCCACGTATTCACACTTTCCATTGCCTTAGGAGCACTTCTAAGTGTTTCATCCAGCCACTCTCGCAGCAGCTGGGCAGCAGGACTCCATCACCAGTGGCACAGCCTCTCCCAGCTCAGCCAGCACCAGGGAACTGCCTGGGCTTGGGATCAGCCAGTCTGAGAGCACTGCTAGCAGAGAGGAAAGCATTCCCAAACACTGCCTTTGGAAAACAGGACCCACTGACAGGAGGAGATGCACAAGAACAGCCTGCAGAGAGCAGCCTATAGAGAGCAGACCTGAGGCCAACTGCATCCATGTGCTAAAAGAGCTCACAACTAAAGACAAAATTTACCACCTTTTGTCCTTTCAGATCCCTTGTGAGAAAGCAAATTTGCCAAGAAAGGAGCTAAGGCACAAGATGTAAGCTCAGAGGGAATTAGGAAGCCATAGCTCTGTCCAGGAATGAGTCTGAGAGTGCAACAGCGCAGGGAAGGGCTCAGAAATGAGATCTCCTACAGCAAAAAGGAGAAAAGTACAAGTGAAGATATGGTTTGTCAAAAGATTGCAAGGCAATACAGGGAGAAAAACCAAAAGAGCTCCTTCTTCTTCCTTCAATATCCTCTTTCCCTTTCCAAACATGCAGAGGCAGCTGATTAAAAGGTCCTGAGCTGGGTTTCAAACAGCAACAACCAAAGCTCATCAATGTCCCCATGGTCTGTCAGAAGGATTAATTAGTGCTGTGACTTAAGGAAAGGCTGCCATCACAGTCACACCTGAAATGGTGCAAACATGGCCAGACAAGGCTGCCCTAGGTTTGGTTTGGGTCCAGAGCCAGGGGAATGCAGTGGGAGCACCACAGCCACATTACAGGGAGCAGGCAGAGCAAAGGTTTGGGCAGTGCTGTTCTGCTGAGGTTGGAAGCCACATCATGTGAGTTTTGCTTTCCTCTGTGTCCCAGTGTCCTTTCTGCCCACATAATGCTGCTCACACATCACCTGCCAGTGTGACAGTGTTCACAGGGTCCCAGGATGAGGGAAGAGACGAGGATCTGACTCCATGTTTCAGAAGGCTGATTTATTATCTTATTATATATATTACATTAAAACTATACTGAAAGAATAGAAGAAAGGATTTCATCAGAAGGCTGGCTAAGAATAGATAAAGAAAGAATGAAAAACAAAGGCTTGTGTCTTGGACTCTCTGTCCAAACCCGCTCACTGTGATTGGCCATTAATTAGAAACAACCAACATGGGCCAATCACAGATCCACCTGTTGCATTCCACAGCAGTGGATAATCATTGTTTACATTTTGTTCCTGAGGCCTCTTTCCCCCTTTCTCAAGAGGAAAAATCCTAAGGAAAGGATTTTTCATAACAGATGTCTGTGACATGCCAGCAACAGGGACTTCTGCACCAAAACCCAGGGTTAACCCCAAAGTGTATCCCTGGATTGT
This sequence comes from Ammospiza nelsoni, assembly GCF_027579445.1. NCBI lineage: Eukaryota > Metazoa > Chordata > Aves > Passeriformes > Passerellidae > Ammospiza > Ammospiza nelsoni. Next base: position 4,379,493 of record NC_080637.1, read on the forward strand.
TTCACCTTCCTGCATCCCACTCTCAGAGAGGACAATTGGCCCTTTCTGCCTCCACAGGGAATGTCCTGCAGCTGAGGAACTGCAATGCCCCTCTCCCTGTCAATGTATCTTTGTGTTTTTCTTCCTGGCAGGCAAGAACGGCGTAACCAGGGAAAACTCCTTCGCAATCCTGCACAAGAAGCATTTTGTTCAATACTGACACAGGCCTGTCATGGGAGGCAGTTTGAATGTGGAGTTCTAGACAATAAAGGTCTGTCTCCAGTCCATGGTCCAGTCTCTTCCTCCTGAGCATCCCAGATCCTTTGCTGGTCACTTGAACATTGCTGACTCCCTACATGGCCTTAAAAAATGTTGCTTTGCTGTTTCCCAGGCTGAAAAACAACAATCTTTTAGAGCAAATGTTTGTTCCTATTGTCTTTTCTGAAAAAGGTTTTCCACTTAATATTGAGTGAAACACTTAGCTCCACATCCATCCAGGACACTTAAGCACTGAATTTTTGCTCAGTAGATAATAAAACTCTCTTCAAGGATGTGATCAGTTGGGGTAACTCACTTGTCTAGTAAACATGGTGAGGATAAATACATGAAAAACTAATCTGAAGATCAAAAGCTGATCTGATTTCTCAGGAGCTGGAGTTCCATGGGTCCACAGGGCAGAGTAGATGCTGAGTCTTTGCAATCTCACTGCAGCACTGAGGATGTGAATAAATGCCAGTGTGAAAATTTAAGGAGGCAAGTTCTAATCAGCACCAAGCATTGTTACTTGAAGCCCAGTGCAGAATGGATTACAGCTGGAGCGGTGAACAATTCTGTACAGTAAATAAGGCAAAGGGAAAAGCTCAAGGGCTGTCCCACAGTGTTACATTGAAATAACCCCAAATAACCCCACTGGAAACAACGGGGCTGCATGGGCCCACAGCCAGACTGACACAGCAATGTCTGAAGGCCACATTCTTCCCTTAGCTCATTTCTTCATTCTTCTTCATTCTTCTCTTGTGCTTAGCTCATTTTAAGTGCAATCAGATCCCATAACATGCCCATCAGACAGTGAAACTCCCACCCTGCCAACGTGATGAAACATTTCCATGGAGATAGCAGCACAAAGGTCAGCACCAAGGGGAAAATGCCCCATGCCCTCCATGCAGAGCTTGACATCTCTCCCTCTGCCCATCCTCAGAAGATGGAGTTCATCCCAGGGCACAGGAACTGTTCCAATAACTGGATACTGTCATTTTCTGTCACAAAGATCAGCCCCAGCACAATGCTGGGAAGAGCTGGCACACTCAAAAGCTGCCCACAACACATCCCCTCAATTCCAGCAATCAACTGCTGTGTTACAGAGCAGGAATTGAGCTGAGGCATGGCTCAGCATGCTCTTCATACTGATGACAACCATCCATCCTTCATCTGCAGCCACTCTCACAGAGTGGGTGTCCCAGCACACAGAAGCCTGACAGGTTTGGAGCTTTGTAGCCCCCACTCAGAACATCCCATCCATGGGTGTCACAGACATCTTTTAGGAAAAATCCTTTCCTTAGGATTTTTCCTCCTGAGAAGCTGGGAGGCCTCAGGAACAAAATGTAAACAATGGTTATCTGCTGCTGTGGAATGCAACAGGTGCATCTGGGATTGAACTACTCACAGAGCTGTTTCTAGTTAATGGCCAATCACAGTCCCCTGGCTCAGACTCTCTGTCCAAGAGACAGAAGCTTTTGTTATCATTTTCTTTCCTATTCTAGTCTTAGCTAGCCTTCTGATGAAACCTTTTCTTCTATTCTTTTAGTATAGTTTTAATGTAATATATATCACAAAATAACAAATCAAGCCTTCTGAAACATGGAGTCAGATCCTCATCTCTTCCCTCATCCAAGAACCCTGTGAACACCATCACACATGGGTGTGACCTGCTGGGAGAGATGTGCTGTTCCTCCCCTGGGGCCTCCCCATTTCATTTCTTTTCACAGGATGTGCAGTAGGGACCTTACAAGAGGATGCTATTGATAGGACAAAAGGGAGTGGCTTTAAGCTAAAAGAGGACAGATTTAGGTTGGATATTGGGGAGAAATTCTCTGTGAGGGTGGTGAAGCCTGGCACGGGGTGCCCAGAGAAGCTGTGGCTGCCCCTGGAAGTGTCCAAGGCCAGGTTGGACAGGGCTTGGAGCAACCTGATCTAGTGGAAGATGTCCCTGCCCATGGCAGGTGGTTGGAACTGGATGTTCTTTAAGGTTCTTTCCAATTCACACCATTCTGGGATTCTCCGATGTCCAGTGAGTGAGGGATGGTGGCAGTGGTTTGTTGGTTGAAGCAAAGACCCAGCACTTTTGCTCAGGGTTAGCTTTAAGCAATGCAAGAGCACTAAATGGTTCCTTTAAAAAAGCAAAGTTGCCAGTTTTCCCACTAAGAGTGGCCACAGGGCCCTCATAGCCCTCCAACACCTGCCCCCCTCCAATTTTCACCATTTCCAAACCCCGTCAGCATCTCCAGCTGCAGGATCCCCACTCCCTTCTGAACATTTCTGCCTCCAGCCTTTCCCCTACCCACTTCCATCCCAAGCCGCTGCCTCAGGCACCAAATACTTCACCCAAAACTCTGCAGATGTTTTGGAGGAGATTATGCCACAGCATCAGGGGTAACTATCCAAGCAAAACCTCCCCCCTCATGACACAGCCTCACATCCCTCACTCCTAAGGGACCTCAAATGACATCATGTGGAACCTCAGAGCTGCCTGTGAGCACTGTCTGATGACAGCAACACAGCCTGGAGGGGCTGACTCCAGCAGGATTCCACCAGAGGTGCCACAAGCACTTCTGAGCTCCAGCTGCTGTCCAGAGCCAGAAACAACCGGTCCCAGTTGAGCAACGTGTGGGACACACCCTGCTTTGGGGGCAAGGGGTATTTGCCTGGAAACAGCAGTGTTGTTGCTGCAAACAGTGCTAATCTAATAACCTCAGTCCTGACAAAGGTCTGCTGGTGTCTTTTAGGCTTGGGGGACCTTTGTGCAGCCATAAGCCAGACAGGGGTTTGCCAGCTAAAGAGGCAAGACTCTGCAAAGAGACAAGCACAGGCAAGGAAAATAACCTGCCTAAATGCACATAACAGACCCATGATGAAAACACAGGCAGAAGCCAGGTCTGGCTTCCAGGTGTTGCTCCAGCAGCTGGAAAAAACCCCTTTAATTCCAGCTTGGAAAGGACTACTAAGGAAAGATCTTTCACTTCACTGACTTTCATGCATTTGCCAGAGCCTTGAGGATACCAAGAGGCTTCAAAGGCTCTGCCCAGCCCCAGCTGGGGCCTCCACCCTCTCTCCTGCCCATTTAAGCACCAGCCTGGGCCCTCATCCCAGTCCCGGACCAAGAGCTGTGCTGTCTGCAGCTCTGCTCCATAAACCTCAATGACCCCAATCCTTGGAAAGACTTCCCAGCTGGATTTAGCCACTTCCATTTCACTGCAGCCCTGTCTGGGGGTCACTGGGCTGTGTCTGGCACCTGTTTCCAGTCCATCCTTTGATGAACTCAGTGATGGTCCCATTGAAACATCTGGGAGAGCTCTCAGCATCTTCATGAGTTTTCAGTTCAAGCCCCAGCACCATTCCCATGCAAGCTCTGCCCTCACCTTTGCCTCCTATTTTCTCCAAACTCAATTAAAGGACTTGCACTTTATAGGTGGCCTGGGACCTTCCTGGGAAATTTTGTCTCTGCTTTTACTGCCTCAGAATGAAGCAAAATTGGCTTCAAAGCAGATGCTCTGTGTCCTGGATACTTGAGAGCATCTTGCTCTGAAGGCTGTTTCTCTGTATGACCCCATCATTATTTAGTAGTTTTAGGGTTAGGCAGACTATTTTGCTTTGTGACAAGTACTTGCATTTCTCTTGGAAGAGAAATTTTATTATTTTAGTACTTTTAGACTATTTTGTAGACAGTTTAGTACTTTTAGACTATTATTTTAGTACTTTTAGACTATTTTGTAGACATTTTAGTACTTTTAGTACTTTTAGACTATCTTGTTAGACATTTTAGTACATTTAGACTATTTTGCTTTGTGACAAGTACTTGCATTTCTCTTGGAAGAGAAATTTTATTTTCTTTGAGCAAATAAAGTCTACATAGGTCTGATGTGTTATTTACTGTGGTATTTCCTATATCCCAAATTCACCCCTCCAGAGAGGACTGAGATGACACTGCTGTGTTGTGCTCCTGAGCAGGAGGCAGCTGCATGGGGCTCTTGGTGCTGCAGGCAGCTCTTCTGTGCTCTCTGGGCTTGTTTCTTTCCAGCAGAAATGGAAAACCTGACAAAACTTTCCTTGTCACAGTAGCTTTTAATGCTCTGGAGGCTGTAATTAGAATTAGCATTTTTTCCAAAGCTCCCTGGTGATTTAAGGTTGTTCTCCTGGGCAGCAGCTGTTACTTGGACTAACAGGCATCAGGCTCACAGCCAGTTCTGCACCAACCAGCAGCAATCAGAGGAGTTTGCAAGGAGAACATTGAGTGCTCAGGTGCTTTCTGCTCCTTCACCACCCTGAAACTCCTCAGGGTGTTGATGCTCAGAGGGTGAGGTTGGGCACACAGAGCCCTCAGATGGGGCTCCAGCGCTGTGGGTGACTCAAAAATATCAACAGTGCCCCTTGGACAGGCACAGGCAAATGAACTGGAGCCCTTGCAAATGCCCAGCAGGTCCCAGTTTCAGCTGGGTTCCTCCTGGAGCAATTAACCTCAGAGAAAATTACAGTCTGGCACGGCACCACTGACAGGCTGCCAGGCTTGTGGTGAAGCCAAGTGCTGAACTGAGTGTGTGGCATTTATTGCCGGTGGGAAAGGTAAGGTGAAACCAATCTGTGGTTGGAACAACTCTATTTTACAGCTGCAAAATACCTGCAAACTCATCCCCTTGTGGACATATTCACAGCTTGGAACGTTCTTGCTCTCTTTTCTCACCAGGTTCAGTGAAGCTGGGTACAATGATGGTAATCACAAGGTGCTGAACTTATAACTGGTTCTTTTTTCTCCTGGTTATACCAATGTAAAGCTGCTGTATCCCCTTCCACCTAGCCAAAGGCACCATAAAATCAGCAGGGTAGATTGTTCAAAAGCAGTCATTTTGCTTCATTTTTGCAAATTTTTGTCGTTTTTGCAAACCGTTTTGCTTCCCAGTAAACCCTGCAGATAGAAGCTCTTCCCCAGGCCCTCCTGGCTGTTAAAAGCAACTATTCCACACAGAACTTGCTGTCTCTTTGCAAAGGAAGGAACAAAGTTCATGAGGATTTTCCTTGCCAGTGGGACAGCAGTAATGATGTGCAAAGCCTTGAGCACATTAATATTTTTTCCTCATCGTGCTCAAGAATTTTCTATTCATGAACTCCATCTCCCTGCCAGTGCTAAAAGGAGATTGCAGCAAAGGCTCAGATTCTCAGAGGGGTTTGACTGCTGCAACACATCTGAGTCTGCTGGACATCACCAGAGCTCAGAGGCTGTGAAAACAGGAGAAATATCTTCCCCTCAAAGCTGATTCATCTCTTAGTGATGTGAGGGGAATGCTTCAAGGGTCCTGATCACAGAACCAAAGAGCTGTTAAAGCTGGAAAAGACTTCTAAGATCATCAAGTCCAATTATTAACACAGCACCCCTGTGTTCACCACTAAACCACGTCTCCAAGTGCCACATCCACAGGTGTCACAGACATATTTTATGAAAAATCCTTTCCTTAGGATTTTTCCTCCTGAGAATCTGAGAGGCCTCAGGAACAAAATGTAAACAATGATTATCTGCTGCTGTGGGATGCAACAGGTGCATCTGTGATTGGTCTCATGTGGTTGTTTCTAATTAATGGCCAATCACAGTCAGCTGGCTCAGACGGTCTGAGCCACAAGCTTTTGTTATCATTCTTTCTTTTTCTATTCTTAGCCAGCCTTCTGATGAAATCCTTTCTTTCAGTATAGATATAATATAATATAATATAATATAATATAATATAATATAATATAATATAATATAATATAATATAATATAATATAATATAAATCATAAAATAATAAATCAGCCTTCTGAAACATGGAGTCAGATCCTCGTCTCTTCCCTCATCCTGGGACCCCTGTGAACACAGTCACAGACATGCTTTTAGAACACCTCCAATGATCTGATTGAAGTTGATTAACCAGTCTCACTCACTCTGTGTGTTTGCAGCTGGACATTTGTTGCTTCAAAGCCTGAGATACAGGAAAAAAGGGATGGCAAAACAGATGAAAATTCATGTTGGAAAAGGAAAACCTTGGGAGAGGAAAATATAAATGACTCACAATTGGGTTGTGGGAACTGCAGGATGAAATCCTGACCCCACCTGAGTCACTTTGCCATTTGCTTTGTGAAGGCAGGTGACTGAAGAGTCCAAAATCTCCTCCAGTTTCTACAGAAAAAGGTGCACAGCTAATGTTTCCCATCCTGGCTTACACAATCCTAGAAACTGTCCTTTGCCACAGTCACTGCAGCTGACCCACAGGAGCACCCTTTACAATTGCTGGCTGTATTTTTAGCTGACCTTGCACGTGACTCAGTGGAGAGAAATGAGGAAAGACAGTCCCATGGGATTCCCCAGCTCTGTACACACCACCAGAGATCACCACAGCTGTGAGAGTCCAAGAGAAAGGACAAAAAGGAGACATTTCCTCTGCTCAGATGTATCCTGCCACCAGGGAATCTGTTTGTAATTTAATAAGCATCTCAATGACATCAGCAACTGGTAAAAAGGACAATGAGCAGACGTGGCTGTAACTGATCACATTTTCCTAGAGAACCAAGAGAGGTTTCTTTTTCAGCCAGTCCTGGATTTTGGTCTTTTCTTGATTAATCTTTGGGGGGGCTTTATGATTTTGATCTTAACTCCATAAAGTTCTATTTTTTGGAGCAGCTGGAACCAAAGGAAGATAAGTGCTTAGCACTCCTCCATAATGTACCAACTCCAGTGGTTCTCCATAAAAAACATATACTGAGATAACAGACAAAAAGTTGGGTGTGGATTTTTTGGTTGTATTTTTATTTTTGTTGAGGTTGAGATTGAAGGTACTTGAGATAGTATTTCATGTTCAGACTTAGGTGTTTATTATTTTTTATTAGTGTAATAGCTTGACAACTATGAGCTTTGTAGTCTTTTATTAGTAAGGCACAAAATGGCTAACTATGTTTTGTTACAAGGTCTTTTAAGAGTAACCTTTCTAATTAAGAAATGATACTTTATTTTTTTTATTTAATAACTGATTCTTCAAAGCTTGTAATGCAGAATTTTCTCCTTAATTAGAAAATACTACTTAAACTCATGAAGAAGGAACAAGAAGGTGAAGAATAATTTGCCTCTGCTCTAAAACGTTCATCTTGGTTTATATTTATTACTATAACTCTAAACTTTAAGTTTTCTACCCTGTGATATTGTACACTTCTAACTAACTATATTCTTGTAATTTTAGGGCTATTAATAAATTTTGGAAGTCTTCTCTACAGCCTCAGGTTAAATGTAGTCCTCTCTTGTGAGTCTGTGCCTTTCAGCACAGAAAGGTTAAAATTCTCAGCATCCAGGGTTCCAACAGTTGGGCACAGCCTCAACAAAGGTTCTGGGCTCAGGAGGAACCTCTCTATAGCTGATTTGCCTGAGATCCATGTTTAGCAGCACAAACTGCCCAGGGTATGAATTTAACCTTTAGGGGTTAATGGCTGTGTGGTTTTTAGTAGGTGTAATGAAAAGAAACTCTGATACTTGGGAGGAGAATAAAAGCTTTCATAGTGCAAGGTTAATCTGCTGGCTACTTGTGCAGCTCACAGAAGCACCAAAGCCCTTTGGAGTTTTAATCTCCCTGGTTCAGCACGTGGTCACTGGGTGTCTGCTTCCAGCCTGCAGGACTGGGGGTGTTTGTGCCAGAACTGTTTATTCTAAGAGGCACAGTGGTTATTTTTCAGCAGGAGGATACTGAAAGCTAGGGGCCAGGCTCTGTCCACAGGGCTTTTTACAGATTCAGAAGCATCTTGATTTGAGATCTCATTCAGGACAGGACTAGGATTGCTTGCTAACAACTCTTTTGATGAGTCATCTTTTTCCCCAGTCACTGGGGAAGATAATTTGGATCCACAGAATCCATATTCCATTTATATTTGATGTCCCCTTCAGCTTGCTATGGTGGCTCACATTAAGGTCTGTGTCATGTAGAAATGTCTGAGATTTGTTCTGAAAGACTCAGATTCCCAAAAAGGAAAAAATAACTTTTCTTTCAGCAGAACCTCTTGAGTTATATTTCACTGAGTGTTTTGCTGTTGTCATTACTGCACAAGATGTTCTACTATCATTACATTGCAAGGGTTCCATATTGCTAGAGTTTCATACCTCCTTGATGTTTCTTGTAGGCAGCTCCTCTAGCACGGACTGGTCCTTGTCCTTGCAGTAACCAACTGACTCCAGTTTCCACCAATCCACTCTTTTATAACACTCTTATTATTGGCTACAGGTGTGGCCTGTTAACATCAGGCCTCCTCCTAATCTTTAGTAATTGGTTCAGCTGCAACTCTTTAGGGGATAAGATTACATTCTATACCACCTTCATTTACCCATACTGTATCCCCCTACAATTCCACCTTTTTCTTTCAATTACAGAGTTGCAGCATTTCTAGAAGGACATGTTCACATAAATTAACATTATGACATTTTGCCAAGGTAATTTAAAGGCAGCAGTGTCTTCTCTGTGCTGCTAGACTGGATACAGAGTCTGCTGAATGCACTTTGCTGGGAATTCTGCCTAATCTACCCCTTCTCAAACCACTCAGAACAGAACCACCCTGGACAATCCTATGCTCAATTTTGACAGCACTGACATTTACAGAGTGGTGAATCCTTCTACATTCCTCACTCCCATCCCATTTCCACTGACACAACCATTTCTCATTGCAGGCAGATCACCTCACCTCGAGGTGTCTCCAGAGCCACCTCTCACCTCAGACACACCAAACACTTTGCAGAGGAGAAGTGGTGAGAGAGATCTGAGCCAAGCTTTGCCACCCCAGGGCTGAGCAGCCCAGAGCAGACACGAGGAGGAGGAGCTCACCTGCTTCAGTTTGGTGCCCACCATGGAGGCGCTGCTGTCCAGCACGAACACCACGTTCTTGGGCAGGGGAGGGAGGTCTGTGGGGGCGAAGTAGTGCACAAAATATCCATTGAGGATCTGGGGAAGAGCAAGGCAGTAAGGAATCAAAGGTAGGTCGTGGTGCAATATTTTACACACATCATTATGGGATATCTGGATATTTGGGTGCTTTCAGTAGCTGTGTCTACACTGGAGGGTGTGAATGCTCCTTGGAATCCCTTTTAATTCTGTTCCCAGATACCCTTGGGTTCCCCCCTTAATTCAACTGGATGAGCTAACTGGAGCTCTCCATGGAGAGATCCATGGAGATCTCCTTCCATGGTTGACATCCAAATGCAGTTTGAGTCATCCAAATGATTTTCCTTCCAAATGCAGCAAGGATGTAACACATGTGCCCACAGATCAGAACCACATCATTCCCTTGAAAAACTGGCCTTGTATCCAGATATCTATAACCAGTATACTGAGAAACTGAAAAGCAGACACAAAAAAGAAGCTCAGTGAAGTTGGGATTTAAGTCCATCTTGTGGCTGCTAACTGACTGGTTTTATTTTTGGTAGTTCTTACAAGATGGAGGAGTAGCTTTCACTTGGAAATCATTTTCTAGGAATTTGGAGCAGGCAAAACAATTAAACCATCTCAGGTACAGTTAATAAAACATAAAAGATGAATCATGTGTACAGTACCTGAACATCCCCAACACTCAGCTCCCTGCTGACATCATATCTGATTATGAAGTCTCCCAAAATTCCATTTCGGGCAATCCTGGTTTGCTCAACAACACTGGGGTTGAATGTAACCTTAGCTAAGGTTTTGGTGTGCCCAATGACAGTAGAGGGGGGAGGAGACACATCACCTGTTGAGATAAAACCACAATATCACAGGTTTTTCCCATTGCCTTACAGATGTCAAAGCACAGCACAGGTGGTGTGGCCATGGAGCCAAGCCAGCCAGCAGAGTGATTTACTGGGATTGAAGATTCAGTGATAAAAAAAAAAGAGAGATTAAAAAAAAAAAAATAACCCATCTCCTCAAACTTTAAACTGAAACCCATCTTACACTGCCCTCAAGGATAAGAATGTTTGTAGGAAATTCCTGTTTTCAGTTCTGTTTGGCCAAACACACAACCTCAGACATGCTGATGCTGTTCATTCCAGCCAGCTCCAGACATCCAGGACGCAGATCCTACACCTGAGATCCCGACAGTCAATGCAGGTATGATTGCTCTGACCTGCTTAAACATTTATTCCAGGATTAGATTAATCACACTATAGATTTTTCCTTATTGATTATTAGGAATTCTTGAGGTGGCATGTTCAGGCATGTGGGTGGGATTGATCTGAGTGACTGATCTTTGGATCTGACACGTGTCTTATGTGTAACGTCTACCTTTCAACAATTCCTCTTAGCTGCCTTTATGTTCAGCAAAAGTTATCATTGTAGTCACTGCAATTTCAGTCTAATTCAGACAAAATCCAGCACTGCCAGTGCAGTCACACAAATTGCATCCCTGAGATGTAACTCATCCTAAACTCTGAAATTCCTTCCTCAATCAACAAAGAGGGATGTGCCTGGCAGAGGGCACCTCTGATAAAGACAATTATTTAGGTCTGAGTCACCCTGCAGGAAACTCTCCTTGTATTGTTATCTGTGCTCATTCTCTAAAAGCTGAGGGATGTGGAAGTTCCCTGTTGCCTCTCTATGTAAACAAATTCCACCTTACCCTCTTTTGGTTTGCCAGCTGTTTCCCTCTTAACTCCATCCTTACATGACATGGATTTGGCCCCTGAACTTCTCCAGATTTTGAGGGATTTCACCTTTTTCCTAACTGGCTTTTGAAAACACAAAATATATATTGTCAGCTGAAGTTGTTCTTGGGTGCTTTAGCTCTCACAGGGATTATTCCAACAATCCTCTGAGGCACAGAAGTTCTATTATGTTTGCTCCTGGGCTGGTTAGAATTGGTAGGAATCAGCTGCTTAATTATACTGTGAGGGGAAATCTCAAATCTTTTCCAAACATGCACCAAAAAATCTGTGGTATGACAGGGAAATTAGGGATGGGAGAGGTTCAGTTTCAGTTTTGGTGTACACAATGCAAATATCTACATATAAGTTTATTTTCTAGGCTCCACTATGCAAATGGAGGTCAGGTCAAGAGAGTCAGAGATTAGGGTATGATACATCTGTCCAGACAGACATCTGCTTTAGGGTAATTTTAATTAACAATGAATTAACAATAGTGATCCAAATGACAAGGTGCAGGCAGTCTGGGAAAGCTCCATTCCAGGGGGTCACAAAACTCTGTTTATGTAATGAGCAGAGGCATTTCACCTTTGTAAAGGGCTTTGAGCAGCATTAGGGAAAGGCAATGTGACATCTGTGAGCAACAATGAACACAACCTCATATCCAGACCCCACTGTGATTTACAAAACCAGAAAGATGTGATTATGTCCATTTAACAAGTAGGAAAATGGAAGCATGGAGTGGTTACCTAACTTATCTGACTTCCCACAGGTGGAAGTCCATAGAAATGCCAGGATTGGGGTCCTTGTGGGTTTATGAAATGATTACCAAAATCTGTAACTTTTACTCTGAAGTGCCATGTACAATCTAGGTTCCTCTAGGCAAAGGAATGAGAATAAGATTCATAAATCAATAGCACTCTAGGATGTTACTGTCAGGACGATTTTGCTGTATTTTCACAGCTGTCCTGTGAGTGCATTTGAAAAGACGAGGCACAAGACTGTTCTACTGATATAGGGAAGGGTTTTATCACAGGCCCGATTTTACAGAAGCAAATTATAGCTAGAACACCTGGACTTTGAAGCAAACTCCTCAGCAAAAGCCTTGCCCAAGGAGACTGAATGACAGAGATCACTCAATTTCAGTAAAATCAAGAACTGACTCTGCATCACAGAATCTCTGTGAGAACTCCTATCCATTCATCCTGATGGAAACAGAGAGGGATGTCCCAGCCAATACACTGAAACCACATAAGGACACTAGTTTTGTATCTTAGAGGGAGCTCATAAAATGATTATCCAGAGCTTTGATATTTTTTCTAAAATCCATGTACAGTTCAGATTTCTTCTGGCAAAGAAAAGTTATAAATCAACATTGCTGTAAGATTGTACCTCAGTCTTTATTTTTATCTGTTTTTATTTTTATAGCTGCCCTTTGATCTGATGAATCAACTGACACAATATGTTTTTAATACAAAATGTATCAGATTTGCTTGTATCTGCCTTCTTGAATTTTCCATCTGTCTTCTATTGCTTCCAGAAATCCCATTTAACTGCCAGTGTGGGAAAAGCCTAAAATACATAGAAATGGCTTTAAAGTCCATTTGTAATTTCTGATCTGGAGGTTTCACATTACTTCTCCTCAACTGCTAAAGGGAAGGCCTGCTGAGGGTTAGGCTGCCAGGGTCAGTGAGAATCAGTCAGAAGCTCCCTCCTTATTCCTTCTGCACATCCATGTCCATTTAACATTTCTCTGGACCATTGGAAATCAGCTGATTTAGGCAGCAACCCCCTGCCTCAGTTTCCCCACCTGTTAAATGAGCATAATCACACGAAACCCATTTTTTAAAACAATGTGGAGTCTAAGTGGATCACATTGCCTCCCTCTACTGCTCCTCAGAACACTCTCTGGAGGTGATAAATGTCATCATTTCTAACCCAGGCAGTGCTTTAGGGATCTCTGCAGAGGAAGTTTCCAAGGCTGTCTCACACAGCCATTTTAAGTGACAAGGATTGCTGAGGAATCTCTCCCATCCTCTTCATCTCCATCCCAGGGGCAGAAGTTAAGAGCCAAAAACTGTTCTGATAGAAAGGGTCCAAGAGAACTTTTTTTTCTCTGGAATAACAAAAATCAGGTCTGGAAGGTAACTTATCTAATTCATCCCATGTTCTCAGACTGAATCCCTTCCTACTTAGTTTTTTGATACAATCAGGAAACACTCCAGACCTCCAGTAATGGAAACTCAGTGCCTGCACTTGCCAGTCCTTCCCAGAGCTTCACTTTTTTCACTCTTGAACATTTTCAATGGCCAAATTACATTTTTCCTTGTGGATTATAAACCCATGACTTCTTGTTTTTTCACTTATTGACACAGAAGCCACAGTATCCTTTTCCTTCTTGCAGCAGCTTTTTATATTCTAAAACACAGTTCCTATGTCTTTCCCCAGGTTTCTTTTTTAGGCAGCACTTGATATCTGGATCACAATTAGTCTCCTTTGTTTATTGGCCTTGTTCTTTTTAAACAAGTGGCAGAGAGAGAAAAATCTGTGAGATATTTCAGAGTCCAGAGCATGGATGAGCTCCAAATGCTTGGGCTGGTTTGTGCTCACACTGAGAGAGCTAGTAGAGCCTTCAGACAAACTTTCCACTAAATTCAGCTGAAGAAGTAAACAGAGCAGGAAAAAGCATTTTCCAGATGAAACTTTCATCCTCACAGGAGGAACAGTTAAACCTAAATTATTTTGGAGTCCGGCAGATTCAGGCTTAGAGACCAAATGCAAAGTTTGTCCTCTGCTAACATGTGGAAACTTCCAGACAGCTGTTATAAGAAATAAAAAGCTTTCTGAGACCTTTGACTTCAGAAAGAAACACTCATCCTCGAGCAGCCTAGAGTCTTCTGCCCAAGCCCATGGCTAGTTCTCACACAGCTACACTGCAGGAACAAAATTAGGGCAACATCCAGGGCATCATTCAGAAAGTGGCTCCATTGTGAGGTCACCAGAGAAGGTCAGGATCACTGGCCTCAATGCCTCCTGTTTTGGGGTTTGTATGGGACAGACAACACCTGCACATGCCAAAATATCATTTTCCAAAACTCCCATGCCTAATGCCTTCCTTTGGGAAAAATACAACTCCCAGATGGAGCCATGTGCGCAGGAGTTACTGCACCAGGAAATATCCTAGAAAGATCTGTCATCACATTGTCTGCTCCCTGTTCAGAGAGGATGGACACAGGACTTCCTGAGAGACAAGAAAAGGACACATCCATAAGTGAGGCTGGGAGAGACACTGGGATGCTCAAACACTCAGGGGAAGCTGCCCATGGGCAAAACACCCACCCAGGTGCCAGGGGCAGCTCAGCCCAGCTCAGGCTGCAGCTGGTGTGGGACCAGATAAGGAAAGAGGTGAATCCTGGGAGGTGGGAACTTTGTCCTTATCAAGTGAACTCAGCTGTGATGGGCCATGATGGGACATAACTGACAACAGCACTAATTTATCAGGCAGCTGTATCTTGTGAGAAGGTGTAAAAGACTCCCCGAGTGTCCCATGATCCACAATATTCCATCACTCAGGCGTCCTTGATCCACAGCATTTCAACAGCCATTACAAGCTCCCCACCCCTGGGCATTCCCACCTGAACCTGAGTGAATATAAACCCAATAGATTGTGCATTCTGTGGGTTTCCCTATAGGATTTTCCTCACCACATGATGGATCTAGCCTGTGATCAGCACTTTGACCAATGGACAGTGAAATTGCAACAGCCAAGTCTCATCACAAGTCTTTCAGGTGGTGAGATCTTTCTACTCTTACACATTTTCTTAAGTGATATATTTATGGTTTTATATTGTTATATTACTGTAGATAATATGTATATATACTGTAGATAATATTATTTTGTAGATAATAAGAATCAAAGCCAATTGTAATTATGTTCTTATTGTAGGCAAAAAGAACCAAGACAATTTGGTTCTTATTGTCTAGAATGATATTGTCTACAATATTACAATTGTCTACAATTACAATTGTAATATTGTAGACAATATCATTCTAGACAATAAGAACCAAAACATATCTGTTTTCCTGTGCAACCAGGTTGTTCTAAAATAAATAAAACAAACCTAAATATGTGTATTTATAAACACTGATGAATCAGTGTTGTTTCCAGAACTTGGGTTGCCCTCACCTTTTGGGATGGGTTGTAACAATCTGATGGCACAATACATTTTTCTTCCACTACTCTCGAGATAATTTATTAATACTTATCAAAATCTCATATTTTATAATTAACTGTGAGATAGTTTAGACATAAGAAATAGAGGAAGAGAGCTTTAATGACATATTCAACTTCAAACCAGTCAGGCAGTACAATTTTCCAGTGTTCCAATGTCCAACCAAGTGGTACTGAAGGGTTTTAAGCCGTGGGAATCCAAGAGAGAGCAGATACTTTTTTCTGGTTTGCATTTGAGCTCTAATCCTGAATCTGCCAGAATCCAAAATAATTTAGGTTTAACTCTTGTGAGGATGACAGTTTCATCTGGGAAATGCTTTTTCCTGCTCTGTTTACTTCTTCTGGAGGTCTCACTGAATGTGCACCCACTTTTTGGGTGTCATATGAGCAAGAAGGCTTCACAGGGAGCAAATAATGGCTCTAATGGTTCGGTTTTGGATCCATCTTGAGAGGTGACAGTCAGCTGGAATATAGTGAACAACCACATGGGATGATTCCAGACAGAAAGGGTGTGAAATTGAATTCTGAACACAGATAAAACACTAAGAATCTGAGCTTCAGTTGCATTACCCCTCCTGCAATGGAACACGAATTTTATATACATTTTACTGGCTAGGGAGGATTACAGAATCCAACAGCTCAGGCCCATTTTTATATGAGCTCTTTGAAATCTGAAGCATGATGCCAAGAATGTCAGTGCTCCCAGATTGCCATTTGCATAGTGACTTACACGAGTTTTCCCTGTATGTCATTTACGTATAGGAATTTCCATCCTGTGCTGGACCAGCAGTGTGTCTGCTCTGCTCAGTCTGTCTCTACCCTTGATCAATGCCAGATGTCCTGCAGGAAACCACATGCCAACAATTCCCTGATAGGTGAAAAAGGCTTCCTGCCTCTCCTGATGAGGAGCAGAGCACATTTATCACTTGGCACGTGGATGCAGGACAGTGAGACTAATGAGGCTTGACCTGAAGAGAGCCCAAGTCACTGAGAGCCTTGGTTTCACGTGATTTGGATTAAATCAGTAGGATCCCACTGAGCAATCAGTTTAACTCCATTTCACATGCATTAGGATCTTTCAGTGCAGCTCCACTGATTTTGCTGGCATTGAGTCACTTGGAGTATTGAGGGTCAAGTCCCAAAAGACTCTGCATCCTCCTGCCATACTTTTTTTTGGTGTTTTTTGCCAACATGCAGCAATCACAGCATCCTGAGCTGTTGGTTTACACCAGAAAGAGTTATATTTACACTGTCTGAACAGTGAGCAAGGATGGTTAGGGGTAAGAGCTGATGCTCAGATAGCACTTAGCGTTTGGCAAAATATGGATTTTCCTCTTGGAATTTCCCATGTTCTGAAGTGCAGGATTTCCTATCTTCCTTGGCATGGATGGATGGAAAAAACAATTCACTTAAAATAAACAGTTCCCAGGAGATGCAGAGGCCGGGGAAGAGCCTGCTCCAGTGCTGAGCACAAGGCCTAAAGGCTTAGTTCAAAGCTCTTCAAGACAATAGCAAAGAAGAACAAAAACTATTGAGATGAATGGGATCAGCCCTGTATTCATTAAGCTTCAAAGTCCTCACAGGCTGAGGCACAGATACCACACAGACACAGCCATACAGAGAAAATAGATCCAGCACTGCCAGACCCCACAAATAACCATGAGAACCATAGGTCATAAAATCTCTCCTTACCTGTGGGGTCCCAGCTGTGGGTTTCTCTGGATTGAAGGCACTTGAGATGGCAGTTCATGTTCACACTCTGTTTATTATTTATGAGTAAAACAGTCTCACTACTGTGAGTTCAGCAGCTTTTCATTAGAAGGCACAAAATGGCCAACAATCTCTTGTTCCAAGGTCTTTTAAGACTAAACTGTTCAATTAAGAACTGACACCTAGATTATTCTCTCTTTTAACCCAATAATTGATCGCAAAAAGCTGCAATGGGGACTTTCCTGCCCAATTACAAAATGCCACCCAAACCCATGGAGAAGGAGGGAAAAGAAGCATGAAGAAGAAACCCAGGACAACACCCTGTGCCCTCCATCTTGCTTCCATCCACAACGTACTAAAAATCCCAAAACCTAAATAGTTCTATAGCAGCTACACTACTCTCTATCTTCTATTTCACACTTTTGTGGATTCCAGTCTATCTTGAAGCCTGGGAAACTTTCTCCATGGATGAGGGTCAAAGTCAGAGCTGCCCTGCGGGTCAGGGCACCCCAGAGCAGACAGAGGAATATTCCCTGTGCCCTGGGTTTGTTTCCACACTCACCTTCAGCTTTCCCATTGCCTTTCTGCCTGCTGTTCCTGAGGGGAGGCACCTCCAGGGACACAATTCCTGAGTTCTCCAGGATGTTCACCTCCACCCTCAGCCTCCCCACCAGCTGCTGGGGCCGGATGCTGACGGTGTACTCGTATTTCCCCAGCCTCCTCTGCAGCAGCTCCTCGTAATGCAGCGTGAACCTGGCCTGCATCTTGCGCGGGATGAAGACAGAGGCCTTGAAGGTCTCATAGCCATTCTCCCTGGAAGGAAAATCCAAAGAGAGCTTCACATCCCATACACATCACACAATTGCCCCCTTCACCTCCCCCCTGATAGTTTTGCCTGACCTTGTTCCCTGTAAATAATCAACTGAACACTCCATTGAATCTTGTTGAACACCTGTTGCATTTACCATTGAACTTTGCTGATTTATGTAAAATAGAAATAGAATACATTAATACTATAAATAAAATATTATTATTTATAATAAAGATTATAAACTTAAATAAATATAAAAATATCATTATCTGCCAATTTTTATTTATTTATAATATTATTATAAATAAATATAAATAAAATAGTAATATTTAAAATTATCATAAATAAATGAAATATAAATATTATAATTATTTACCCATTTTTTATTTATTTATAATTTTATTATTATAAATAAAATATTACTTTTTATGAATAAGATATTAATAAAGTATATTCTTGCTTCCCTCTTGAGGGAAGTAGATGACTCTGCTCATGACAGCACCCCAAGTTTCCTTTCTGTTATTCAGGAAGTAACAAGAATTCTTTCCCCCAGTAGTATATCCTGGAGCATCTTGGAATTTAAAAAGTTGTGTGACAGGGTTAGAGAAGGCCACACACAATTTTTCATGGCTTGGAGTATAGGAATGACACCGAGCAGTGCAGATAACATTCAGTTTAGCTGCTCCTTCCTATAAATCCATGGATAAGCATGCCAAGGCAGCCAAGATGAAGATGGCAGGAGAGGGCATCACCTCCCACAGCACAGCCAAATTCACAACACTCACCTTCCTTCTGTGGGGCTTGGAGGTTTCTTGTGCCTTTCTTTGTCATCCGTGCTGTTTTTCTTTTCTTTCCCCGTGACCTCTCCATAGTAAGTCTTGTTGCCAATGCTCCTGGAGAGATCAGAGGTGTCAGCATGGTCACCCTGCACCCAAGTACAGTGACAGGTGGACATTTGCTGCACGTGCATTCACAGACTTGGATGTCAGATCTCAGAGTGCTGCTGGTGTCACTCTCCTGAGTCCACCCAAGCCTCTGGGACAAAACCCAACTCAGAAGTTCCCTGGCTGGAAATATCAGCCCAGTACAAAAGCAAAAGTCTCTTATTCTTCCTATTGACTCTAAATGGAAGTATTTCTTAAAGAGTGGGTCCCCTATCCCCTTTGGTCAAGTCTGAAGCTGTGGCCCCAGTATCTATCTGTAGAAGGGATCTGAGCGTGATCAAACCAAATATGTTTGAGACCAAGAGTTTAATTTCTTGGTCATTTCACTATGAGATTTCTCTCTATTTGATTAATCATTCACACCTCCAGCAGCCATTGAACCTATCTGCTGGCTGGAGTTGACTTCTGCTGTTGACATGAAATAACAAGAAAATTCTTAGGCATTACATTCAGTCAGGTGAGATAAATATATCTGCCAGTGTTGCTGAAACTTTGTCTGGAAAGGTTTTTAAGGTCTTCAAGAGAGTTTTCTCATTCAAATCAGAGAGTGGAGGAAAAGGAAGTGGTTAAAAGACACTCAGAGGGGAAGTAGAATAGTTTAGAATAGTTTCCCTCCCTGTTTACACCGAGGATTTAGTATCATGGCATCCATAGACCTGGTCTGTGCATTACTTACTTCTCGGGACTTCTGCTGGTCACAGTGACTCTGAGATATGTACAAGTCTCTTTTTCCCAGCCCAGCACTCAAAGAAGGAGTCAGGATTCTTTTGTTCTTGTTCTCAAGGTTGTTTATTATTTCTTATCTATAACATTCTTTCTCCAATCCTCCACAGGTCTGTCTGGCAGGTCGGGTTGTGGCATACTGGTTTTTATACTAAAAACTACCTTATTTACCATAACTTCCCAATACCTATCACCTATGTTAGACAGTGAGTTTCTGCCTTAAACCAATCCTAAAGTGCCAACATCACCCAGAACATGGAGGCTAGGAAGGAGAAAGAAGAAGGATGGGGCATGCCCAAATTCCTCCATCTTGGGACCCCGAGCCCCCATTCTAAAAACCTCAAAAATCTATTTTTCACCCCGTGACAAATTAACTATTACTCTACTTAAACTTTCATGGCTTGCAGATCCTCACATAAGGTTGGTAATTTTTTCCATGGGTCATAATCAAAGTCACAGGGGTCTTGGGCTCTGTGCCAGGGTCTCTGAGCCCTTTAGCAGGGTCCCGAGCCATCCAGGGCAGCCAGAGGGATTTCCTGGGTACTGACACTTACTTACATGGTAAAGTTGGAGATGAAAGCTGCAGCTGGGATCTGCATCTCAAACACAGCTTCCCGTGCCTCGGAGCCACTGTTGACCATGGTGCAGGACACGGTGGTGAAGGCGTAGCGGGAGATGATCGTGGACCTCACGTGGAACTCGGACATCCGAGGCCTGGTTTCCTGTGGGAATCAGAAAGGTCACCCCTAAACAGGCAGCAAACTCACCCCTTCAGTGTTTCAATGGGTTTAAGATTTAGTGTGGACTACAAGCTCCCATGCAATGGGTATTAGATCTCCTGACAGCAACAGGCAAGGTGGGCTTGTCCTCAAAGTTTCAGGTGAGCTGCAAACAGTAAATGAGGAATGTGGTACTCCCTTTGTTCATTCACAGAGGCCACAGACATTGTCCAGTGCTTGGGAAAGGTCTGAGAGCTGTGCTTATGCCAGCCTTTAAGTTGTGAAACACCCTGACAAAATCCATCTGTGTCCCGAACTGAAGCCTTCAACTCTGACTGTGTGAGAGGATCAGCATTATTCCCTTGTGGCCTGGGAAGAGAAGCCCAAAATATGTCCCCATGGGGTCCAGAACTGTGTCAGACCTTGCTCTGTGCACTGTGCACAAGAGCAGATGGAAGACTTCTTGAAAGACTGACATTTATTGAAGAAGCACCTTCAAATTCATCCAGTCAGATCCCTGAGTTATGTAAACAGAGAAACTGCTGTCAATGGAGTCAACTGAGTCCTCCTCTGCTGAGAATCCATCCTGGAATTCTGCGCCAATGGATGAAGAGACTTAATAAAAAACATTGACACTGTGACATCTCAAGCAAAATATTTTAAGCTTTTTAAGCCCACACTGGACTCCTTCCAGCAGAGAAGCAGCAGAGACAGCAGTGAATGACACACGATGTAGCAATGGAAGCTGAAAGCCAATTTCTGCTTCTTGGGAATGTGTTTTCGTGCACAAGTCCTGAGTTGGAGCATTTCTCCAGACTAATGTGTTTTTTGACAGCAACATCTCCATGGAGCTCAAATGTTTTCTTCCTGGAATACTTCAGTATACTTAACTGTAAGCAGCCCTTGAAAAAGGAAAATCTGTGCATTGACTTACACAATCAAAGACCAAGCCCTCAAAAGCAGAAGGGAGATAAAGGGTAAAATGCACTTTAAATACAGAGCAACCCCACTGAGCCAAATACAGTGAGACTCTTCCTATTGAGGTTGGTGAAAGCTCACAGTCACGTAAGAGTTGTGAGGACAGGAACAGGCTCTTCAGCTGCATGTCCAGGCTTTCTTTCAGAACAAAAATAATTTTGGCAAACAGCTGAAGAAAGGGAGCAAGTGTTTGTCTGAGTATGAAACAAGAACATTTCTGCAGTAGCTGGTGGCATCAGGAGTAACTGAGCATCCAACTAACCAAGCTGCTGGGCTTGTGGATTCCAGGCAAATGGAAGAACGAGGATCCACTGCAGGATCTAACAAGATCTGCCAACAGACTTGGCCTAAAGCCCTGCCTGCCTACACTTGCAAGGCTTGGAAAGGCTGATCATGTGTCTCAGATGAACCTAGTCATGATAAATATCTTTAATTTTAGGCAGATCAGAGCAATGGATCTGTGGATCTAGGCAAGAACACCCCTGCACAGATCTAATGCCCCACCCTTAGACCACTGCTTAATTAATGCTGTTAATTAGAACTAGATCCTGCTGTTCTCAGGGCCTTCTCTGATACATGGGCATGGCTTCCCAGTCTCATTATCCTGAAGGTGGAGAAGATGGGGAGTTTTGATTGAAACAGGGTTGTAGGAATGTTTTCAGATATAATGAAATTCATTCAGATTCATTCAGTCTTCCATACCACTAATTGCCCGTGGCATAGCAAGGTACACAGAGGATTTAATAACACAAGTTATAGAAAGAATTGGAAACTACAGCAAATTCTTTGGTGTCAGACCTTCTGCATTCACCCCCATGTGCTGCAGCTCATAAAAATCTGTAGGTTTATATGTAGCTGACAGATGATCAGCAAAAGAGGATCAAGCCCTTTGCCTTTCACTTGAGATACAAGTGGCTCTGCAGTGACCTGTCTGACACTGAGAATGCACTGATGGATTCACAGGAGCTCAGGAAGTCTTTCAAATGTGACAGAGAGCATGAACTTGCCTTTGTTGTGACAACAACAGGAGAATGGTTGTGTTGGGTGAGAAAAAAAACAGCTTCAACCCTGTAGCCTGTCACTGGCAGAGACCAACAGCACATGCTTAGAGGAAAGTGTAAAATCAGTGTACAGTCCAACCTGCACTGATACTACCCTGAAATATTCTCTCAGTTTTCAGTAATTTGTGGCTGAAGGAACTCTGGGGTCAAGGGTGGTATTTTCGTGGTATATTTCTATTCTCTGGATTTCTCTTCTATTACTTTACACAGCTGCTTTTTGAATCCATGTAAACTTTTAGCATCCACAACATCCTGCTGCAAGTTCCACAGCTCAGTGGTATTTTATATGCAAAAAAAAAGTCACTTAGGGGTCTTTTTGCTAAAAACACCCTTTGCTGGCTTCAGCTGATCTCTG
Source organism: Ammospiza nelsoni (assembly GCF_027579445.1). Classification (NCBI taxonomy): domain Eukaryota; kingdom Metazoa; phylum Chordata; class Aves; order Passeriformes; family Passerellidae; genus Ammospiza; species Ammospiza nelsoni. Next base: position 4,401,884 of record NC_080637.1, read on the forward strand.
TTATAGAATCACAGAATGGATTGGGCTGGAAGAGACCTTAAAGCCCATCCAGTTCTAACCCTTGACATGGGCAGGATTACTTTCCACTAAACCAGGTTGCTCCAAGCCTTGTCCAACTTGGCCTTGGACACTTCCAGGGATGGGGAAAATATCTCTATCCCACTGAACAAGCTCCGGCTCTGATAGCCTTACAATCTGAGGAGTGGCAAAAAAACACAACAAAAAAAGACACTCAACATCCCTCCCTCTTCCTGGTGGGTGTGAGTTGGGAAAACCAAACACCTGAATAAGGGCATCACATAGAGCTGAGAATGAAAGAATTGGTTCACCTTCCCATCCCTGGAAGGGACCTGCTATTCCCTGTATATAGAAAATATAAATGGTGGGGGCACAGGCCATTTCCAAACAGGTTGCTCAGTCAGGCTGGGCAGGCAGCCCAAGTTCCACTCTGTGATTCCTGTGCTGCATTCCCTGGAGCTCCTGCACAATCCATCAGTGCCTGGTGCTCTGACTTACAGCTGCACAAATGCATGTTTGCTTTCTGCACTTTTTACTGAGGCTTTGTCTGAGGTTGGAAAGGGGGGTGTGAATTCTATCCCCATCTGTCAGAGGTGGGGCAGTTGTCTCTGTCCATGGGGCAGGTTTCTTTATCTCTCCCCCAGCCAACCCTCCCTCCAGGAGATCTCTGCTGTCCATGGCCACTGAGTGTCCCTGCAGGGCTGATCCAATCCCAGCATCCCATGGGGAGATGCTCCGCCCAGGGGAGGAGCCAAGCATTCCTGCCTGGATCCAATCTGAGCCTGGCACAGCACAGCAGCCTTTGCCCCCTGCACTGCCAGAGGAGCAGCTTTCTGCTGCCCTGCATGGCCAGAGGGAGCCCAGGCCCATCTGCAGCAGCCCTGGAGCTGCAGAGGAAAACTCCCCCCTTGTGCAGGATCCCTGCTGCAGCAGAGCCACAGCTGGCACTGCAGGAGGGCTGAGCCCCCATGGCATGGGGCTGGGACACCCCCTGACACACAGGGGGCAGGGCCTGCTCTCACTCTGGCAGTGCTGTTTTCTTTTTTTGTACCATTGCATTTGTATTTTTTAATTTTCCCATTAAAGAACTATTATTCCTATTCCCACATCTTTGCCTGAGAGCCCCTTAATTTCAAAATTATAATAATTCATAGAGAGGGGGTTTACATTTTCCATTTCCTTAGCAGACACCTGGCTTTCCAAACCAAGACAGCCTTCAGAAGATAAGAGGCAGCTCAAAGGGGAAAAAAAAAGCAAAACAAACAATGTGTTTAATGTTGTTATTACCATGACTTGTCATCCCTATTAGAAATTAAGTGAGGGAATGCCAAGGCAGCAGATTAGCACACTGCCATTAGGCATGTTGGCTGGATGCTTTGTGGAGGTGTCCTGGTCATGATGATGAACTGGCAGCTGAGATTTTCTCACCAAGCAAATTATTTTATGCTCATTTACATGAAATATTTGGAAGAACAGAAAAAGAGCTGAATATATGAAATCCATTCAGTATTTTTGCCTTTATCAGTTACTTTCATCAAAACAAATTGACTGTCTCTCAAATTAGAAGTAATAAACTGGTAATAAGCCTGGGAGTTTCTCTCTATGCTGCTGATTGCAGTTTGTCAAAGATGAAGGGGACCAGAAGCTGTTAAGGTGATGGCTGCTCAATGTGTGAAATGAACTGGGAATTCCCCAGAAAAGCCAGAAAAATAACTGGCCATGAGCAGCAATTCTACTGGCTGCCCCTCTGCATCTAAATTTTAGATTTATGTGCTGGAAGAAGGATATTGGCTTCCTTGTTTTCTTCCTTTCTCCAGGAAATTTTGGCTGAAAACTACAGAGGTCTTCAAATTCCAAGGCAAACCCCCCTTCTCTTCAAACTCAGTGAGATTTCATCAGGCTAATATTCACTGTGTTGTTAAGGTTGGTAACATTAGATGTTCTTCCTGAAAATCTGGGCTTGAGAAGATGGATTGGGAAATATTAGAAGAATTTGTACCTGCTGCATTGATCAAAATGAAGATTTCTTTTTTCAGAATCTCACTGTACCATCAAATAGTTCATCCCTGGGCACAGGGATGTATGGAAACCCAGGGCACAGGGAATATTCCTGTGTCTGCTCTGGGGTGCCCTGACCCCCAGGGGAGCTCTGACTGTGACCCTCATCCATGGAGAAAGTTTCCCAGCCTTCAAGATAGACTGGAAGCCACTAAAGTGTGAAACAGATTATAGAGAGCAGTGTAGGTGTATCACTTGGTGAGAAATTGAGGTTTTGGGACTTTTAGTGTGTTGTGGATGGAAGCAAGATGGAGGGCACAGGGTGTCACCCTGGGCTTCTTCTTCATGCTTCTTCTTGGGTTTGGTGGCATTTTGTAATTGGGCAGAAAAGTCCCCATTGCAGCTCTTTGGGATCAGTTATTGGGTTAAAAGGGAAAATAATCCAGGTGTCAGCTCTTAATTGGATAGTTTAGTCTTAAAAGCCCTTGTAACAAGAGATTGTTGGCCATTTTGTGCCTTCTAATGAAAAGCTGCTGAACTCACAGTAGTGAGACTGTTTTACTAACAAGAAATAATAAACACCTGAGTGTGAACATGAACTGCCATCTCAAGGGCCTTCAATCCAGACCCAGAGAAACCCACAACTGGTGCCCCAGCAGGGATGCACACACACACAGACACATATCCAGGGAAAATGTAGCTCCCATGAGGTAAAACAAAGACAGGGTGTGATACATACCAGCCTCTGCAGGAATTTGGCCTGTCTTGGGACGCGCCGAGCAACCTGCAAAGAGTTCAGGGAGTGAGTGGGGTCAGTTCAGCCTACAGCAGACATGTCACTTGTTCAATCCCAGACACGAGGCTGTGTGACTGATCACCCATGGCCAGGTTCAAATGCTCCTCTGGTTAAAATTAAAACCTGGGTCTCTTCTGTATTAACAGAGCCACTGATCAAAGCTCAGCAGTGGAATGTGGCTGTCTTGGGCAAGGAGGTGCTGGTGTTTGGGCAGTGGTGTTTGGCAAGAGACCCTCTGTATGATGGCTGTTGTACTTGAAGGGTTCCCCAGATGGAGGAAGGAATGATGAATCTGACTCCATGTTCTCAGAAGTCTAATTTATTATTTTATCATACTATATTATATTAAAGAATGCTATACTAAACTATACTAAAGAATACAGAAAGGATACTTACAGAAGGCTAGAAAGATAATAATGAAAACTTGTGACTCTTCCAGAGTCCTGACACAGCTTGGCACTGATTGGCCAAAGAGTCAAAGCAACCCCCAGCAGAAACCAATAAAACAATCACCTGTTGGTGAACAATTTCCAAACACATTCCATGTGAGCAAAACACAGGAGAAGCAAATGAGATAATTGTTGTTTTCCTTTTTCTCTGAGACTTCCCCGCTTCCCAGGGCAAAAATCCTGGGTAAAAGGATTTTTCCAGAAAATATGAATGCCACATGATGGCAGGAAGGTCAGACTTTAGCCCTGGCCCTGGATGCTAAGAACATCCCTGGAATACTGAAGGCCAGGCTGGATGGGGTTTTGAGCAGCCTGTTCTAGTGGAAGATGTCCCTGCTCAAGGCAAAGGTTTGGGGACTGGATGCTCTTTAAAGTTCCCTCCAACCCAAATCATTCTATGGTTCTATAACTTGTTTAAATTAGTGCTACAGCTTCAGCTGTATGAATATTATCTCAAGAGCAGATCTGTTGCCTAAATACTCTCCACAGCTACTGTGTATTTATTGTGCAGTGACAGAAAAGCACTGGTTATGTGCAAAACACGAATAAAGATATTGAAATTCAGCCACAGACCTTGTTATGAAACAAAGTGCTTCACCTATGACAGTGCAATTGTGCTCCCTGTCTCACCCTTGTCATCAACTCCTCTGACTTCTCACATGGCTGCTCAACAACATCTCCAAATGAAGCCCCTCCCCAAAGCAAGGCTTTTGTCAATGAGGGAAGCCAAGTGCCATCTTAAACTGTCAGTGGAACCCCAGAGAGAAGAAGAATGCAACAATATGTTTTACCTGGTTTGCCCTTTCAGTTTATTTACTCTGAAATAGCAGCAGCCCTTGCCAAAGAGATGATTTTATGCATGTTTATATTGTGCATTGAAAAGCTCAGGAATGCCCAACGGGGAAATTAAAGTTTCATCCACGAGAATCTTTACTATTTCCTTCTGCATCGTTTTAGCCAACATCTTGTGAAATTAGAACCAAGGGAAAACAGCTCCCTTGGGAAAGGAGAGGAGAGGAGAGGAGAGGAGAGGAGAGGAGAGGAGAGGAGAGGAGAGGAGAGGAGAGGAGAGGAGAGGAGAGGAGAGGAGAGGAGAGGAGAGGAGAGGAGAGGAGAGGAGAGGAGAGGAGAGGAGAGGAGAGGAGAGGAGAGGAGAGGAGAGGAGAGGAGAGGAGAGGAGAGGAGAGGAGAGGAGAGGAATCATTTGCATGTTAAGTTTTGGAAGAAACTTTCTGTCTGGGTCTGTTATCTCAGACAAATAAAGCCCCTCAGGAGCCTGCTGTGAGAGGCTGCAGATTCTCCATCACTGCAAGTTCTTCAGAACAAGACAGATAAATGTCTGTGAAGTTTGCCCTGCTTAGAGCAGAGTCAGGGATGAGAGATCAGTAGCCCTCAGTATTTTTTTACTGAAAATTTACCTTTTGGAAGAAATCCACCTGTTGTTCTGGTCACAGGAGTTTTTGAAGACTAATCAGTGAAACTGGAAACTTGGTTCCTATTTTTAGGAACCTATCTTTATTTTTAGGTTCCTATCTTTCCCCACCAAAACCCGCCTTGTTTGCTTGCTGAATTGCATAAGAAGGTTCTGTGTGACTTCAAGAACCACCTTCCAAAGTCTGGGGATCATCAGTGATGAGTTAAGGATCCCCATATAGCAGCATCTTGTTTTCTAGGACTTCTTGACTACTACCAAAATACTGCTGCAGGGTTTGTTACCAGTCCATTGGTAGCTTCACTGGCGTAATCTAATGGAACCAAATTTCCAAATTACCAAACTTTTAGCTTTAAAGCTTTCCAACACCCTCATTGAAGCCGGATAATTGCTAGTAGTGACCCCATAGGGCAGAGATGTCAATGCTTCTGGAGAGAGATTCTTTCTATTCTAGGAGGGATAGATACAGATATATGTGAAGAGTCTCACCCTTCCCACCTGCTGCATGGCAGAAGATGGCAAATACAGACAAATACTGACATTTTAAACAAACTGGAGTATCCCACCTGACCTCCAGCCAGGCACAGGTATTCCACAGTTCCTGCATTGTATCTCAGCCCCACATGGGTGCCTCGGGTGCCACAGAGCCTCTCAGACCTGATCAAATTTAAGTCACTGATGCCCTAAGTGACCCAAAGTCACACATGGAAACGTATGGTCCTGAAAGATGTGAGCGCAGACCCGAAGCCCTCTTTTATAGAATCCAAGTGGTTTGGATTGGAAGAAACATTAAAGATTATCTAATTCCAGCCCCTCTGCCATGGGCAGGGACACTTTCCACTTGAAATAGATCACAGCCTCCCAAACCACCACCCAAACTCTTGCAAAAAGTTCATTGCTCTTTCAACCCCATTTCCTTAGAAAATATAAGCCACACAACAACACAACATAATAGCCCTCCCTCACTTGTAGAACTTTTTTCCCTTTCATTGTCAAGAAGCCTTTTAGAAGCTGAAATTCATGTGCTTTGTTTCATGAATTAAAAATGTTGCGAGTTAAAACTGCGCGAGTTAAAAACGCACGAGTTAAAAATCAAGTACAGTAACACCATGGGCAGAAAGAAAAACTGTCCCCGGAGCTTGAAATACTCGGGATTACTCAGACTGGAGCGTGGCCAGGACACGGCTTTAGCTCCCCTGTGCCTGTGAAAAGCCTCGTTAGCACAGCGTGGGGATGGACGGGGGTCGGACCGAGCCGTGCCGGGACAGCAGCACCAGCAGGGCAGGGTGATCACCAGGGTGATGTCCTGGGTGATGTCCGGGGTGATGTCCTGGGTGATCTCCTGGTTTAGCACATCCAGCACAGCCCCGTGCTGGCTGCAGCACCTCGCACGGAGCCCGGCCGCAGGGACAGGTGGAATAATCGCATTTTTACCAGCCTGCCCCGCTTGTCAATGCTGCTGCTCCCGATCCACCTCCGCCTCCAAACCTACCTGCTCCACGATGCTGTAGTCGGCCAGCAGCTGCTCCTCCAGGTACCTGGCCATGAGCTCCGAGTCGGGCTGTCCGGCCGAGGGGGAGAAGCCCCAGCAGAGGCACAGCCACAGGATCATGGTGCCCGGAGCGCCGGGCTCCTGCCCCGCCGTGAGCGCACAGCCTGCGAGCCTGACAGGAGACAGAGAGAGCGACCCAGCCTCGCCTCCTCCTCCTCCTCCTCCTCCCCGGCTCGGGACCGGCCCCTTTTGCGCGCAGGGCGGCCTCCTGTGCTGCAGGGGATCCCTGCAGGGCTGGCATCCCTCGGCCGGGTCCCGCATCCCTCGGCCGGATCCCGCATCCCTCGGCCGGGTCCCGCATCCCTCAGCCGGGTCCCGCATTTCTCAGGGGGGTCTCACATCCCTCAGCCCTTCCCGCATCCCTCAGCCCTTCCCGCACCCCTCAGCTGAGCCGAGTCCCGCATCCCTCAGCCCTTCCCGCATCCCTCAGCCGAGTCCCGCATCCCTTAGAGGGATCCCGCATCCCTCAGCCGGGTCCCGCATCCCTCAGCCGTGCCTGCATCCGTCAGCCATGCCCGCATCTCTCAGCCGGGTCCCGCATCCCTCTGCCCCCTCTTGTCCCCTGCAGGACAGGGGCGGTGCTGGGGGTGCCATTTGTCATTTTGGCACCTACAGCCCCTCTGAGCGAGGGGGATGCTGAGGGGACAGTTCCTGCAGCTGGCTGGGTGCCGAGGAAGGGTGCCCCACTGCCAGTGTCTCCTACTCACGCTCCCTTGGGGAGCACAAGCCCGGGAGATGCTTCAAGGCTGGGGCTTTCCTCAGGGCTGGTAAAACCTATCACTGGCTGGGGGCTATGTACAAATTACAAACAGGACAGGGCTGCTGTGGAATATGCCTTGAGCTCTTTTATTTTCCAGCATCACTCCCATTACATGGTTATGACAATGGGAAGATGCCATCAGCTCATGTCCCAGGTAGCAAAGCTCCAAGTTCTTCTTGGTAAAACCCTCTGGTTCCATCCTCTGGGAAGGGAAAGCTTCTCTTGCTTGCCATCTGGGGAGCCCTGGCTGGTTTAGGAAAACTGCCCACAGGGCAGGGCAGGGTTCCCTCCACCTCTCACCTTGGCAGCCACCGAGTGCAAAGGTGGCCAAGGCCCCAAATTCCACCTCCCTCTTGCCATCCAGACTGTGCTTCTCAGCCGGACAGAGCTGGGGTGACCTCCTGCCTTTCCCTCCATTTCCCAAAGGCAGAGCCCCCTCCTGCCAGACCAGCCCGGGTGAAGGTGGACTGTGGTGGGACAGGCTGGGCTCTGCCTGGCAGCTGCCAGGGACACTCCTGGGGCAGGGCTCTGCCAGCTGGCACCGACCCGGCAGCGCCACTCACCTCCGGGCGCTCACCTCGCCCCAAATCAGGCGTGTTTGCTACTTTGTTTTTCTATAACAGCAGTAACTTCTCAAACTAGCTGGCACAAACTTCCTCTTTTTGCTTTGTTTCGGGATTTTTTATCTGGTTGGGGGTTTTTTGTTTTGTTCCTCTCCTCTCCTCTCCTCTCCTCTCCTCTCCTCTCCTCTCCTCTCCTCTCCTCTCCTCTCCTCTCCTCTCCTCTCCTCTCCTCTCCTCTCCTCTCCTCTCCTCTCCTCTCCTCTCCTCTCCTCTCCTCTCCTCTCCAATGCTCAATATCTCTCTGGCCTTTCTGAAGCTTTGTGTCCTCCAAATCTCACAAGCATTTTCCAGATGCTCTCCTTTCAGAAGGGAAGAGGGCAGCTGGAGATGGAGCACAGGGAAGGTCATGGTCAGCATCTTTGAAACTCCTTATCAGCAAATCAATGGCTCAAACTGAGGCTGAGGTGACACTATGCTCACACACAAGGCCCTCTGGCATTGCCAACAGGAGGAAGAAATCAAAACCTGTCCAGTCCTCTTCCCACTGGGACCACTGGCAGCTGCAAAGGCTGCTGTGGTGGCCACACCATCAATGGGAGCTGCAAGACTGGGCAGCACTGCAGGGAGTGATGGAAGGCTGGCGTGGATGGGAAGAGAAGATGCTGGCAGAAAGCTGGAGGGAGGCTGGGACAGGATGCTCAGGCCCCCAGAGACAGCCCAAGTGGTTTCTGTACTGATTTGATCCCTGCCAGAAGAAGTTGAAGCATTTTCTTCAGCTCCTTACCATTTCAAAGTGTGGTGGAAGAGGTCTCTACCATCCATTTGGGAATCAGTGAAGACACTGCCATGGTTCAGACTGAGACCTGGCTTAAGAATACACCAACAGGATGGTTTTAAGTATTTTTCATCTGTTTCCAGTTATTCCCACATGTCTTGCCTAGCTCAGACATGGGAGCAGTGTGGGAAATAGGACTGCAGCCTCCTGTGCCCTCACTACTGACATTAGAATAGTATCAACCTGCTCTGTTTCACTACCCTGGGGACACAGATGTGTAAAAGTCCTACAGTGAATGTTTAGAAATGCTGAAAACAGGCATCCAAACCAGTACAAATAGCATGATTTTCCTCCTTTTCTGGAAAACCTAAAGGGAATCAAGACCCCTCTGTAAAAGCAAGGCAAAAGCAGCCTGCTAACCCAAGGGGTAACAGTAGTTTCTGGGCAGGAAGGGGAGATGTTTTCCAGTCTGAAATGACCATTGCACAGTCAGGAGGCATTTGGAATGCCATCCAAATCTCACCAGCTGCAGCATTTGGCCTCTCTGCATCTCCCACTGCCCAGGTAGGGATCTGAGGGCCAGGTGTGTCACAACACTGAGACTCTGCAGAGATGCTGCAGTAAAGCTGAGCCTAAGCACACCTGGTGAAAGGAGGGTGTTCAAGCCACAACAGGATCCTCCAGCAGGTACAGGATAACCAACAGGCATGAGAGAGTGGGCTGGGAAAAGCACTGCCCTTCCTAAAGGGATTAGGAACAGCCAGCTCCGCTTATGCTCCCCTCAGCAAGGGCAGGTGAGGACACAGCACACCGTGGGTGAGACCAAGGTGTGTTTTCATGTGGTTCAGATGCAGTTAGGCTTGCTGAGTGAACATTGAGCCTGGGGTCTTGATTGTTCACATTATCCCCTCTTTCTCCTCCTAGGAATCCATTCTCCTGGTGTGGGTGTGAACGTGGCAGGCACTGTTCAGGGATGCTGCTGCAGTCCAGGAAAAGCACTCACTCAGGTGTGCTCACATCAGGCATGTTCAGTGCTGACTTTTGCAGACTTAGCAAGATGAGCAGCTGTTACTTGGATGGGGGCTCAGCAAATTAAATTTCCTAATGAGCAGAGCCAGCAGAGAGAGGGGCATGATCCAACAGCTGAGCTCTCACACACATTTCACCTGGAAAAGATCATTTTATATCAAGGAACTCTCTCTGTGTTAACACACAAACACGAGCACCTTGGTGACCTCAAGCAGGGTTAAATGCCCAACCAAAAGTGTCTGAAACAGCAACTAAATGTACACAAATCACCAACAAACTGTACCACTTTTAGTGGCACTCAAAGGCAGCAAATGGATCAAGAAATTGGCAAGAGTCCCAAAGGGTTACGCAGGTGTGGGCATAGAGAAATGTCCAGAGGTAAAATTGATTTCCATGAAGTTCAGGGAATTGCATTCCATGTTTTCCTGCAGGTCTTAATCTAAGCAATCTCCTCTGAAGCATCTGGATGTGATCTGCTACTCTCCAATTCTGGCACTATTGAGAGGTGCCTGTGTTCCTGAAAGAATCACAGAATGGTTTGGGTTGGAAGGGAGCATAAAGATCATCTAGTTCCAACCACTCTGGCCTAAGCAGGAATGCCACCAGCTTGCTCCAACCTGGACTTTCACACTTCCAGGGATGGGGCACCCACATCTTCTCTGGGCAGCCTCTTCCAGTGCCTCACCATCGTCTGCAAAAATAATTTCTTTCTAATATCTAACCTAAACATCTCCTCTTTTAGTTTAAAACTGCTACCCCTTGTCCTGTCACTAAATGCCCAGGTAAAAAGTCTGTCTCCCTGGTTTTTGTAAGCTCCCTGTAAGCACTGAAAGGCTGCAATAAGGTGTCTCCAGAGCCTTTTCTTCTCCAGGCTGAGCACCCCCAGCTCTCCCAGCCTGTTTCCATAGCAGAGGTTCTCCAGCCCCTAGAGCATCTTTGTGGCCTCCTCTGGACCCACTCCAACACTTTTTTGTCCTCTTGAAGGCTCTAAACCTGGGTGAATCCCTCCAGGCAGGGTTCCATGAGGACAGAGAAGGGTAGGAAGGAGTTTTCTGGGGTGCCAGTGCCTGCTGGTCTCCCTGCTGCCATTAGCTGTGTGCACCATGGGCCAGCAGAGCATTTCAAAGCTTCCAAATCTGGTATTATTCTTATGAAAACCTGGTATTATTCTGATGAAAGTTATCCAAATTTTCTCCCAAAGGGCCTTGATTCTGGGGGTGTCTGACTGTGTCTGAGGCACTGCTGTACATCCATATATGTAATTTTCCAGAATGGCTGGAGTGTGATGGGATTAATGTCAGGGCAGTCACACCAAATCTGTTCTTTGCAGGTACACCCTGATCTTACCTGGATCACTGGAAATTTCCAGATATGAAGTGCAATATGAGAAGAGGATGCTGGCTACCTTATCAGAGACAGGAATTGTGACATTTCTCCCAATTTGGTGCAAGCCAAGCTAGCAAAATTAAATTATTTTGAGGGGCAGGCTCTGCAAAGCACTAATTCAGGTGGTTCAGGGCAGACAGTGCATTAAAACCTCATTCCAGAGGAATTCCTTCCATGAGAGGACAGCTCATGGAACAGCCCAGTGGACACCTAGCACAAAACATCCTACTGAGATCCTGTCCTCATCACTAAATCCTCAGGACGTTCACCTAAACTGATGGGAGGGCTCTGAGCACCCTCAGCACTTGTTTCTCAGTATACTGTCTGTAGTTTGGGAGGTTTCAGCTTTTTGGGCTCTTTTGGGCAGTATATTTGAGCAGTTTGTGCCACCTAGTGGTCAAACTAATTTCCCAATCGAGACTTTAACCAAAAAAATTTTAAAAAAATTAAAACACATTTAGTGGTCGTGAGATGACTGAAATAAGGGGTTGCAAAAAAATTGTTTTTTTAAAGTAAGCTTTGCTTTAAAGGAATTTTAATATTATATTATTTAATTATGAGATATGATGAGATTATATATATATGATATTATATGATATTATATGATATCATATTATATCATATGATATATATGATATGATATTAGTGAATATCATGTAACACAATATAGTATACAAGATAATTTAATGTACTGTCATAGAATGCAATATAATATAAAATAATATTATATAATGTGATATAATCTAATAAATATTAGATTATGATATATGATATATGATATAGTACCATATAATAAATCATATTATATTGCATTATGTTATGTTATTTTTCATGTTTTCAGTTAGTTTCAACTCCCACATATCTTGCCTAGCTCAGACATGGGAAATATAATATAATATTATATTAATTTCTACTAAATATAATATAATATAATATAATATAATATAATATAATATAATATAATATAATATAATAATATAATATAATATAATATAATATAATATAATATAATATAATATAATATAATATAATATAATATAATATAATATAATATAATATAATATAATATAATATAATATCAACTATTATATTATATTATATCATATCATATCATGTCATATCATATCATATCATATCAACTATTATATTATATTATATTATATTATATTATATTGTCACATTACATTATATCATATGTCATGTTATGTTATATTGTAATATAATATCATATCATATCATATCATATAATAGCAACACACCACAACAACATAAGTATCATATAATATCAATCATATCATATCATATCATATCATATCATATCATATCATATCAATCATATATATTTGGCTGCTGTTTTATCCCAGAGTTCAGACAGTAATTCTGTCACTTGCTTTGAAGCTGCTCAGGTGTTTCCAACAATCCTTTCCTTGTGGAAGAGTGGGAGGGATACCCCAACAACTTTTCCCAAAAGGCATCTTCCTCCCTTCTTTTCCCCTTTTTCTTTGCTCTCATTATCTCATCACTTTAAGCACCCAAATAACCAGGGAGGCAAAAAAAACCTATTTCAAAATTTCCCAGGAGAAATGTGCACCTGCAAATACCATCAGATGTTCTCATGTGGCTGATTTTGGAAAATTGGAGCTATCACACCATCAGCTGTGATTTTTTTCCCCAGCAGAATGGAGCAAAGGGGTTTGTGTGGGTCAGGCTGCAGCCCCAGGGTCTCAGCAGCCCCTGTGTGTTGGCTGGGTGGGAGAGCCCAGCTCTGCTGCCTCCTTCACACTGAGAGCCAAACTTCACCTCCTCTGCTATAAACAGGCAGGGCTGGAGCTCTTGCTGAGACCTTTTGAAGTTTTTGGACACTGCAAGCTCTGTGCCTAGCGGGAAATTAGTCAAACATCACAAAAGCAAGGAGGGAGCCTATCCAAGGCAGGGCTGTTATCGAGCGAGGACTCTGTTTGGATAACCCTTGCTCAGGCACCACAGCTCAGGCTTGTGTTGCAAGGCTAATATTTACCCACGGCCTAAACAAAGTCAGCATTTCAGAACTTTGCTCAAAATGCTGCACAAACCTGGGCAGTTTCCTTGAACTTGTCTCAGAGAAAGGAAGAACTTGCGCCTGTACCTGAGTGAGCTGCTCTCAGGAGGAAACAAGAGGGAAGAAAATGAAGAATCTGAGCAGCTTCTTGGTTTTGTTCCTCGTTTCTGGAGTCAGGAGCTTTGAGCTGGTGATTGGGGACATCCCAGATGTGAGTATTTGGGGGCAGGGCCCAGCTCTCCCTTCCCTGCTGAACTCTGGATAGAAGCAGCAATGGGAGCAGAACTGGGTCACTGCTTCACAATTCTCTTCTACTTTTAGCTGTACTTCTACTTTCAGCTGTAAATATTTCTGATAATTGGTCTTCATTTGTCATTTGTAATGTTTTATTTAATATTATTAAATCTTATTATTATTACTATTTAATATTATTAAATGGAGAGTGAGAGCATAAGTCCAAATTTCAGTCCAAGCAGTTTCATATTCTTACTTCAGTGTTGCCTTCTCTGGTGTGGTTTTAACCTTTAAGCATTTAAGTGGGCTTCTGTACTCAGATCTTCAGCATATTTTACACCCTGTTTCCCTGGAATAAGCAGAAACAGGGCACCTAGACAACTTTGTAAATGGAACGTCTGTGAACTTCAGCAAAGCTTTGTATGGAATTGGGTTTTTGTTAACAGGAATTCAAATATAGAGTGAATATCCTAATGACTTTACATTCCTCAGCAGAGGGATGAGAGAATTTATGAAAGAGACCATCAGTTATTAGGATAATACAATGATGAGAAGAAGTATAGTTATGGCTTTGACTCTGAAACTGAGTCTAAATTTAAACCCCCAGGCTCAGGTGAACTTAGATTTGGTGTCTACACCCATTTCCACGTTGTAGTTTTGAAATATTTCCGTGAAGTCAGCAGGGAAGTCGTGAGGCTTTCTTTTCCTTTGCAGGATCAATAAAAGTCTTCACTGAGCTGGATATCCTATTTTTCTTTATTTTTATGGCTTTTTTCTTGACTCAATGAGATTTTAAAACTGGGTTTGTAATTCCCAGGAAAAATATTCCAGACCTGTGTTTCTTTCTCATTGTAGATGCCTTATCAATTTAACATCAGTATGCTTAAACAATTTAAATTAATTTTGTGCAAACCTTTCTGGCTATGCTATCACATAAGCTGGAAAGGAACTCATGCACTTAAACTTCTTCTATAAATTAAACTCATAACAAAATTTAATTAAGACTGTTGCTGTGGTGTGACCCACACTTGTAAATGAATCAGTGCAGCTTTGCACTTGGAAAAGACCTGATGTTCTTCTGCTGTCATTGGGGGAAATTTAGTTCTCAGGTGTATTGGTGTAAAACCAGAGACAATTTCTACTGGTTTGAGCAGAAATTCTCTGAACTTCTGAGTGAGTGAGATTCCCATCTCACTATTTGAGTGATATCAGTGTCTGAAATGCTGTAATTTCCATGGTTAGACCCATCCTGATGATAATCATCTGCCTCTTGCTCTTTGTGGTCACTTTATGTTAAATATTACTCCTTGTTTCAGAAGGAAAGGCTGTGAAGGGATGGTAAAGGTCGTGATTTTACAGGAGTTCACAGAGCTGGTTGGCCACTGAGGGAAACTGAATGTGCGAGGGTTTTGGTCTGAGATGGTTTGTGCTCCCCATTAGCATCCAGGGGAGGTAAATTCCCTTTGGAACTCTCCTGTAAAGTGCTAATCAATAATAAATCAAGTGATAAATCAAACAGTAAGGCAGCAGCAACTCTTTCTTCTTCTGCCTCCTCTAGGAAGTGGAAAACCTGATTGATCTGGAAATGGATGGGTTTCCCTCGAGCCCCAGGGCCAGAAACGGCAGGTACCAGGTACAGTACCAGAAATGCTTCAAAGAGGAGAGAGGCCAGAATGCCTGGGGGCTTTCTCCAGGTGTCTTTTCCCATCTCCAGGGCTGTGAGAGTGAAATCATGTGGGACCAGATGTTTTTTTAGGCATTTATCTGGCACTGAGACTTCCATATCTCTGGTTGGGACAAGAACTGCTGCTCTCCCTTAAGCACAGCAAGGCTTTGCCCTGTCTCTGTGCTCCTGAGGTGATAAAAAATGGACATACTTGTCTAACTTCATGTCTGGGGAAAATCCCATCCCATTGAAACAGGTGAGGTTTTTCCATGAGAACATGGAAAAGGACTTCAGGCACTGGCAAGTGCAGGCTGTGAACATTCAGTCCATGTATTCATATTTAACTCTGGTCAAAGAGTGACACTCAGTGATGAGCTGGGGGCATCTGAGACCTGGGAAGAAAATTTGTTTGCAGCACACTGATGGGTTGCAGATTATTTTAGTCTGTTGGCTTGGGAGACAGAAACATTTAGAGCAGTATTGCAAGAGTTTTTCTGTGTTTTACTTGGTAGCAATTAATGATAATACTCATGAAATCAGTTGTTTGAATGTATTAAATTTTTCATTACACTGCATGAAAGAAATGAGGATCAGAGTGGACCTTGTCCTCCACCAAGCTCTGGTGCTGCTTTTCTTGAGCTTGTTCAATGAGTGAAAAAGAAAGATCCTCTTGAGTAATGTTGGATTTCCCAGTCTTTGAAATCACACAGAGACAAACCTGATTTTCCTTTATCCTAAGGCTTTGGATGGAACTTTTTGATACCTAAAGCCTGCATAGCAGTGGAAGGAAAGGCAGATTTTAGCATGAGTATGAATCAAGCCCTGTCACACTTGCCAGTCCAGTATTTAAATAGTTGAATCATGATCCAAACAGAAATCCTTCCTAGCTGCACTTCTTCAAGGTATCATTTCTTTCCAATATGTCTCTATCAGTGCCATATGTATTGTGTTGCCTCTGTTCCCAAAATTTCTGGGTAGACAGAGGCACAGACATATGCATGCAGTAATTTACAATTGTACCACTGGTTTCATTATACCAGTTACTACTTTTAATCCCATAAATTATTTGCTATCCTTTACCTATCAAATAAATCTTTGCAAACCAGTGAAACTAAGATCTCAAATACTCTTGTATTAGTTGAGCCGCAATAAAATATAATAAATTAGATTAAACTGAACTGTGCAAGTCATCTTGAGACAGCAGCAGGCACACAGTTATTTCCTGTTCATCACCACAGGAAGGCTGTCTCCCAAATTATTTTTTCAGCACCATGCTTTCCTGCAAAGAGCTCACCAGCCCATTGGCAATGAGGGAACAGAGCTCCCTGCAGACCCTATTGATTGGCTCCAAACACAGAGGATGGTTTCCTGGAAACAGATAAGGTATTCTGCTATTTTGCCCCTGAGTAATTCCTGAAATGCTGTGCCTCAGGTGGGTCCATGGTCCTCGTGACCACAGCAGCAGAATTTTCCATGGGCTGGAATGCAGCTGACCTTGTGAACATCTATATGGCGGTGCACAGCTCTTATCTCTGTTTGGGAGATAGATAAAGTGTCCAGACCTGTGAGGCACCCTGTGAGCTGGGATGTTCTGCAGCACATTGCCCAGGCCTGGGTCCTGGTCTCTGCCTGTCCAGGGGTGGGTGAGATCTCACCTTTTTCCTTTTCTGCCTGCCTGCTGTCCCCTCCAAGAGAAGCAGCACAGGAAAGATTTATGGAAAGAGATAGGATGGAATGATAGAATCACAGCATGGTTTGGGTTGGAAGGGATTTTAAAGCTCATCTTATTCCAACCTCCCTGCCATGGGCAGGAACACCTCCCACACCTTCCACACCTTCTACTATCCCAGGGTGCTCCAGGCCCCACTGTCGTAGACATCTTTTAGTGAGAATCTTTTCTTAGGTTTTTCTTTTTCTCTTCTGAGAAGCTGAGGCTTCAGAAACAAAATGTAAACAATGGTTATCTGCTGCTGTAGAATGCATCAGGTAGATTTTTGATTGGCACATCTTAGATGTTCATAATTAATGGCCAATCAAGGCCGAGCTATCTCAGACAGAGTCTGAGAGAGCTGCCTTTTGTTATCATTCTTTTCTATTCTATTCTTAGCTAGCTTTCTGAGAGGAAACCTTTCTTTCTATTCTTTTTACTATAGTTATAATGTAATATAAATATCACAAAATAATAAATCAGCCTTCTGAAATATAGAGTCAAATCCTCGTCTCTTCCCTCATCCAAAGACCCCTGTGACCACTGTCACACCCCACCCAACATGGAACACTTCCAGGGATGGGGCAGCCACAGCTTCTCTGGATATCTTCTTCCAGGACCTCACCACCCTCACACTGAAGAATTTCCCCTAAATCAGCTGGTTGGAGACTCTTCCAGCTGCCAGGGTGTAAATGGAACCAAACAGACAAGGATCCATCTGCAGCACTGTGAAGACAATCTGCCTTAGGTCTGGAATTTCTCTTCTTGCACCTCACAGTGAGGATCCCCTGAAAGGAGTGTGAAGAGGCTGCAATGGATTTGGAGAGTGTTAAAAACTGCTTAGGGAATTACAGGAAAATAGCTGAATTATGAGGGAACAGCACCTCAAAGAACTGGAAGGGCATTCCAGGTAGATCATTAAATCAGAGAAACATGGAGTGGTTTGGGTTGGAAGGGAGCTGAAAGATCATCTAATTCCATTCTCCTCCCATGGGCAGGGACACCTTCCAGTGTCCCAGGCTGCTCTAAGCCCTGTCCAACCTGGCCTTGGGCACTTGCAGATCACTTCTTCTTTCCGGTTTCTCCTGTGGGGCATCTGCTTTTCAACATTTTTCATGCCCCAGTAGAAAAGCAATTTCTGTCAAGTGCAGAACATCTGTGATTGTGCTCTCCTTATTTTACTAAATAGCTGCAATATCCATGCATAATGATGTGAACAAAGATCACTGTGAAGGGTTGAATATCCATGTCCTGCACAGGTTTCAGGAGAAGATGCATCTCAGTACATGAAGACAGAGCCCAGCATCTGTCCTTCAAACAGTTCCTGAGGCACACATTGTCTTCATTCAGATTAGCAATTTGGCATGCATGAGATGTGGCTCAAGATCCTGTTTTTGTGCAGTGATCAGCAGGTCTGGATGTGGTTTAAAAGCCAGGATCAGCCATGAGTCCTCATGCTGGAAATTGTCTCAGGTCCCACAGAAGTCCCTGATCTCAATAATCGCATCGGCAGATCCTCAGACCTGAAGCAGGATCTTCAAGGCCAGATTGCATGGCGCTTGGAGTAACCTGATTTTGTGGAAACTGTCCCTGGCCATGGCAAGGGAGGTGGAACTAAAGGATCTTTAGGGTTCCTTCCAACTCAAACCATTCTGTGATTCTGTGTTTCCATGATTCTGGGGCTGAGGTGCCTGAAGATGAAGGTACAGCTCTGTCCTCCTGGCCTCCGCAGCCTCTGGGTTCCCAGGGGTATGGCTGGCCCAGGCCACGTCTGATCTCTAACAACATCCCTGGCAGTCACTACATGTGCACTGATAAGCTCCCTCTCCTTCAGATACCCCTTCTTCACCACCAAAAACTATCAGGAGGAAAAGCTGGGCATCCTGAAAGCTTTAACCACCATTCCTAAAGTGGGTCAGGAGCCCTAAGCTGAGAACCAGAAAAGTACCCCAATAAAACAAAACCCCTGTGTTCTAAGGTCTTGGTCTTCATCTTTCCAAAATTAAATTTGTTTCAGTTAATGTTGGTTTAATCTTAATTTGTATTCAAGCCGATGATGTTCCCTGTGCCAAGGGTATGTGTGGGGCCAAAAATCACTCTTCATGGCCTGGTCCTTTATCAGGTGTGGAAATCCAATTCACTGTGCATGAATTTTGTGGGGTGTGACAGGATCAGTCTGCAGAGGGTCTCTAGAGAGCCATAAACTTCCATATCCTGAAATCCCACTCTGAATGGTTCAGGTAGAGCCTTTAGAGCCAGAAAATGAAAACCTGCATTTGTTATCAGGCAGGGAGAAATCCTCTCCATCTGCCTTTAAAGGGTCCTTAAAATCATCTTTAACAGGAACTTGCTATGACATCATCATCTCTTATACAGCACAACATTTCTCTAGAACAGAAAATTAATTCAAGTGAAAATAATTCAAAATTAATTAATAGCTTCAAGTGAATTTAACAACTGCAGAGCAATCTTCCAGTGCACCATGGGATTAAATGATGTTTTCATGAGCATCTTCTGTGGTTTTGGGTCCTCTTGACCCTGGAGAGCTGAGCTGGCCTAGGTGTGATGATAACTCAAAAGCAGATCTGTGCATTAAAAAGTTGCATCTAGGTGAGCCAAGTTCCCTTTCAGGGTATTAATAGAAACATCCATTATGTGGGGGAGATTTTTGGGAATTAAAGAGAATTATTTGAATGGCCACAAGATGTCAGCATAGACATAGAAATTTCCAAACGGAGCAAATCATAGGGCAGGGGGAAAACCACAACCATTAATGAGCAATTTCTTCTAAGTAATCCATGCATAACAAATTTCCATAGGCACAAGCATGTAAATGTAATATTGATTACACAATGGGTTTTTTAATTTATACATATTGCATATAATACATAAATATTTTCTAATGTAACTGGCTACAAAGTGAGCTAAATAAGTCTGGGGTTTGAGGTTTTTTTCACTTTTCATAGAAAAACAAAGAGAACTTTTCTGTTAAAAACAAGGGTGTCTGAGGATGACTTTCTGCCAGCATGATTTGCTTTCAGGAAGAATGTTTTTCTAAAAGAGAATGTTTTCTTTAAAAATAAAATAAAAGGCAGAGGAAGAAAGCTGTCCTGTTTATGATAGGTTCTGAGGCACAGCTGGGAAATCACATGCTCCAACATCCCACGTAGAAATACATGAAATGAGACAAAAGGAATATTCACACTTTGGGAGTTCAAATTAATTCTCGTTCATGTCCAGAGAAGGGCAGTGGAACTGGGAAAGGGTTTGGAGCACAAGTCTGAGGAGGAGCAGCTGATGGAGCTGGGAAGGGGCTCAGCCTGGAGCAAAGGAGGCTCAGGGGGCCCCTGTGGCTCTGCACAGCCCCTGACAGGAGGGGACAGCCAGGGGGGATCAGGCTCTGCTCCCAGGAACGGGGACAGGACAAGAGGGAATGGCCTCAGGTTGTGCCAGGAGAGGTTTAGGTTGGATATTAGGGAGCAGTTCCTCAATGAAAAGGTTGTCAAAAATTGGAACAGGTTTCCCATGGAGGTGTTGGAGTCACTATTGATGGAAGCATTCAAAAAAGCATGTAAATGTTTTGTGGCAGTGTTGGGTTAATGGTTGGACTTGATCTTCGATGTCTTTCCCAAACCAAATAGTTCTGTAATTCCTTGTTTTATGATTCATAATCTTAGAAAACAACTTTTAGACACTGATCCCTGCCTTGAAACAGCCAGTCAGTGCTTTAGCTTTGCTGAAATGTCCCCTCCATGTTTCTCTTTTCCAGCGGAGCACGTCTGACTGGGGGTATGATGGAGATCTGGTGAGTATTTTTATCCCTCTATGGTAAATATTACTGAACAAAGTGTTTTTCTGGTTAACCATTTTTTTTGGAAATCAATCCCTCTGTTTGTTCAGTTCCTTGTTTTTACTGCTGGTTGGGTATTAACCTATTTTCTTTAAACAGGGTGCTGTTTGCACAACACTATTGATGCATCTGCTCTTGGAAGGAAAAGGGTATGATAAAGGTGAAGAAATAAGCATCAAAACAGATTAGAAAAAGACAATGTCTTAATAAAACACTTAAATACTGTTATCCCCCTGCTGTGGTTTAACAATTTACAACACTAAGTCAGTAACCAGTGCTTCAAGTCTCCTCTATTTGGGACTTCTATGGAAAATGTGAGCTCTCTCCTCATCATCGTATGATGTTCAGGATTACTGTGTAGCTGACCATGCTGGATTGCACTCTTAGAGTCATTCCAAGGACTGGTTGCATGGTAAAAAGCAAGGAAAACCTTGCAGTTTAAAAAATACCTTCTTTCAGCTGAAATGTTATAATGAACTATATTCATGTGAATATCCTGCCACGATTTCCAGGTAAAACATGGAGATGTCCTGAACTTGCGCCCATACCCCCTCCAGCTGCCATGTTGTAAGGAGCAGCAATTAAAAAGTAGCACTGAGACTACAAAAACGGTTGATATTTTCCTCTAGGGCATTTTTTCCAGTCATGCCCTGAATTTACGGAGCGGTTTTGTCAAATGCAGGTGGAGGATGACGACAAGGTAGGTCTGTACAGCTACAAGGTGCAATCCACCATCACATCCAGGCTGGCCAACACCATGATCCAGGCCAAGATGGTGAACAACGCCAGGAGGCCCCAGCCCATCGTGTTTGACGTGCAAGTGCCCAAAGGAGCCTTCATTGACAACTTTACCATGTAAGTAGGGGTCAGGAGGGGTACAAGCCTCTCTGGGTTCCTCAGAGAGAGAGATGAACACAAGAGTTAATTAAAACCTTTAAAAAAAAAAGATTTATTAAACCCCATAAATATGAATTAAAAGTATAAGTTTAATTTTTAAGTAAATAGAAATATAAGTTATAATTTTAAATAAGTAGAAATACATTTTAAGTACCTTTAAAAACTGTGTTAACTAGTAAAGGCCCTAAGGCTAAGTTTTAAGTTCAATAACTTAACTCCAAACATAACAAAAACATAACAGAGCTTTACTTACATCTCTAAGATAGATAGAACTATATGCATATATAAATAGAACTATTCACATAAATAAATAAACTCATCAAGTTAAATTTTAACTAAGAAAACAAATAATATAATTACATAAATAAATAATATTATATACATAAATTTTAAAGTAAAAAGTAACACTACTTTCACACATTAAAATTAATTTAGATTAGTTTAGAAAGAATATTTTAGAATCGTACTTTTAGCTAATTAGTTGTTTTATGTATAAAAATCCCCCTGTATTAGAAAAAAGAGCAACAAGAAGAAATAGAGAAGAAAGAAAAAGAAAAAAACAATAGTTCCTACTACTACTAAAAACATCAGACTCTACACCAGAGAACAACTATTACCACTACTGCCACTGTTCCTGCACAGAACCTTAGAACTCTGTACCAGAAAGTTTTTAATACAGACTTTAATACTTTAACACAGACTTTAATATCTTAAACTCTTCACCTTTGAAACTAATTGTCATAGTGTCATATTCATACAGCAAACAGCTTTATAACAATACATAACTACTCATGTCTCTTTGAAGTCCCAAGGCCCAATTAAAATTAAGGTATCAGCCTCATCTTCTGGAAGCATTCAATGGGCTGGGAAGGAAGTATTTGTAAACCAAAAAAGCTGTCCTTATTTTCCAGGTTCAGTGTAAATTTTACAGACTTTCTCAGGAGGTTCATGCATCAGTCTGCCTGTCTGTCCAGGTCCTCCTCCCCAGTAATTATTGAGCCATTGGTCAATATCAACAAAAATGGACAAAAGTCTCAAACAGACTAAGCCTTGCCAAATCAAAGGAGAGAGACCCAAATCAGAGCCCTCACTGAGCAGAAACTGGCCTGGTTCAGTTTCCATTCAGAGAGGCAGCAGACAGGTTGCTGGTCAGGAGATGTCCTGATCCATGTCCCAAACAATCCATGGCATCAGGAGCTGCCTTCCCTGCCCAAAGCATGGGGAAAGTGTGGAGGAGCTGGAGGAGAGCAGATCCTCCTCCTCAGAGCACAATGGTGCTGGCTACTTGAAATAAAAATCAGGTAGGGAAAAAGATAGAGCTCTAGTGAAAATCAGAATTCATTACTTTGGGGTTAAGTAAGAACCTTGTTATTTCATTTCCCACCAGCTTAGATTTCACTGATGTAAACTGAAGAAACAGTCCTCGATTGTAAAGTTGTTTCTTTTGCAAGCTGACTGTGTTTCTCTCTCCTAGGGATATCAATGGTATCACATTTACCAGCCATATTCGGGAAAAATCTGAAGCCAGAAAAATGTATGCTCAAGCAAAAGCCAAAGGCAAAGCTGCTGGAATAGTCAGGTATAAACACTCTGGTATATGGGTTTTGTACTGAATTTACTCACAGGAGAGGTGAGATGACCCATCCCAGGAGGGGATAGATGAGGGGGAATCCTGCAAAGGAAAATGCTTACTTACAGCAGCTCTGCTATTTAATTGTCATGGATTTTACTGTGTTTCAGCTTTCAGCTTGCTAAAACGTCCCATGCTAGCAGCCACATGCTGCTCCCTGACAGAGGCCACAGTTAGAATCAAAACCCTCAATCTAAACCAAAGCTCAAAGAAGCTTTTCCTTCTCCTTGTATTTCCTCAAAATAACCCCACAGCTGATTTTTCAGGAGCAATGCCTTGGACATGGAAAACTTCCAAACCGAAGTGAATGTGCCCCCAGGAATGAGGATCCAGTTCCAGCTTCACTACCACGAAATGATCCGAAGGAAGCTGAGCTCCTACGAGCACGTCATCTCTGTGAAGCCAGGACGCCTGGCCAAGCACTTGGAGGTGAGGCAGAGCTGGGGTGTGTGGGAAGAGCCCCACAGGTGAATTCTTGCTGAGAAAGCACCCACAGTTTTCAGGGAGGTGTTCCTGTCCATGGCAGGGGGCTTGGAACTGGATGAACTTTAGGATCCCTTCCATCCCGAACCATTCTGTGATTCTAAGACAAATCTTGGCTCTGGAGAGATCATCAGCTCTCACAGGACACTACCTCGTGAAGTTGGGGTTTTTGTGAAAAGCGCTGTTCCAAATAAACAGCAAGTACTGTTTGTTTTCCTTCAGTCCAGTTTACACAAGAGTATAAAAATGTCAAAGCTTGTTTAGTCCTGACGTGAGCCAGTCACGATTCAGGAGACTCTCAGCTGTATTTACAACTGGGGACAGGACACATTTGTTCCTCACTAGACCAGGCTGCTCCAAAACCTGGTCCAACTTGGCCTTGAGCACTTCCAGGGATGGGAAAGCTCTCCAAAATAAATGTCCTCCCTTCCTGCCCTTAGGTGGATGTCCGCATCATTGAGCCACAGGGACTGCGCTATGTGCACGTTCCTAATTCACTTGGAGATCACTTCAATGGAATCACCACCATCTCCAAGGGAGAGAAAAAGGTAACCAGTCACAGACTGGAAAAAACACAAAATCTTCAAGGGAGAGAAAAAGGTAACCAGTCACAGACTGGAAAAAACACAAAATCTTCAAGGGAGATAAAAAGGTAACCAGTCACAGACTGGAAAAAAACACAGAATCTTCAGTTTTCATGCTTACTCTGCACAGTCCTGGCAATTTTTTGTACCTGCAAAAATGTGCCAAAATCTGTCTTTAATTCCACAGTAATATGCCAGGCAGTATTGTTTCCTGACATTCAAATTCACCTCCATTTCTTGTTTAGCAAATTATTTCAGAGGTACTATGTGTCTATATTAAGTCTTGTCTTCTCAGGTAATTTCAAGTTATCCAGTTAAAACAGAAAAAAATGCCATAAAGTCTGCATAATCAGTCACATGACTAATGAAAATATTTCCTACTACTCAATTCACAGACAAATGGCAATCCTCTTTGTCTGGGGGGGGGGAAGTCAATTAGAAACCTATTAAAAATGTTGATAAAATTGTGGATAGTTTCAACTAGGAAAATGTTAATAAAACCCAGTGTGTTGCTTAATAGAAATGGTTTGCCCAGCTCTAGTTGAAATTCTTGGTGCTGTAGATGGGTCGTGTGATTTGTGTCACATTTGCTACAACTGAATCAACAAATCCAGGCAAACCTCAGTGCTGTTTTTCTTCTGAAGTGACAAAGTCCATTTTCCACAAATAATGAAAGCATGAAATCAGTGAAAATCAGACAATTCATGAAGATGTGGAGCCTCTTTGTGCCAAGCACCCCCTCTCCCACAGCACCTCCGTGACTGATGGTCTCTCCTCATCCCAAGGCTCACGTTTCCTTCAAGCCAACAATGGATCAGCAGAGAAAATGCCCCAAGTGCTCGTCCACGGCCGTGGATGGAAATTTTGTGGTGCAGTACGATGTGAACAGAGAGACCACGGGGGGAGAGCTGGAAGTAAGTGTGGCTGCTCAGAGAGCTGTGAATAAAGGAATTGCTGTCCTTCGCAAACTGTGCTAAACTTCATCCTTCAGGGAAATAAGCATGAGGACAAGCTCTGTATCCAATTGAAAGAACAGAGGGATTTTAAGTGGGCAGAATGGATTTATTTAATTTATGACTAAGACATGGGCTTACATACAGCAGGAGAAGATTCCTGTCATGTCCAAAAGCCAGTGTCTTTATACCTGGCAGCACTCTGGTGATTTAATGTAGAATCAGAGGATGGAGTCATTGGATGTTGTACCAATACATCACAAGGAGACGACCAGAACATCACTATTTTTATGTTAACATGAAGCTGAGTTATGAGGTTGAATTATTACAGGCAGAACAGTCTTTTTCAAAGCTTTTTTTCATTCCTCCCTGTGCTAGGGTATAGAAGTTGTTTGAGAACCAGGCTCTGCCTTTATTTAGTAAAAATTGTGTAAGGCTGCAGAGACATGCAGAGATGAAAGTTAGAACTGGCCAATAAAGAAGAGAAAGAGACAAAAGGGAAAAATAATTAACTCAGTGAGAAAAATAAGAATTTTATGCTCTGTCACTGTCTTGAGTTTTCTGAAATCTTTGCTATAGCTCATTTCTATAGTGATTTTTTTTATTTTATTTTACAGATTTTTAATGGCTATTTTATTCACTTCTTTGCTCCGGAAAATCTTGATCCACTGCCCAAAAACATTTTATTTGTTATAGATGTCAGTGGCTCCATGTGGGGACTAAAAATGAAACAGGTAAGTGTTTGACCTCTGTTGCAAAATGAATGTCCTGCCAACTTTCCCCATGTGCTTTACCATGCACTTCTGTACCACACTGGCATGTAAAATTAGCAGTTTAATTTTGAGACTATTTGGAACCAGGGACTCCATGATTTTACCCCATTATTTATAATGCTTTTTCCATGTTTTAAGGAAGAGGTGGTGCCAGATTTTAACTCTAAATTTAAATTTTAAAGGACAGATCACGAGATATTTTGCAAAGGCTCTGACCCCCTTTTTCTCTAATGCTCCATACTGAATCCTGGGAAAGTCTCAATGGGGATACTCCATCCCTGCTTTCCAAACATGGATGAATTGTTGACAGCCCTCTGAAGACCACTAAGGATTGTTTAGACAACATAACCCATAAAAGGGAAAAAATGTTAAAATAAGATATTTTAGTCTGCAAGAGAAAATGCTTCAAGAAAGATAATCAGCCTCCAAATATGCAAACAATTTTTCTGAAGGGGAAACTCATCAACTGACTTTCATGCCCAGACAGGGTAGAATAAGATGGAATCAGATGGATTTGCAGCAGGAGAAGTTTATCTCAGATATTAGGGAAAACCCTGTAGGTCTGAGTGAGTTTGGGAAATTGTATATCGTGTGTCACTGAAGGGTTTTAAGGACTGAATGGACAAACATTAGCTGGGGATCATCCAGGTGTATTTGAATTTCCTTCAGAGCACAATAGTAAGGCTTGGCAGATTGCTTCCTTGGGGAAATCAGTGCTGCAAGACTGGGATTCAGGTTAATTGTCACTTGTTTAAATCACACATCTTCAAAGAGATGTTAGCCAGCCTGAAACGACTGCCTTGCAGACAGAGCTAAGTCTCCTGAGCTGAGCCCAGCAGTTCCTCTCTCCTGAACCCCAAATGTTTCTTCCTTTCACTTCACCTTGTGTTAGCAGGAGTAAAGAAAGTTGAGCCATGAATTTATCCTTCCTAATTGCAATTATTCTGCGTTTCTTCGGTGAAAATTTCGACATTATGCAAGAAGTGCAAAAAAGAATTTAAAAGAGAGATTTGGATAGCAGATTCTAACTCGGATTTCAGTGCTCATGTGCTTATTGCTCACAGGTTTATATTTTCCTGTGGTCACAAGTTAAGAAGAGGCTTTCATAAGCAGGAAGCATAACCTGTCTTCTCTTAAACTTCTCCCAGACCATTGAGGCCATGAAAGCAATCCTGAGTGAGCTCCGTGCTGCTGACCAGTTCTCCCTGATCGACTTCAACCACAACGTCCGCTGCTGGAGGGACAATCTGGTCTCAGCCACCCCAGCACAGGTGGAAGATGCCAAGAAGTACATCCAGGCAATCCATCCCAACGGGGGTATGAGGTTTTGGTTGCAGGGTGCTCACAGAAGTTGTATGTCACAGGAATGGGTGGCTCAGACAGCCTTCAGGCTGTCAGAGTATTCCTAAAAAAAGTGTCTGATTCCTAAAAGAGAAAAAGCATGCTTAAAAGAAGAGCAGAAGAATTGCAGTTTATTGTATTAGGGGATGGGATGGCATTTCCTTCTGTGGCAGATAGAACACAGACCACAGAACAGCTGCCTTAATCTATCTTACCTCCCACCTCAGAGATCCCAAACACCACTGAAAGATGAAGTCCATCTCATAGGCCTGGATGAACAGGCAGATGAAATATTCCCTAAGCAGGGAACCACAATAATTTTTCCTGGGCTGGCAGCCAGCTGAACATGAGCCAGCAGTGTGCCCAGTGGCCAGGAAAGCCAATGGTGTCCTGGCAGGGATCAGCACTTGTGTGGCCAGCAGGACCAGCTGGTGACCCTCCCTGTGCTGGGCATGGTGAGCCCACACCTGTCCCATGCTCAGTTTTGGGCCCCGCTCAGCAGGAAGGACATTGAGGGGCTGGAGCATGTCAGAGAAGGAAACAAAGCTGGGGAAAGGGCTGGACCACAAATCCTACAAGAAACAGCTGCAGGAATTTAAGGACGTGGTTTAGTGGTGGACTGGGGTTAATGGTTGGGCTCTATCTGAGAGGTCATTTCCAACCTTAAAGATTCAATGAGCTACTAAATGCCCTGTGTGCAAACTGTTTATCCTCTTTGTGCCTTCATTCCCTGTCTGATAAACAAGGACAGATGCCTTTTTCATCTGCACAGGTCTTTGGAATGAGTTTACGATGATTTTAATCTGCCACTCTCTGAAGTGCAGTTCTGGATTTGTTATTCAGTTATTTGTGCATCAGTAGTGTGGAGAGATTTTCCCAAAAATCAGAGGCTTCTGGTGCTGTGGCACCTTCATCTCCAGAAGTTTTCACTACAATGAACATGAAGTTAGGGACTTGTCCAAAATCATCACTGTGTTGGAAATAGGAAACCAAGCTCTTTATATGAGTGACTGTTACCCCAAAAGAATTGACAGATAAGCTTAGAGATCAGCTCCCATCCAGCAAAGCCACTTTAAATGCAGCATTTTATTATCTTGTCTCTGGAGCTGCTGACTTATTTCTTTCTTGACAAAAAAAATTACCTATTTTCTGACTGCTCAGCCTTCAGATTTCTGTTCCTCTCATCCTGATTTCTTACTCTGCTCCTTCTGTGTCACAAATCAAACCTTAGATAAGCTCAGCAAACATACAGCTCTTCTTGTCCAAGGAATGGGCTGATGGCCAGAACAGGAAGTTTTTCCATGCTCTCATTCAATCACCTCCCTGCAAACCCAGTAATTCTTCCCACACCAAGGAGTTCCCAACGCCACAAATGGTCACACTGGAATTAGTGAGGGGGAGTGGGGGATCCTCATGAAGGTGACAGCCTGGGATGAAAAAGGGAACCAGAGTGCAGAAAGGTGTACCTAAACATCAGAAAGGAGGGTTTTTTAACTTAACTGACTCTTAACTCCGCTAGAATCTTAGAACTGATCTGGATTCAACGAGAATAAAAAACTTGTTTTCTTCATTGTGTCTTTGACAGGCACAAATATCAATGAAGCTCTTCTCCGAGCCACTTTCATCCTGAACGAAGCCAAAAGTTTAGGCATGCTGGACCCAAACTCAGTTTCCATGATTGTACTGGTATCTGATGGAGACCCAACAGTAGGTAAGGATCCTGCTTTGGGTGAGAAGAAAGGCTGGTGGGGTAAGCCTGAGAAAAGCAACAAGTAGACAATTTGGCAGTAAGTTTAAAAAATTCCATTCATCTTTCTTCCAATGCCTTCTGCTGCCCATTTGCCAAGTGCTAGAAGTGCCATGGGGCTTTGCACAGAAGGTTTCAAAAGATGAGCAGCTTGTTAGGCAGGTTGATTTTTTTGCAATTTACAGAAGTGCACAAGTCCTGTAGGATAGGTGATCAAAACAACCTCAGAGAAATTGGGGTTTTGAGCAACCTGGACTAGTGGAAAGTGTCCCTGCCTATAGCAGGGGGGTTGGAACTGGATGAGCTTTGAAGTTCTTTTCAACACAAGCCATTCTATGATCCTGTCATTGTACAACAATTTCCACTTCCTATGAGCTTAGCCCACACAGATCTATGCAGTCACAAGCATAACATCAAAAGCAGGAAAAGAGAGAAGAAAGCAAATTAATTTGAATTGGATTTGGTACAGGTCAAAGCAATTGCTGACTTGAAGATGTCAGGTCCAAAAATCCTGCCATTTAAAATAAGTCTAAATGTTTTAAACATCTTAAGTATGAGAAACACAATAAAGTCTTCATGGCGATGGCTCAATTTGGAGAGATCTTGAATCACTAATTTTGGGAGAACTCCAGATGTTCTAAAATTTCAAATCCCTCTAGGACTGAAAGAGACTAAGAGCCCTGGATGTACAATGAAAAAACCATCATATTTTTAAAAAGTGTCAAAAAGGATTGTCTTCAGTGCAAACACTTTGTTAATCTCTATCCAGGAGAAGCTCAAATGTTGCTGTAGGCAATGGAAATCTGGCACTGAGCTTGGATTTCCCTGATATCCAGAGAGAACCAGAGACACAGGGAGAGCAGGAACGCGCTCACCTTGATGGAGACTTTGCTGTTGCTCAGGTGAATGTCACCCTTTCTGTGTCTCCAAGGTGAGCTGAAGCTGACAACCATCCAGAAGAATGTGAAGCAGAGCATCAAGGATGAGTTCTCTCTCTTCTGCCTCGGGATTGGGTTTGATGTGGATTACGATTTCCTGCAGAGGATCGCAACCGACAACCGCGGCATGGCCCACAGGATTTTTGGAAATCAGGAGACTTCTCTCCAAATGAAGGTGAGTTTCTGCCTCATTGCCTCTGAAACTCTCCTGTTCTGTTCACAGCTGTAGCTCCACTAGCAAGAAGTTCTCAAAACCCATCATTTTTTCTGGAGAGTCCTGCAAGGTATCAATCATATTTCAGCTCAAGTGGTCCTAGATACAGTTTTAGTAATATCTATAACACATACTTTACTTCCCTGTGTGGGATTAATATTCTATAAAACAGCCTTGACTATAAAAAAAATACTTTCTGAATTAAAATTAAGGCCTGGATATTACTTTAGGCCATTTCATCCCTAACAAAAACCCTACATATAAATGCTCAATGATAATCCAGACTTAGCCAGTGCAAGAAAAAGTCAACTCTACCTCTGGCTCCAAATCAGTGAACAGGAATTGCTGCTGATCAAACTCTGACACCCTTATACTGTTACTGTTCCCTGATTTCACCATCTATACAAAAATTAGGTGGAAGAGTAGCTGTGTGTTTTATGCAATAGCCCAAAGCTGACCATCTTGAGGAGGGATTCAGGCCCACACACATCTGTGCTCAAGACTTTTAGGTCTGAGAACAACTTAACCCATGGACTTCTGACCATCCTTTGACTTTCACAAGACTTGGACCAGATATTCTTGCTGTACCCCCTTAAAAGTGTGCCAAGTATGAAGAAGTCTGCATTCAATGAGATGAGGAAATTTGTGGTATTTGCTGGGTCCCCAGGATGAAGGAGGAAATGATGAATCTGACTCCATGTTCTTAGAAGGCTAATTTATTATTTTATGTAATTATATTACATTATATTATATTACATATTATATTATATTATATTATATTATATTATATTATATTATATTATATTATATTATATTATATTATATTATATTATATTATATTATATTATATTATATTATATTATATTATATTATGCTATACTAAAACTATACTAAAGAATAGAGAAAGGATACAGGCAGAAGACAGAAGTCCACAAAGAATGAGAGTCAAAACTCATGACTTTCTCTTCCAGAGTCCTGACATAGCCTGATCATGATTGGTCATTAAGTAAAAACAATTCACATGTTGGATAAACAATCTCCAACCAGGAGAAGCAAATGAGATAATATTGTTTTCCTTTTTCTCTGAGGCTTCACAGCTTCCCAGGAGGAGAATCCTGGGCAAAGAGGATTTTTCAGAAAATATGATGGTGACAGAAATTCCCTCTTGCTCATTAGGGCTCCAGGTTTTGTCACCTGCTGTCCTTTCAGTAAGAGTGGCCTTGCAAGAGAATCACTTCAAACTCACTTCTCTGCCTCCTTCCCCCTCAGAATTTCTACAACCAGGTCTCCACCCCGCTCCTGAGGAAGATTCAGTTCAACTACCCCCAGGAGTCAGTGTCAGACGTCACCCAGAGCAGCTTCCACAACTACTTTGGTGGCTCAGAGATCGTGGTGGCCGGGAAGGTGGACACAGAGAACCTGCAGCACCTGGAGAGCATCGTCACCGCGACTGCAGTGAGTGAAGGTGTCCCTGGGACACCTGCCCAGGGCGTTTGGGCTGCTCCATTCCCTCCTGTGGGCAGTGTCTCTGCTGAAGGTTAATGCCCAGTCGAGGGTTTTGTCCTCTTGGCGTCTGGATGGGGAGGTTTTTCCGACAGTGTTTCACAATAGCTTCGAGCACAGCCACTTCCTGCAGCCTGCAGCTTGCCAGAGGAACTTGTTGCTGATAAATGTACCAAAAAGATTAAATCCAGACAAAAGTATGGATTTTCCTTCATGCTTTGTGGAGATGCAGGAGTGATCCCCTAAAATAACTCCTTTCATGACTGAACTTTCCACCATCAGGGAGTTCAAGGTGGTGGATCTACAGCATATCAAGTCCTAGCACTGCCCTTTGATGTGTGTATATTATGTGTGATGAGCCTTTCCCTATGTTTTCAGGTCTGCTTTTCCAGGTGGAGTGGGGTGGGATGGGAATATTACATTGAGACCCTTCTTTCTGAGGAGGAACAGAATTATCTGCACTCTTACAGAGCTTAGGAGTTATCATTTGTCAGCTGTTGGAAAAAACTCAAACATATTCAGTATTTTTCCTGCCAAAGCACAGTGCAGTCCAAGGGCCTGTGTGAGAAAGTAGAGTGTGGTTGGTGTTCTTCAGTGGAACTGGATGTGAAAAAGCCTGAGGAGAGGATTACAGAGCTCTGTCAAGAATCTCTTCTGGCATGAGGTAGCACCTCTTGGGCTCCTTGAACTACTTTAATCCACTACCACAGAAGTGCCTTTAGCAGAAGGATCTCCTGCTACACCTTCCCTCTCCATTGCAGTCAGGCCAACAGTGCTGGGACTTTCTGATCTGGAACTGACCACAGGCAGGGCCAGAGTGGGTCCTTAACCCCAACCAAGAGGGGAATTCCAGGCACCCCATTCTCCTGGCTCCCATCCTTTATCTTTTTCTCTCTTTGCACAGGCAAACGCAGAGCTCGTCTTGGAAACCCTGAGAGATGTTGAAGAGCTGGATGGATTCATGAAGAAGGACAAATATGCAGATCCTGACTTCACCAGGAAGCTGTGGGCCTATCTGACTGTCAACCAGATGATGGCAGAGAGGTGAGGAGCAATGTGCTCAAACAGGCCTGGATGTGGGGCTGAGGGAATGAAATGGTGGAGATTCACCTTATGGAGCCTGAGTGAGAGCCATGGAACAGCTCAGGATTAATCCCCTCAGCCTTTCCTCTTGGCTCTGTGACCCTTCCATGCCACTGCCATGGCAGCTGCCCTGTAGACCTGCTGACCAGGAGTTCTGCTTCTGTTTCCTCCCAGAAACTCAGCCCCCACTGCAGCTTTGAAGAGGAACATCACCAAATCCATCCTGCAGATGTCTCTGGACCATCACATCGTCACCCCCTTCACGGCCATGCTGATAGAGAATGCTGAGAAGGATGAGATAATGCTGGCAGACCAGCCCAAAGACCCCAGGAAGGGCTGCTGCCCAGGTCAGTGTCTCACTCTGACCATGACTGTCTCTCATGTTGTGTGAAACAGCCTCTGGTCTGAATTAGGGACACAAGGAAAAGATGCTAGCAGAGATGTAACCTGTGCAATCCCCCAGCTCTGTGGGGGGATAGAATGTAAGCAAATAAAGACAGTGCAGAAGGTAATGTCACTCCTGAGGAGTTGCAGCTGTAGAATCACCAAAGACTGGGAACAGTCCTGCCCTTAACAGGCCACAACGGTGTCCAATAAGGATAAGTGCTATAAAAGACTGGGTTAGCTGGGTGAGGAGTGACTTGGAGTTTGTTGGCTGTGCTGTGAGGAGGTGCCCATCAGAAATCACTGAGAAGGTATGGGAGCTTTGCAATAATATGATAACTCCTCTTTCCTCTTACTCCTCTTCACAGCAGGGTCAGCAGATGTGAGTGTCAGCCCAGCACATCAAACAAACCAAGTTTCATGGATTGTTTAAGATCATGTTGCTTTATGAACTGAATGGGAGAGAGACAGGACTAGTTACTTTGCCCATCATGTTACTTTGTCTCCATCATGGAAGGAAGAACATGGTCACAGATATTAAATTATTGCACTTCTCTGAAATCTTTATTCACATGGGTCATCCCAGAGCATGCAGAAAGAGTCCTGTCTTTTTTCAGGCACCTCAAATTCAGGACCCAAGTCAGATTTTACCATGTGCCAAGTTTTTAAAAGTCAGCTTTTTTTATTGGCGAAACACTTCAAGCCTTACATTGGAGGCTTTGCTAAAGTGGGAGCTGCTCTCATGAATGAGAGATAAAAAGCCAGACTCCATTTTGTCACTGCTAACTTATGGTGAGCTATCTACCCTCTTAAGTCATATTTCATTGGTGAAGACTCTGGAGCAAATCCAACTTTACGACATTACACAAATTCATTGTAAATGGTGTTGCACCTGCTTTATATTGGTATAACAACATCAACCTTTGATCTACTGCAGATGTTCTAAAACTTACACTGTTAAACATGTCAGCAGTAACAGAACCCTAATTGTGACTGTTTTCTAACAGGAACCCTGGGATTAACTCCAAATGCACCCAATAACAACAAAGGGATCCCACCCTGGGCCAATGTCACAGCTGTGCCAGTCAGCTTCATGCCTGAGCAAAGGGGCTCACCTACGTCCTCTCTGACAATCAACAGAGGTAAAACCACAGCATTTCTCTACCAGGAGCACCAGACACATCAACACTCATCCCCTAATCACTCACCACCATCCCTGAAGTGTTTCAGGCTGGGCTGGATGGGATTTGAGCAGCCTGGTCTAATGGAAGGTGTCCCTGTCCCTGGCAAGGGGCTTGGAACAAGATACTCTTTAAGGTTCTTCCAACCCAAGCTTTTTCTTTATAAATCATGGAGTAATTTTGGTTTAGAATAGATGAACCTGTAAAAATATGCTGTAAGCTACAAGGATGAAACTATTTTGGATGCTAATAGGATCTAAAGTGACCTCATAAGCTCCTCATGTGTGCTTCCCAGAGGCTGGGGCTGTTTGCTGAGCTTAACTTCAGCTTCTCTGCAGTAGCAAAGTTGCCTCCATTGTAAATGACAGATGAAAGCTATTGTGGAGTTACTGCTGTTGTAAATGGCAGATAAATGTTCTGTGGCAGATAAAAATCTCTGAGTGCACTGGTGACTGATGGCTCCTGTTAACTCTTGGGCCTTTGCCCCAGTTTAGTGGCAGTTTATTTGAGCAAGCCAGCTGTGAGAACCACTGCCCATAAACACAGTGTTGCTACAATAACTCTCTGTGAGATGTGTGTATTTATGTAGTGATTTCACAAAGAGCTCTCAAACTCCTTCTCAGCACAGGGAAATGCCAGACACCACCAACCCAGCAGGAGCTGGGGTATATGAATTTCTGAGGGGCCCAATCCTATCAGGTTGTGTGAAAAATGCATGTATTTTATGGTTGGCTTTTCGCAAATATTCAAATGAATATTCTATGTGTTGTGTTAGAAAGTAATGCTGTATTACATCTCTTAAGTAGTCTGTTAAATATAGTTTTAGGTTATAAAAAATGTTAAAATAGAAACTGTGCTATGTAGGATACTTTTTTTAAAGAAAGGACTCGCAGTGAGACAGCAGCCACAGGACACCTGAATCTTTCAGAGAAAAAAAAAATTATTGCCCCATTATCAGGAGAAATGAACTTCTTACTGCCTCAAAGGCTCTGTTGGGATTCAGAGGAAGAAGCTGACACTGACCAGACAGAATCCTGTGTTTGAATGGAATTTATGCATCATGTATGAAGTGTGTGAATATGCAACAGGTTATTGCTCTTAAGGGTTAATCCTCTGTTAACGTGGGTCCTTTTTTGGGCTTATTTTGCCGGAAAAGGTACCCGGACATCTGTAACTTTCTGTCTCTATTGTCTCATATTATCCTAATCCAAATTGTCCAAATTATTATTACTCTAATTGTATTACTATTTTTATAACCATTTTATTACTATTAAACTTTTAAAATTTTAAAAACAAGTGATTTTTTACAGGTTGTTAAATATACTGTGAGAAGCTGTCCTGGATTGTATTCCTCAGTGGGATTAGTAGGCAGGATGTGTTTTAACCTGGCATCACTGCATGTGGCAGCCCTCAAACCAGGAATGTCGCTTCCTTCCCTTAAACCAGGGAATTGTATGAGGGGGAAATGTCTGAGAGCCTGTTGTGAGGAGCATCTGAGAACTTAGGGTGGAAAGAGACCTCAATTTACTATGAGGAACCCCAAAAAGTGCTTCAAAATCCTTTTGAAAAGCTTTTGTGTCTCTCCCCTCCAGTGCAGGTGCTGACCTGCTTCTCACAATTGTTTGTTTGTGTGTTTCAGTGGACAATGACCCACATTTCACCATACACCTGCCCAAGAGCCAAAAGAACATCTGCTTCAACATCAACTCGGAGCCTGGGAAGATCCTAAACTTGGTTTCTGACCCTGGCACTGGTAAGGGAGTAAAACATGGCTTATTTTATGGCACAACCTTTTTCTTTTGGTTCTGAAAGGTGTTTGGAAGCACCAGGGGAATTGCCCACAGGGGGGACTGTGTGCTGGCAGGAGTGTGAGCAGCAAGCTGAGGAAAATGGTTGTTTCCCTCCACATCTGGACTATCGTGTCCAGTTTGGATCTTGCCAGTACAAGAGAGATGTTGAAAAACTGGGTTGAATTCAGTGGTGGCCATCAAGATGAATTTGGGGCTGGAGCAGAGGACAGAGAGGCTGAGGCAGCTGGGTTTGGTCAAGCTTAAGAAAAGAAGTGGTGGATCCATGGTTGGTGCTCTTAACCATGTGATCAGCAGGTGAAGTGAAACCTTGCACATCTCCAAGGTGCACAGCTAAGGGACAAGAGGCTGCAGAAACAAGGTGAAACTCAGAGTAGAAGTGAGCTACTGGGGAAAACCCTTTCACTGTGAGGGTGGCCAAACACAGGGAAAGGAGCCAAGATCATGGAATAACAGGACAATTGGAGTTGGCAAAGACCATAAAGATGATCAAGTCCAAGTTTTAACCCAGCACTGCCAACCCCACCAGGAAAATGTGTCCCCCAAGCATCACATCCACAGGATTTTTGAACATTTTCAGGGATGGTGACCACCATTTCCCTGGGCAGCCTGTTCCAATGACCAGCCTTTTAGTGAAGAAACTTTCCCTAACATCCAATCTAAACCTCCTATGGCACAACCTGAGGCCACTTCCTCTTGTCCTATGCACCCCTTACACTACACCTGAAGGGGTTTTGCTCCCATCCCAGCAAGATCTAACAGCAATTCCCACCAAATTATTGTGCTAAGGGGTGAACAGTAGCATCAGGAGGCAATTTAATAAATTATCTCTTCTCTTGGCTGGAAAAATGAGAAAAACGGGGTCAGAGGGATTCCTGTTTCTGTTGATCTCATGGTGCTCCCTGTTGAGATCAGAACTCCAAATCTCCAGGCAGTGCTCCAAGACTGATGCAACGTTTCCTTCTCTGCTCTTCACAGGAGTTGTGGTCAATGGGCAGCTCGTCGGGGCCAAGAAAGCAGAGAATAAGAAACTCAACACATACTTTGGCAAGATTGGGTTTTATTTCCAAAAGAAAGGCCTGAAAGTGGAGATAAGCACGGAAAAGATCACGCTGAAGGATGGCTCATATGCCATCACACTGAGCTGGGCTGACACGGGGCACGTCATCCGCAAACAGTGAGTCGAGCATTTTTCACCTGCTCCCACCTAATTCTGTTTGAGATATGCTCAGGGTTCCTGCCATGCCTTGACTCACGTCATCCAGGAGAGTTTTCCCTGCAGGTTAACAGCTCTCAGCCATGCTGGACACCCTAGAGCACTGTTTAGGCAACAGCACCACATCCAAAATCTGTATTCACTGCAGAAAGAGCTTAAATTTGTAGGGGAAATTAGGTTGCCCCAACATGGGGGTGAAGTGTTTGTTTATTAGGCACTGTCCTGCCAGAACTCTGGGTACCACTCCCAAGGCTCAGGGCTTTTAATGGATCCTCTGACATACCTGCCATCCCTGTGGGATTGTTCTGCATGGGTGAATCTCAAGGGTTGGGAGCTGTTGTGTGGGCAGATGAACTGACCCTGACCTTTTGGTCCCTCTCTTCCAGACTCGTCATATCTGTGAAGAGAGAAAGCAACGTTACCATCACTGTGGGGAAGGAGATGTCCTTCATGGTTTTGCTGCACCGTGTGTGGAAGAAACACCCCGTGAATGTTGATTTCCTGGGGATCTACATTCCCCCAGAAAACCAGTTCTCTCCTGCAGCCCACGGGCTAATAGGTAAGGGCTGGGAGTCAGGCAGTGGGAATGGTGGAGCACTAGGAAGGGGTTTTGCTACATCTTGGAGGGAATTTTACAGAGTCACAGGCATAAAATATCCTGAGTTGGAAGGGACCCACAAGGAGTCCAGCTCCCAAGAATCCCATCCTCTACCTGACAGCATTTTCCAAATGCTCCTTAACTCTCATTTAGTGCAGTGATCACTTCCTGGGGAGCCTCTTCCACCCCCTGAGTGAAGAACCTTTTCCCAATATCCAGCCTAAACATCTCCTGGCACACCTTCATGCTGTCAATTTGTTGGTGACTGTGTCCTGATGGAAAAGCTGTGGAGATCATTCAAAAAGAGAGTAGGGCAATTCCTGTAGTGTCCTGGAAGGCCCAAGGACATAGTGGAACATCAGGGACCAGGAGATTATTCCTTATTCCAGCTGGAGAGGGTGTTTTCAAAACAAACCTGACTAGATTTGGTGTCTCTGAGACAGGACCTTCCCTGCCTGGCTAAACTGCTGCATGTTGAAAATAAAAAGACCGAAACAAACTCCTCAAAACTTTCTGAGGAGATTTCTGTGCAAACATCTGTAATCAGCTCTTCCCTAAATGACAGCCTTTTCTGGGAGTGGTATAAAACAAAGCCTCAGTTTACAAGACAAATGTACCTTCTGAGTCCTGGACCCATGCAGAACTCCTTTTGAGGAGCAGAGGTTGTTTTCCTGATTATCTAGAGACGGTACCCCATGGTCCATGCAGGATTGGTTTGCCTACTGGAGCTGGTTTGATGTTCCAAAAGTGCCTGGCAGCAGCTGACATGGAGCTTCAAAGGTCGGGGCACACAAACAGCTTTAAACTCTCCCTGACCAGGTCAGTTTGTGTCTGAACCAGAAGTGTCAATCCACCACCAAACACCTGGGCAAGCTCCAGAGAAACCACAAGCCATCATGGAAGTGAAGGGCAACAAGCTCACTGTTACCAGGTAGGATTCATGTGCTTTATTGCTCTCTTTCTAAATCAGTTCTGTCCTTGGAGCTGCCCAGCCTGGAACCCTCCAGAATAGGCCCATGAGCTCACAGAACTGTAAAATTAATTGCATTTTGTGGTTATTTCCACTTCCTGCTGGTGGAAGACACCTCTCCCCACAGTAGCAATATTGAGCAGTCACAGAATTTCTGCTGGTCAGAGAGACCCCAAGATGTGTTAGAAAGTCTCTTTTACCCAGCCCAGCAGTCAAAGAAAGAGTCAGGATTCTTCTATTCTCATTCTCAAGGTTTTTATTATTTCTTATCTGTAATATTCCTTCTCTGGCCTGCCGAGGTCTGCTCAGCAGGACAGACAGAGGCACTCTGGCCACCCTCGGGGTGGTGTTATCTTTTTATACTAAAAACTATGTGTATGTTATTTACAATAATTTCCCAATACCTATCACCTATGTAGAGAGTCTGTCTCTACTCTAAACCAATCCAAAAGTGCCAACATCACAGCAGAAGATGTAGGCCAAGAAGAAGAAGGAGAAAGACTGGACATGCCCAGATTCCTCCATCTTGCCTCCTGGACCCCCATTTTAAAAACCCCAAAATTCTACATTTTCACCTGGTGATAAATTCACTATCATTCTACTTAAACTTTTGTGGCTTGCCGATCCTCATATAAGGTTGGTAATTTTTTCCATGGGTCAAGACCATGGAAAAGGTGCCTTGGGCTCTGTGCCAAGGTCTCTGAGCCCCCTTGCCAGGGTCTCGAGCCATCCAGGACAGCCAGAGGGATGTCCTGGGTTCTGACAGAGCAGGATCTCTCCGTGTCTCTTTGCCATGTTTGACCCTCCTTTGGGTGTCCTGTCCCTGCAGGGGTGTGCAGAAGGACTACAGGACAGACCGTGTGCTGGGGACGGACGTGCTGTGCTGGTTTGTGCACAACAGTGGCAAAGGCTTCATAGATGGCCACTACAGGGATTACCTGGTCCCCCACCTCTACAGCTTCATGAAGAAACCCTGAATGCTCCAGTTTAGTACAAAACGTTCCCATCTGCTCCTTCATGCCCAAACAACTCCTCCAAGCAGCAGCTGTCACACCAGGGTGACTGGAGGTGACCCCACCACTGTTTGTTTTGTTTTATTGAGGTTTCAAAGACATGTAAACTCCCTTTTCTGCTGAGAAATTCAATCTGTAATAAAGGGTTGGAGGAGGTGTCTTCCTCTTGCTGTGTCTGATTTAATGGGCTGTCAACTCCATTAAAAATTTCTACTGTTTTCTAATCTCCATTTCATAGTAGAGGTGTAACAGTGTTGTGGCTCCTGCAGTGTGGGTAACACAAATGACCAGATTTATTTTGTATTAATATAACATTTAATATGTATTTAATACTTACACCTTTGTTTCCAGACTGCTGGAGAAAATACAAGTTCATACAATGTTGGACTGGGCAAAAAGAAGGATGTGCAATAAGTAAAGGAAATTTAACAGGGAAGGAACATGGGTCTGGAATGGGTGTTATGAGTAGTTTCCAGTATTTAAAGATGGATTAACCAGTGATAAGGAGGGTCCTTGCAATAATTGTTGCTGCTATATTAGCCAGGAATTAGGTAGATGAGTCTCAGACAGCCTCCAGCCCTTTTGTAAAAATTCAACATCAGAATGGGGCTTCACACAGATATACAAATCTTTGAAAGTGGGAAATATTGACACTATATAGAAATAATCAGCATTAAAAGTTTCTCATCCAGAGAGCTTAGCTCCCAAAAGATCTCTTACTTTTCAGGAGCATTCAGCAATGAATGAGATCAGTAGTGAAACAAGTATACCTGTGTGTGTACCAGAAGCTGGATTTAAAACTCTGCTTTTGGAACACCTTACTAAAACACATTGGCCTTATCCTTTTCAATCAGCCCTAATTTAGGAAAGGAACTCAAGTAGTCTCCTTGCCCTTCCCAACTTTGGTTTCCTTCACTTGGGCACTAAAAGCTGGTACAGGATCTTTCTTGCAGCTGTGTCAGGATCAGTGAGGTTTTGAAATGTCTTTTCAAAGTTCCTCTTGAAGTGTCAGCAACTTCCTACAAATTATTTATTGCTTCTTTCAACTCACCCATCATTTCTGACCTCCACAACATCCTGCAACAGCCACTTCAGTGAGATACCATTCTCTGGTCTTCTCCATACCATTTGTCTACATATTTACTCTAATTCATCAGGTTGCAGAATGTCATGTGTGATTATTTTCAGTGATACAGAAGCTGCTCTGTTCTGTCACTTGCCCTCGTTACCCCCCACAAACCTCCTCTCTCTCACTGCCTGTTCTCTGGGAGAGGGCAGTGCTGTTAACACAGCCCAGGCTGCACAAAGAGCCTGAATTTACAGACAAGTGTTCTGTGCCTCCAGTTCTCATAAGTCTCTGCACTCTTTATGCTTGAGAAGACAGCTGATGTCCTGTGTGAGGCTGTTCCAGGCTACCTCAGACAGCAGCTGTTTCATTAAACCTCTGCAGACCCCCAGTTCTGTGCAGGTTTCCCCTGGAAACCACAAATCAACCATTTGAGGCAATGAAAGGAAATAGATTCCAGAGACACACAACCTTCAGTTGAGTTTAGTTTCCCCAGGACCACCCACATGGTTTTTTTTACCCAAATAATGTGGTGCACCAACCCAGCACTTCACTGTGCTCTTTGGTGGACTTAAATCAACAGCATTGGAAAGGTTGGTAAGAAACACACTGGCCTAAGAAAGGTTTCTGTTTATTCCTGAAGTGCCTTAGAAATTAAACATTGTACAAAATGGGACACTTTTAAAAAAATAAAATAAGTAATGCTACATCATTTAGCACAAGTAACATTACTCATGTAGCAGAGCAACAATGGAAGAAAGGAAAAGGCTTTGGAAAACCAAAGAAGCAACCCCCAATTCATATCTGGCCAAGCTTCACCTGGCATCCCAAAACACTCCACAAGTAACATCCATGAGCAGCTCCATATGGAGTCCCTATGAAGATAAATTCCATATCAGTATTTTCAGGAGCCCTGACAAACCTGCTGGAGGAGTAATGACTTGCATTCTACTGTCACTGCTGTGCTGACCAAAAACAAACTGGTGACTGCACATAATAAACCAGAGCATTCTTACAGCATCCAGGAAATAACCCCTTGCAGCACTGGAATCTTCCTGCTATCCCCTCAATCCCATGGCTTCTTCATGCACTCTGAAGTCCATTTTGACTCTAAATTGCAAAGTGTGTTAACTCCTCTGGCTCCAACACACTCTGCCTCCCTGTAGGTAATTCTCTCTTTAGGACCTGCCCACATACTCCAGTTTGCAGCTCTCTGCTACATTTTACAAAAGGAAATTGAAGGAAATATTATAACTTTGATATAAAATTAGATGAAAATTTCCACTGATAGTATTTCCATAAACATTTTATGTAACAAAAAATCAATTGCTATCTTTAAATAAATCAAGTTTGCTGTTTTTGAATGTCTATATACATTATAAATACATACACACACAATTAAAACCCTGACATGGTAGAGTCTTGTGTCTGCCTGAAAGATGTCACAAAGAAGGCTTTGAGAACCAAAATCTTCTCGGATGTATGATTTAGCACCTCAGGCAAGTTTGGAAACATCTTCATACTGGATATCTTCAACTCTGCGCCCTTTTAAAGGTCCCTGGAGAATGACAAAAAAAAAAAACCAAACATCATAACATAAAATTGTTTCTTGAATTCTCAACAGGGAGATTATAGTAGGAGAAGTAAAGAGGATTTGTTCATGATACAATGTTCTTTGATTAATAATTTTCAGCCTGACCACAGAATGTGACCAGGCCTCAACACCATGCCAGAAACTCTTTCACTTTCAGTTTGCTTTTAGTGCCAAAGTTCCTCCCTCTCATCAGGGCATCTGCACAGTCTCTTCCCAAATCCTCCAGAATCCAACCTGGGCTGAGTTTGTGCAGCCCTTCTTTGAATTGCAAGCTGTGTTTAAGAAGATTGACAGTGAGCCAGTGTCATCTGTGCTTTATCAATCAGTTTAAAGATTGGTTTTGCAGAGCAGAATAAAGAAAGAGCCACACAGACATGGTGGCATGGACTGACTGTTAACCATAACTGTTAACCATAAACCAGACAAAAAATGAGCACATAAAGCCCCATATCAATCTGGAAAAGGCAGGAGTAAATTCACATCCTTGCATATTTTGCATTTTTTACCTTCCCACAAAACAGTACCACGACAGCCATGTTCAAAATAAACACACAAAATATTTTCCAAATCTCTTGCAAGTTCAAAACTTGCTAAGTTCAGCACCCTAGCATCTTTTTGAAGATTCTTAGCAAACAGCAAAGAATAAGCCTGTGACAGGTGGGAATATGTGGCTGTTGATAGGTGGGGGCTGTCCACAGAACTCTGCACACCACAAATCCCACCTGTAAGGCAAGATTAAGGATAACATGGTTCTTTCTGAAAGCTCTCCATGTACAGATGGAAAACTCTCTGTAAACAAGAGCTTGCAATGTCTGGTACTTACTGAGTCAATTGTTATTGTCACTGAAAACCTCTTCTCATTGATAGACTCCAAAATGCCTTCATTTCCCCTGTAGCCACCATTTAATACCATCACTTTCTTGCCTGAAATAGAAATAGGAAAAATTACAAAACAGGGTTCCAAACTTCTGCTGGAAAGTTTTTCCCCATCTTTCTTATAAACCCCCTGTAAGTATTTGAAGGTGCTTTAAGGTCTTCACAGGCTGAAAAACCCCAACTCTCTCAGCCTGTCTTCTCAGGAGAGGTTATGGTACCTTCAAGTGGATGAATTATAGTATAAAAGAAATTAAATATAAGTTTTGCAGTGGCAGAAACTGAAAACAGAAGGAAACAGCTGTACCTGGTGCTGGTATTACAGTTTCTAGATGTGTCTGATCAAGCTTCAGCTTGTCCCCAGAGTCAATCACCTTCACAACTGCTGTGTATTTGTCAATCACTTCCTGTTTTGAAAGGCAAACAGAAATACCAAACATTTTTCTCTAAATTTACATTTCAAAGTTAAAAAACTTTGGCATTGTGACTCTGCAATTCTGCATTTTCAAAACCAGGAAAATGCAAGGGCTTCAGCCTGGAGATTTTATGTGCAAATGAGATCCTGCAGCTTGAAATATCAGTGCAGAACTGACTAGTCTTGGGTTAAAATTCAACTGCACTGCTGTTGTCACATCCCATGGATACAGGGATTATTATTATGGACGTGTTAATAGGGACAAACTACACAGGACAAAACTGTGCTTAAGAAAAGATCACTGAATAGATGCCCTTAAACCAATTCAGAGGCTCACAGCCTGTCCAGAATAAGTCCCAATACAGGTGAGGTGACATTTCAGTCCTCAACAGTGTTGTCTTAAGGCTGAACAATCAGCACAAAGAAACAAATCTCCCTAAATTATCTAATTCCAGAAAATCCAAA
Organism: Ammospiza nelsoni; assembly: GCF_027579445.1. NCBI lineage: Eukaryota > Metazoa > Chordata > Aves > Passeriformes > Passerellidae > Ammospiza > Ammospiza nelsoni. Next base: position 4,445,867 of record NC_080637.1, read on the forward strand.
CCAGTGTTCCCCATAGCCCACCTTACCTTAACAATTGCCTTCTTCTTGTGGTATTTCTCTCCAAGCTTTTTTGTTACAATTTTTACAATAATTTCCTGGGAGATTTGAAAGGAGAGAAAAAATAAAATAAAGTGCCAAAACATGCAAACAATTCTACAATCTAAATTAACAGTACAGCAGAGTGCAGGAAGCAACAATAGTGAAGATGTGGCTTTCAGGAATTTGTGTATATTGTCAAATTACTGGCTCAAAGTAGCATCCCTCAAGACTTTCTTGGGTTTCTTTGACACATACAGTTATACTTGAATTCACAATCTAATGTGACAGCCCTCAATGGGTCAAGAGCAGGAAAGGGCAAATAAGTGTGAATTTAGTTTGTAATCTGCTTTTGGATCTTTACACTAATAAAAAATGGCTTTAGAAATGCAGAATTGGCTGGATTTGGTATAACAATTTTAAAGTCACTTACAGGCTGTAACCAGTAGTCTCTTCGAGATGTTCTTTTCTTCTCCTCTTCAAGCTAAAGAACAACAAATAATCACCATTTACTTCTTCCTTCCACTGCTGTCCCATGCCTTTGATCAGCTCTGAACCAATTCTCCAGCCCCATGTCATGTGGGGAACAAAAACAATCCCCAAACCCTAAATTAGGGTAAGTCAGTATAGTCTTGCCTCATAAATCCATTGGATGAATCCAGGAACTCATGACAAAATGATGGTGATTTGTATTTTGTTTTTTGCAAGTGTTTCTAGGTATTTTCTTCTCTTGCAAAATCTGTATTCCTTTACTTCCCAACACCTTAGTCATCTGGGGAATAGGCAGAGTTGAGCAGCCAGTTTTATGAAGAAATGAAACCAGTTTTATGGGGAAATGAAATTATTTTGCCTGGTAAGATGTGAAAGTTGGAATTCCATGTGAACTGAAGGTCTGAGGTCACTTCAAAGGTGAAGTGGACATTGTCACAGGGCCACAGAAACAGATCCTGCATGATTATTACCTCCATGATCTCATCCAGTGCAGATTTCTTCTTTTTCTCTTTGGACTGACCAGAGCTATGAGCTACTTCTTTTCTTTTAACTGCCCCCTCCACCATCTTCAGTGCATTCTGTCCAAGGACACTGCTGGAAAAGTAAGATGGTGTTTTCACAGCAGACCTAACATTTTTTCCCCTCTCCCAAGATGCATTTGAAGAGCTGGTTGTGCTGCTCTGCTTGATTTCAGTTGTCCCAGTCCCCTTGCAGACCCTACACAGCTCCTCCTCTAGAACTGATCTCCTTGGGGTGCAAACCCCATGTCCACTGAGGGTCACTGCTGGCAGTGCAGCAGAATGGACACAGCCCCATGACCAGGTCACCACTGCACAAACAAAAAGTTGATCAAGGTCTTGAGTTCAGCAAAGAAGACAAAAGCTGGTCTGCAAGTAAGGTTTTCAAATTTGAAAGCACAAACTTTAGAGAAGCCATCTGGACAGAGGAACTCTCAGACCGGGCAGATATCTAGAACTCCTTCCAGACAGAGATATTGAGCTTATCTGGCAATGGGAGAAAACACCCTGGAATCTGTAGAAAAGAGCTCCACACTCAGCAACCAAATGTCACCTTCATAACCATATTCAAAACGGGCAAACAGCCTAACTGTGCAAAATAAAGAGCAATCAGCAGAAAAAGTTACATCTCAGGGATCAGGGAACATCTAGGTAAAGTGAGAACTGCCCATGGGCAGCTTCAGTTCAGCCATTTTTATAACAGGCATTTGAACACAGTAAAAAAATTTAGATATTGTGTCAACTCAAAAGATGAAGGCAGCTGCTCTGAGGTGAACAGTGATGCAATAAATAATATGGCCTTAGGACAAATTGCATGCTCTGCCTGTGGTGAGGATGTTGGATATACACCCACAGGGAAGATACCCCACAGGAATGAAGAGACAGGAATTGCAGTACAAGTAACTTTAAGAGAAAAACTATATTTCAGAGAAAATCTGAATAATCAAAATTGCACATTAAATCACAAATCAAATAGCAAGTACTTAAAAAAATCTCATAAAGGGGCAATATACAATTAAAACATAACTGCAGTGTCCATATTTAAGAAGATAAACATATCTAGCTGTGAACTTACTACCATTTCAAAGTTTACAGATAAGTATTTTGTATATGCTGTGAAGAAATTAGACTACTTGATATAGGATTTCACATTTGGCCAAATTTTAGCAAGGACCTGCAGTATTCCTCACTGAAACTATTCAAGTGAGAGTCTGGATTAAGTTTCAGAACCATCTTAAGCACAACTCAATGCTTAGGGATAATTTACAAGTTTTCCTTAAAGCCTGCAATCTGTCTCTATTATTGCAAAGAGCTGCTTTACTGTCTCATTTTCTGCCTGGCATATATCCCATCAGATACCTTATCTAAGAGCTGAGTGAGATGAGGGAAAAGCTTTCTTTTACCTGGAATACATTTAATTACAATATTGCCTTACATGAGAAGATGTACTACTCATCAAACAGTTCCCCAGGCTGCTGTAAGTCAGTATTATTTGCATTATTGATCCCTTTTGTCCTGCATTGCTTGTGGTTACACAGTGACAATTAAATTCCAGAGCTCTGGGAAGATTTATTTCAGGCAGATTTAGCTGCTTAAACGATGACCAAAGAAAGTATTGTCTCCAATTAGACAAGGCAATGAAACCTTTTAGGAACCAAAATTAACCAGTCAGGAATATCCATTCATAGAAGGCAGCTGGGGCTGGATGGCATCACTGCAAATGCTTTGGCTGGATCCCTTTCCCACCCTCCATGGAGGAAGCTGTAACTAACTATTATTTTATGGGCATCTGAATTCAACAAGGCTCCTCACAGCTCCATTTAAGATACACCCACTCATCATTTCAAATACAAAACCAACCATGAAGTCACTCAGTCACCCTTGTGAATACCAACAGAGGATGACAGATTAGACTCCAAATATTTCAGGACAAGACAAACCTTCCTGTTCACACAAATATCACTGTCATAGAAGTTCTTTAAGGATTGGCCTTAAATTCTTTTCTCACCTTGTTTTAGAAGATGCTGCGACTGAAGAACTTGCTCCTTTGTTTAAATTAAATGTAACTAAAAAATAAAGAGACGTTACTCTATTTCTATCTTTACGAATAACTGCATTGAAGGATGTTAACAATTTTTAAAATCCGCAAATAGAAAAGAAGCACAAATTTGAAAATATTTACTAATCTATATTTTGGTTTAGCTTTTAAAGTAAATTAAATTTTGTAATACAGAATACTCTGTATTTCCATTTTCTAGTGCTTTTTATGACTGATCTCAAAGCATTTTATGAAGAACCAAGCAGGCTTCAATGCTCATTTCATTTGAATCAGTTCCAAAATCTCACAAAATTTTCTCATTTTTACTGATTTCACAGAATCAGCTCCAGTAGATTCCAGAAAATTACATCCATCAAAATCTAGTTACCTTTTTCTTCTTCGTTTTCTCTGTTCAGTTCAGTATAGACTGGCATTTCCTGCCAAAAAACACAAAGCACATTTAAAGAATCAAACAGAAAACTGAGTCAAGATATCATAATCATTGATTAGCTCAGTATTACAGACAGTAACTATAATATTCAAGCTGGTTTGATTTATAAAAGATCAAACTTGAAAACATCATCTCATTACAGGCTCCTGTGCAAAACTCTCCAGTTAACAGAGATGCTGCCTAAACTTGCTCAATTCCAGCATAAAAGGCAAGTGGCCTTGCTGCAGCAGTTTTCTCTACCTGAACCAGCATGATGTGACTGGTTTCTGGACAGACTGCTAACTCAAAGAAGGAAATTCTGGTATCTTTCCAATTTTTAAGCACCAAAGGCTCAGGCCATTTAAATTTCAATTAGTTTTAAATTAAGAAGCAGGTAATTGTTTACAACAGGATTTAAATGTACCCATCAATACCCAGGATCAAATGGGAGATTTTAGCCCCAGGCAACATGTATGGGGTCATGGCATGATGCCCAGTAAACAGATCCCAAATAACCACACCAGCACCACCAAAACAGAACTTTTCACTTTGTGAACTTGATTATGCCAGAGCCCCCTGGTTATTTATCTCAGCCTTCTCCATGCACCAGGTACTTGTTATCTGCAGCCCTATTAGTTGTGAAATTCCATAAATGAAGACATGATGCAGCTTAATGGATTGTTTGCTGCCCCTTCCTAAATTCAAGAGTGATTTTTAAATCACTAATCACTGGAAGAGCAGTAATTATTACTTCCTTATTACTACTGCAAGCTAGGTACAATGTAACTCCAAGTTAGGAAGCAAAGGAAATACCAGTCAAGGATTCCAGCAGCATCAAATTCCCCACTGACTTAACCACAAGGAGCTTTGAGCTGAAGGTTCACACACAGTGCAATTTTTCTCACCAGTTCTTTCCCCTCCAAACCTCTTCTAACTTGCTGCTCAATGAATTTGGCAGTTTTTTCCTCATCATCAAGGTCCTGTTTCTTTTTCCTCTCTTGCTCTTGCTGCCTGCGAATGGTCTCTGGGTCCCTGTCGATGTACTGAATGTACCAGCCCTTAGGGGTCTCATCAACCTTGCAAAGACCTAAAAAGTCAAGGCAAAACAAAGTCAGATTAGTGTTAACAATATCAAGATCATTTTCAGTCCAAGTTTGTGGGAATCCTTAAAATCAGAGGGTTTTGGGAAAGCTGCAAAAGGCAGGCCTTAGGAACAGCAGAACTGCAATTAGAGCTAAGCAGTAGCCATAAGATTTGTCAGCAGAAAAGTGATATGAGATGTAGAAAGTAAGGACAAATAAAACTGTGTAATTTGTTCGCTGTAGCAATGTGGATACTTCACCAGAGACAACACAGTCCTTACTGGGCTACTAAAACTGACTTTGAATTATCTGTACCATGTGTTTCTGCCCTCAGATATGTTTGGACACATTCCAGTGTACATCACAAAGTGCATGAAGTGTTTTACAACCCTTTCCTTATTGAAGAAAATGTTTCCTTCCCACTGTTTTAACAAGGAAGAAGACAGAAATCTAACATGTATAAATGATACACACTCACAGTGTCATACTAAAGGAAATACTGCAGCACTGTGCTATTGTTACTGAGCCTGGCTAGAGTGACTTTCCAAACACTCTGTAACTGCTGGATGTATCCTGCAGAACAGAGCCAAAGTAAACTTTCTGTCACACCACAGTGCCATTTAATCTCTCTTCCTCCCACCAAACACAGAACTGCAGATCTCCAGCTTTAACCCTTCCACTAGGCCAGGAATGAAAATAACTGCTTGCCTCTTGTCAGATGTGGAAAGAATCTGTAATTTTTAAATGGCAACTGTTAGAAGCTGATTTAGAATTTAGCAATGTATCCAGTAAATCCAGACCAGCAGATGGAACAAGGAAAGGCTCACAACTGATGTACTTATCCCAGACTTCTAACATTTTCCACAAGCAAACTCCTAATGGTTAGCACAGAAATATGTCTGGAAATCTTTTCATGTTATATACAGGAGGGGAGGGGAAGAAAGAAAAAGAATTAGCACAAATATTTACTGATCAATTATCAGGAATTTAATTACCAAATAATTTTAAGATTTCCCAACCCTGAGCAGGTGCACTCACCTTCTCTCCCCAGCCATTTTGTAAAATCAGTCAGTGTCTCCCACTGTGTGGCATTCATGTGGATGTGCTCTCGATGGCTGATGTATTCATTGTACACAATATTATTGTGCACTCTCTTTGTTCCTAAAGCAAAGAAGTATTATTATTATTATTATTATTATTATTATTATTATTATTATTATTATTATTATTATTATTATTATTATGTGGCTTGCACTGAACCAACAAGACACTAAAACAAACAAACAAACAAACAGGAAAATATTTACCAAATCTCCTCCTGAGCAATTCTAGGAAATCATTTCGGAATTCCCTTAGGAAATAAAAAAAAAGGTATTTTTAGTAAAACTTTAACAACTAAGAAGCAATTTTCTGTTGTCATTAACAAATAAACATCTGGAGTATAAATCTGATTATTGACACATTTCCCTGTTTCAGTAGACCAGGATTAAATACAGGATGAAACACAACATGATACATGCACACACCTTAAATATCCAAGAGAGTAACAGCCTCTCAGAGGGATAAAATGGAGCAGAGGAATCTCAACACTTCCCACTAATTGCTGGCATTTGGTTACCAGGTGTCTTCCCAGGCTGACTGACACAGAGCACAGGGCAGGACAAAGGGCAGAGGAGTGGATGGGGCAGATGGATCACTCATCTCCCTGCTAATTCCAGGGCTGCAGCATAAAGCCTCACTTCAAACTCGTGCTGAGGACAGCTCCAGTCATCCCAGCTGTCATGCAGGTCAGCTGGACAAAGGCCTGGGAGAAGCTGGGGGATGTCAGTCCCTCCCCTGACTTGTTCTCTCTCTGTTATGGCTCTTTTAGCTCATGTGTGTGTGGCAGTCACTCAGTGGGGACAGAAAGGTGATGTATTGGTAACGCAGCAACTTTAAACAGGATTAAAACACGAGACAAAACTGTCAATTTTTACTAAAATCATGGCTTCTTGAAATCTCCTACCTAAAGTTTAAAGGTGGCAATGCCTAAATTTTCAATTACAAGAAAAGGTGACACTAACATGTATCACAACCGTCTTCAATAGGATGTTATTGGGCCTTAGGGGTGTGGCTGTGCAGACCTGAAATGGGGATAAAGATCTGGGTAAGAATACACAGAAAACTTACTCAGAGAAATAATCCATGAATTGCTGAGGATTTTCAGAAGCCAGCAGCAACTGCCTCTGGTGGGACTCAGACATGCAGTGACACTTGAAGCCATTCTGTAAAGCAGAAATAAATACTTGGCTTGTCTTTGTCTCAATTTGCAACACTCATAGAATGAAGAGAGTACTAAAATCCTACAAGTAAACTCCTACAGGTGTGATCGCAGCTCCCACTTTGTTCCCTTCAATACTGGGAAAGAAATTGGTGGGACAAGGGACAATGACTTTAAACTGATAGAGAGCAGAGTCAGATAAGATATTGGGAAGAAATAATTCCCTGTGAGGGTGGGGAGGCCCTGAGGCTTCTCAGGTTGCCCAGAGAAGCTGTGGCTGTCCCTGGATCCCTGGCAGTGTCCAAGGCCAGGCTGGACAGGCTTGGAGCAACCTGGGACAGTGGAAGGTGTCCCCGCCCATGGCAGAGGTTGGAAGCAGATGATCTTTAAGGTCCTCCCAACCCAAACCATCCTGTGATCCCATGAGATAGGAGCTGTCACACGAGCTGACCTGAACCAAGGGGCCCTGACCCTGGGAGAACCGGGACTGGACGTCCTCAGACGGAGATCGGAGCCGCCCGCAGGACCGGGGACCCCAGCGCGCCCCCATTTACCTCATCGCGGCACTGCTTCTGGCACATCTGGCAGTACCAGCGCAGCTTCTGCAGCCCCTTGGACTTGATGCGGTTGGCGATGGCCTTGGGGCTGAGGAAATCCGACTTGCCCATGATGCCGGTCCCGTCCCGATCCTGATCCTGCTCCCGACCCGGCGCCGCTCCCGGTCCCGATCCCGCCCCCTCCGGAAATGGCGGCGGCGCCCTGGAAGCGGATCCCGGCGGGGCGGCGCAGGCGCGGTGCGGGCGCGCTGACCTTCAGCGGGGCTGTGGTGGAGGCGCCGCCATGTTCGCCCGGGGCGCCGCGGTCGTGCTGGTCCAGCCGCAATGGTACCGCCACGGGCTGGGACGGGCGCTGTGGGCACGGGGGAGCGCGTCCCGATGGCCGGGGTGGCCCTGCGGGGTGAGGGGGGGATGGCTTCCCTCGGCCGTGCGGCGCCTGGGGGCGGCGGGGTCGCGGCCGCAGGCGGCCCTGAGGGGCTGCGGGCTCTGAGGAGTGGTGGCGGAGCCGGGACCGGGAGATGAGGGCAGCGGGGACCCGCAGGGATGGAGGGTCCGTCCTTGGTGGGGGTGGGTGAATGGGACAGGCAAGGGTTGAAGGACAGATTTGGCAGGAGACCCTGCTCTGGCCAGGAAATGGTGCGGCTTCCTATGCTTCATTTTAATAGAATTTAGAAACGAATTGCACTGCACGAAGCTTTGTTTAAAATTATTTTTTTATTTCTAATTTGCCCTTCTAATGCCCTCGTTTGCCCCGTGTCATTAACCAAGGCGGTGGGTAACGCGTTAAAGCGTTCTGTGTCCTGGGCCAGTTCTGGCCCCTCAGTTCAGGGAGGACATTGAGGTGCTGGAGCGAGTCCGGAGAAGGGCAGTGGGGTTGGAGAAGGGGCTGGAGAAGGGTCCGGAGAAGGGCAGTGGCACTGGGGAAGGGTCCGGAGAAGGGCAGTGGCACTGGGGAAGGGTCCGGAGAAGGGCAGTGGCACTGGGGAAGGGTCCGGAGAAGGGCAGTGGCACTGGAGAAGGGGCTGGAGAAGGGCAGTGGGACTGGGGAAGGGGCTCAGGTCCTCTGGAGAGCAGCTGGGGGAGCTCAGCCTGGAGAAAAGAAGGCTTGTGGTGACCTTATCACTCTATAACTCCCTGACAGCAAAGTGCAGTCAGGTGGGAGTTGGCCTTTTCTGCCAGGCAGCCAGCGGCAGGACATGATTAACACAGGTCTAGGTTGTACATTAGGAGCAATTTCTTCACAGAAAGTGTAATTAGGCATTGGAATGGGCTGCCCAGGGAGGTTGAGGAGTCACCGTCCCTGGAGGTGTCTGGAGGAAGACTGGATGTGGCACTCGGTGGTTTAGTTGATAAGGGGGTGTTTGGTCATAGGTTGGACTTGATGATCTCAGAGGCCTTTTCCAACCTCATTGATTCTGTGAAATTATACAGATAGGGAAGGATGAAGGTGTGCATGCAAGCCACAGGTCAGAGTGGCTGCAGCAAATCTTTGAATTTCCATCACTCTGAAAGGGACTTGCCCTTGGGAGGTGTTGGTTTGTGGAGACCTAGTGAATTATCCTAATTTCTCCTGCATTCCTTTGCAGGGGCCAAGTCAGGAATATGGCAACGCTAAAAGACAGTAAGTAAAGGTTTTGTCTGCTCTTGAGAGGGGAAAATGTTGCAGGAAAACCACATGTTAAAATATAATTCTCTTTATCCTCTGTTGGGTAAAATGATTGTGATACATAATGATATACAGGCCTGCAGTGCTAATTACATTAAACAAGTGTCCTTCAGAAGAGGTTTTAGCAGTAATTTAGATGTCTTTTTATAGTTTTACTCAAATAGATTTTAAAAAATATTTTTATCATATGTGCTAAACCAGATTTCTGCTTACCTCTAAGAGTTACCTTAATTTCTCTTTTGTTTCTTTCCTTGTGCTTTTATGAAGCATTTGGGGGGAAAAGGGATTGACTGAATGGTTTTAGTGTGAGAATGCTTCCTTAAGTCATCCCTCATAGTTCTTAAACAGGGATATTGCCTTGGAATTGTGCTTGTCAATGGGATACCTGTTTTGGTTTCTTTTTCCATTAGTGTTTTTATAAATGTCATTTTACCACAGTCTAAATAGAGAAGGAAGTTTGTTCTGTCTTCATACTGTGGGGACTTTTTATTTTCTCTGCTTGTCATCTGTGAAAGAAGACATTATACCTCAAATAATATATTTGTGAAACAGGTAGATTTGGAAGTAAAGAGAATGGCAAATAGACTTCATGGTGGGATAAACATTAAATGAATGTCATGTCTGAAAAAAATAATGTCTGTATTGTAAAGATGAACTTGTGTCAGCTATGTTCTTACATCAACGTCTCTTATGAGGTTTATTTGTGTGCTGTTTGTTTATTTATTTCCTCTTCTTTGAGGAACGTGGCAAAATCTTTCTGGATGGCTCTTGCTGGCAGATTGTTGTTGGGGTTTGAGTTGTTATGCCCAGTACAGTCTCTGACCTTGAACCCTTAACCCTGCAGTCACCAGGCGTTTGAAGTCCATCAAGAACATCCAGAAGATCACCAAGTCCATGAAGATGGTGTCTGCAGCCAAATATGCAAGAGCTGAGAGGGAGCTGAAGCCTGCCAGGGTCTATGGAACAGGAGCTCTGTGTGAGAGAAACATCTTGCACTTCATGATGGGGGAGCAGAGGAGGAGGTTTTCATACTGGTGATAAAATGCCAAGGCTTTTTAACCTTCCAGTAGTCTGTTTGCACAGTGAACTTCACTGATGTGATCAGAGCTGTGACTGGCTTTGAAATGTTTCTTGCTCACATCTGGTCTGACCATGTGCAAGCTTGGAACAATTGCAAAGGAAATAAAATTAATCTAGCTGAGATCTGGAGCCTCTTTGGTATTGGTTTTAGTTAGAATAATTCAGAGCATTTTTTATTACTTACTTTCTTTTTTTTTGCCACCCTTGAAAAATGTAATTTTTTTTTTTTTTTCAGCTCTTTATGAGAAAGCAGAAATAAAGGCACCTGAGGACAAGAAGAAGCATCTCCTCATTGGTGTGTCCTCTGACCGAGGCCTGTGTGGTGCTATCCACACATCCATTGCTAAAACCCTGAAGAATGAGATTACCAGCCTCTCAAATGCAGGGAAAGAGGTTATGGTGGTTGGAGTAGGTGACAAGATCAGAGGCCTGCTTCAAAGGTAAAAAGGATGGGGCCCAAAAGTGCAGTTTGGAGTTTTGTTTTCTGTGGTAGAAATTTCAAGACTGGCAGGAAATTGCATTTAAGGGAACTGTGTTAAATTCAAATTCCTGCAAAAAAAATCTGCAAATACTCAGAAGGTGGTTTTGATACACAATTTGGGAAACTGTTACACAGCACTGTTATATTCTTGAAATAAAAGTCTGAAAGCTGGCAACTGGTGCTGTTACATGTGTGTATTGTGAAGCTGTGGTAATTTAACTAAAGGCAAAGTTTCTTTCTGACTCTACTTCAGTAAATTGTTTCATTCTAAACACTCCTAAGTTACAGTTACTTCTAGTAAGTCTTGCTGCTCTTGTACTTTAGAGCATCCACTTGGCTCTAACACAGGTTTGTTGTTGCTGCAGGACACATGGCAACTATTTCCTGCTGACATTCAAAGAGGTGGGACGGAGACCTCCGAGCTTTGGGGACGCTTCAGCCATTGCTTTGGAGCTGTTAAACTCTGGGTATGAGTTTGATGAAGGCTCTGTCATCTACAATCGCTTCAGGTAAGGTGGAACTGAAACTTCACTGGGAAAATAGCTGGCAGAATGCCTCAGAGAGTATATTGGCCCAATGAAGTTGTATGAAAACTGACTGTCATTTGGCATATTCACTTTACTTCTTGATTTTGTTGTTTGTCAAGAACTGGGCTGTTTTTTTTCTGTGGTTGGAACTCCCTTTTAACTTGTGTATAGCTGTTATATTTACAGTCAACACATTATTATATCCACATGGTATCCAAGATCTTTTCATCAGGGTTATCACAAAACTTTGTGGCATTGGAAAGCCAGAATTTGTCTATTCTAATTTGATTTGAACCATTCAGTTTAGAGTCAGTTCAGTTGAACTGAAGAGCCTGTTTTGCTCTTTTTATGCAGGTCTGTCATCTCTTACAAGACTGATGAAAAACCAATCTTCTCCTTTGAAACTGTGGCTGGCTCTGGTAAGTAGGGAGCTAGAAACCACCAGTTACATGCAGTGATAAATCACAAGAAAAGCACTCTTAAAATGGGAATATGATATTAAAGCATCTTATTATGGTGCTTGTATCATAGTTTAACAGATGGTTTTGTCTTGGTCTAAATCAGTCCAAGGCTGGCTCACAAAGGTGCTGCGGGGCAAGGAGTTTAAAAGGAAAGGTGATACTAATTCTGGTTTGAGATTCTGTCTCAAGCAAGATTTGTGCATATGTAAATTCTGTCAGTTCCAAAATTTTCAGCACTGAATAGTCTGAGTAGTGAGTGACTTTTCACTGCTCACTAAAAATACCCCCAAATGCAGCATTGTGTGGGAAGGTTAAACATAATATGGCAATAATGTATTTTGCTTTGGTCTGACTTTCTAATATTGAATTGAAATCGCTAAAAGAATTATAACTAGCATAGAGATTCTGAAGGTACACATAATATGTTCAGAAAATCCCTCTGTTCTGCCTTAAGTACTGAAACAGCCCAGCCAAGGAAACTTCTCCATGTCATTGCATTTTGCTGGAAGTAGTAAATCCTGGCTGTGTGTAAGCCTGCTGCTGCATGTTTTGCAGAAAGCCTGAGTATCTATGATGACATTGATGCTGATGTGCTGAGGAACTACCAGGAGTTCACGCTAGCAAACATTCTGTACTACTCCCTGAAGGAATCCACCACCAGCGAGCAGAGCGCCAGGATGACTGCCATGGACAACGCCAGCAAGAATGCCTGTAAGCTCCTCCCTGCTTCTCCAGGACTTCAGTTGTTCAGCAGGAAAGTGCTGACCTCCCTTTGTGTGATACTTCACTTCAAATATCAGCTGTTTGCTATCTTAATTCCATTTTGAGTTATTTTTTCGAGCCAGTTAAACAGATTTTGTTTCAAACTGTATTTAGTCCCTAGACAGAGGGATTGCTGCCAAGAAACGGGCCTAGGACTGGAAATGCAATAACAGATTATTTTAAAAGGCATATGAAATACTAAACTAGTCTTGTAATGGCTAAATATTCTCTATGCTCCTTTCATGTGGCTGCTCTGAGGATTTCCTGAATTTTTATAAATCTGTACTTACTCGTTCGGCAAATACAATTAGTGCAGTGCAATTTAAAGGTGGGAAAACAAACAATAGTTAAAAAATCATCTGTCATGGAGCAAGTAGAGAATATGTAGATATGCTTTGGAGGGATACTGGTGATTGTGTGAAGCTGATGTGATGTGCAGTTGGGCTGCCTGCAGTGGTAGGCATGGCTCTGATGACTAACTTGAGAGAAAGAGGTGATACTGCTGTGTTTAGAAATAATTGAGAAGAAATATTGAGAAAAATCTGTCTCCATTTGCCACAACTTGAAGGAAAGAACAATGCAGTTAATTGACAGTGAAATCTAATTTCAAAACAAATGATGCCTGCTTGTCTTGTGTTACAATAAGCTATGTCATGCCTGGTATTTACAAGTCTGCCAGCTGTTCTGCAGATGTTTAAGTGACAAGCTGAATTCTCAGATTGTTTACTGGTGATATTACCTGTAGGGAAAAAATGTCAGGAGCACTCTGGTATTTGGCACTATTTGACACTTGCAAATGCCAAGAGGCACTAAGCCTTGTATTGCTACTTGGTATTGCAGTAGTTTACAAGCCTCTTGGATATTGTGCCCATCCAGCCTCTCTGTGTGTGCATTTATAGACATTTCTACACTGATTTTGTGTTTAAACTCCAACCTTGCCTTGCTGCAGCTGAGATGATTGACAAGCTGACCTTGACCTTCAACCGCACCCGTCAGGCCGTCATCACCAAGGAGCTCATTGAGATCATCTCTGGTGCTGCTGCTCTGTGAGTATTGGTGGGAAGGTGCCCTCAGAGCTCTTGCAGTCATGTGCTGCTTGTGTGCCAGGGGAACAGGCAGATTTTGAGATTCCCTAAAACCTGGCATGGCTCCCAAGCTTTTCAGCTTGTGCAGTTCTACTAACCAGAGAGAAGTTTGGCAGTTTTTTCTGATCAAATGCAGTTTAAAAGCTGGTGAAACAGATCTTCAGCCTCACCATGCATCCTTGCTGGAGAGGTGAGGGTTTTCCTCCTGGCCTTTGGTGGATTTACCCTCTCCTCCCTTTTACCTGGACATTTCCTACTTTGCCTGGTCAAATAGCCCAGTAGTGTTGAGTGAGGGAGAGCAAATGGTGTGACTGAAATGCTTTTGGATAAATCAGGTGTTCAGAAGCTGAGAGTTTGGGGCTGGGTTTGCAAAGAGGGAATTTCCACAATATTTTATATTTTCATATGGAATATGTATTTTACTTGAAGTTGAGCATTTTGCTTGTCTGCCTGAGGATGAGGTTTTGTGCAGGTGTGTGTGCTGCAGGTTACAAATGTGTGGGCTTAGACCACAGTTTGTAACTGCATGTAGCTCATGTGTATTACTGTAACAGTTAAAAATTTCTGCTCTGTATGGAAATCCATGTGTTCATATCCTGTGTATTGACAGAATGCCTGGAATCTGGACTTTGTATGATTTTGGTGCTGTATTGTGCTCCTCACAATACATTTGTGGTCATAAATCCATGCAGAGTTTTGCCTGAATTTGCATGAGTTGCTTCCTAACCTGCTTGTTTTGTTTTCTCTCATAATACCATAACCAGGGATTAATCGGAAAAAGCGCTTCAGCCAAAGCCAAGAGGTAAAGTTGTGTCACAGAAACTGGATTGTGTTTGAAATTAATGAACACAGAAAATATGAAATCAGATTAGGAAGTCAGAATTAAATGGTTTTGGTCAGACAGAAACTTTTTTTCCTGAACAGCTGTGAAATTGGACATTTTTAGTTTGAATTTGTCCAAAGAGTTCTTAATTTTCACTAATTTTAAGGAAACTATGTCCATGGGAGCATAATCTCATATGAATTATAATTTTCTGTGGGGTTTATTTTGTTCTCTATTATTGGATATTAATTTGCAATTACTGTTTGAATTTTTGCATAGTGGCCTGACTTAATGCAATTGCTTAAAAATGTCTGTATATAAAGACATACCTAAAGAGGTTTCTGTACTAACATGAACATATTCAAAATCTAAAATATAAGAAAAATTTTGAAATTTAAAATATAAGAAAAAAATAGATTTGATGAATAGTTGGGGGGTGGTAAGGAATATTAGTGAAGTATTCAAATTGGGGAAGATAGGAGTTTAAAATAAATACATAAATAGATGGAAAGGTTTTAATTTGTTTCAATTTTCCTTACAGGTGAAGAGGAGCTCTTCTGAGCATATGTGGTTTAGCCTGCCTGTGTCTGTGTTGACAAGACTGCTCTGTTATCTTGTGAAGAAGTGGAAAAGCCCCAGAAATCTGTAAATTCTTAAAATAAACCACCTCCATGAAAGAGATTCTTTTGCTTGTCTGTGGAACAAATGCTCTTGGAGTCTAAATATCTGGGTTGGGCTTGGGTGTGCTTTGAAACTTTATTTTTTAAGTCTGTGCTCTACACTTTTAATTTATTTGCCACATGAAACATTTAAGTGGATGTTTCTTTTGAAGAGTGGAAGAGATTTTCTGACTTCACCCTGCTTTGGAAGATGAAGTGACCTATTTTGGGAGGTGCATTGCATTGTGGGCTGCAGGAGGAGACTGGAATAACCTCTGCATCACACAGCTGGAACACTGATCTCTTCTTTTCATTTTGTATTGCTACTGTTTGCAGATGTTGAATTTTTAACATTAACTGATGTGATTATGTGAGTCACTACAGAGGTTGTTCAGAATGCACAGTTTAAAGCACGGTCAGCGTGTGCAGAGAAATGTAAATGTCAGAGGGCTGGGGCACCTCTGCTTGGAGACACCCTGAGAGCTGCAGAAGAGAAGGTCCCAGGGAGACCTTTCAGCATCTGAAGGGGATCCAGGGGAGCTGGGGAGGGACTCTGGATCAGGGCATGGAACAGGACAAGGGGCAATGCATTTAAACTGATGGAGGGCAGGGATAGACTGGATATTGGGAATAAATTCTTTACTGTGAGAGGGTGAGGCCCTGCCCAGAGAAGCTCACGCTTTGGTGGATGTTAACTAAACCAGGAGCTTCAGGACTTGGTTCAGAGTCCAGGTCATCTTCAGGCTGCAGATGGGAGATGTGAATGTGACAGACTACTGATAAAGCAAAATGCTAATTTATGAACTAATTAGGTTTTCATACTAGAGTTCTGCTACTTACAGTTCTGTCCTCCATGCTCTGATTAGTTACATGCAGCTTCTTAGTTTAGCTCTTGTGTATCTCCACAGCCACCACTGTAAGAGCTCTGCTGCTCCTCTCTGCACCTTCTACACCACTCAGTTACTGTAAATTTTCTTTCTGGATCCTTTCTGCCACTGGAGTTCCATTCTTTTCCTACTTGTTTATTTTTTTTCCCCAATTAACTCACCCAGAAACACTTATTGCTGCCAGTTTGGTGTTCCATCCAGCTGGAAAGAAAAAAAAAAAGAGGAAAATAACCTTCCTGGGCAGCCTGTTCCACTGCTCTGCCACCCTCTGTGTAAGGAAGTTCTTCCTCTTGATGAGGTGAAACTCCTTGTGATGTGGTTTTGTTTACAGCCATTGCTTCTCATCCTGTCACTGGACATCAGTTAGAATTCTGAGTCTGGCACCATCCTCTTGACAGCCGTCTCTGAGATATTTCTTGAGACATATTAATTAGATGAATAGATTAAGAGATATTAATTCAATAGGTTAATTGCGATATTTCTTTAGAGATACTGAGATTATTTCTAGAGATCATAGAATCACGGGATGGTTTGGGTTAAAGGGGACATTAAAGATGATCTTGTAGCACCCGCTGCGATGGGCAGGGACACTTTGCACTATCCCGAGTTGCTCAGAGCCCCGTTATCCTAACTTTGAATGCTGCCGCGACTGGGACAATCCCCCTGGGCACCCTGTGGCAGTGTTTCATCACCTCCACAGTGCAGAATTTCTTCCGCACATCCCATCCCAAACTCAGCTTGAAGACATTTCTCTGTCCTGTCACTCCCTACCCTTGGAAAGAGCCTTGTCGCATCCTTCCTGTGAGATCCCTTGGGGCACTGGGGGACATTTAGCGATGCCAAAGTACCGATATTGATCCATTTACCTCCTCCCGCCCCCAAGGAGGTGCCGATATTGATATATTTACCTTCTCCCGGCCCCAGCGAGGTACCAATATTGATATTTTCACCTTTTCCCGCGTGTCCCCTCAGCAGCAGGACGCGGCCCCGGGCGCGCATCCCGCGCTCCGCCCCGCTCGATGCGCTCGGCGCTGGAGCGGCGCTGCCTGGCGGGGGCGGGGCGGCGCCAAGATGGCGGCGGCGATGGCGGCGGTGGCGGGCGGTGCGTGAGAGCTCCCGCGGCGCCCGGCCCCGGCGAGATGTGCGAGACCTATTCCCGCTGGCTGCTGCGGTTGTCGGTGGCGCAGATCTGCCAGGCCCTCGGCTGGGACTCCGTGCAGGTCTCGGCCTGCGACCTGCTCACCGACGTGCTGCAGCGGTACCTGCAAGGGCTGGGCCGGGGCTGCCACCGCTACTGCGAGCTCTGTGAGTGCGGGCTGGGGCTGGGGCTGGGCCGGGGGGATCGGCTGGACACGGTTCTCGGAGGGCTCTGTGAGGGGCCCTGCTTGAGCAGGGTCCGGGCTGAGCGAGCTCCCTGAGCCCTGCCGGTCTCGGCCATCCCGCCAAGGAAGCAGCGCTGGGCACTGCTGGGGCACGCAGGAGCACGGGAGGGGGGATTTGGGCACGGCAGGAGGGCACAGGGAGGGGTTTGGGCACTGCTGGGGCTGGGGGCCAGGGCAGGAGGGCACGGAGAGGTGGGATTTGGTAGTGCTGGGGGACAGGGCAGGAGAGGTGTGGGGAATGGGGAGGTGTGATTTGGGGAGAGCAAGGGTCTGGGGAATAGGGCAGGAGGGCATAGGGAAGTGGATTTGGGCAGGGGTCTGGGGGGCACAGAGGAGTTGGTTTGGGCAGGGATCTGGGGGACAGGGAGGTGGATTTGGGCAGGGGTCTGGGGGACAGGGCAGGAGGGCACAGGGAGGTGAATTTGGGCAGGGGTCTGGGGGACAGGGAGGTGGATTTGGGCAGGGGTCTGGGGGACAGGGCAGGAGAGCACAGAGAGGTGGATTTGGGCAGGGCAGGGGTTTGAGGGACAGGGCAGGAAGGCACAGGAAGGTGGGATTTTGGTAGTGCTGGGGTTTGAGGGACAGGGCAGGAAGGCACAGGGAGGTGGGATTTTGGTAGTGCTGGGGCTTGAGGGACAGGGCAGGAGGGCACAGGGAGGTGGGCTTGGGCAGCACTGGGGGCCCTGGGTGTGGGGGAAGGCTGTGGGGTAGCATTGTGGAGGTGTGGGGAGGGCAGCTGGGAGCTGCTGCTTGTCGGGCAGTGCCAGGAGCTGGGGATGCTTGGCAGGGAAGGGTTGTGGAGCTGTGGCCATTCGGGCAGGATAGGAGGGTGCAGGGAGGTGGCATTTGGGCAGCGCTGGGGTCTTTGGTCAGTGAGTGCCAGGTGTGGGTTTGGGAAGATCAGCCCGTGGGCTGGGGGCTGTGGGGAAGGGGAGCTGAGCTGTGGGGCAGGGCACAGGACTGGGAGGGTGGGGAGGGAAGCCATGGGGCAGCTCAGGGACCAGAGGTCCTGGTGCCAGGGAGAACTGTGGGGCAGTGGGTCTGGGTGTGGGAGTTGGGACTGTGGGGATGGAGTTGGAGAAGAGAAGGCTCTAGGGCAGTGGGTTTGGGGACATGGGGGTTCTGTCCCACTCTCTCTGGCTGCAGGGTGCTGGGGAGGGGGAGACATGAATACAGGATGGGGAGAGGGGACTGTTGGCCCCATTGCTGGGATGTTGTGAGTCTGGGAGGGGATGAACTGGAGGGAGAAGGGGCAGCCAGCCTCTTTTCCTGGTAGGATGTGAAAATGGGAGGATGATGTGCTGTGTTCTCGTGGCTCATCTTTGGGTGCCAGTGCTGAGGGGGCTGTGGGGGCCCACTGCAGGCGGGGATGTGTGTGGGAGATTCCCTGTTCTGGCACAAGGGGAGGTGCTGAGGATGGAGAGTGCAGGCTTGGGCTCCCTCCTGCCTGGGGAGGGAGTGGTGTGCCTGGAAGCCCTGTTTTGGGGTGCTCTGGGAATGTTTGTGTGCAGGGGGGAGGCAGTGGGACCGTGGGACTGGGAACATGTGTATGGGGAGTGTGGGAAGGCGGGGATGCACTAAATGTGTTTTGGGGGAAGTGGAGCTGTAGTGCACAGGGTGTGGGAGTGTGGCAGGGCTGCACATGGGAATTGTGGAGTGCAGGAGGGGTGGGCTGGGGATGATTTAGTGCACATGGCATGAGGTGTGGGTGTCCTTGTGTGCATGCAGAGGAGGAGGTTTGGCGGGGTATGTGGGGTACTGGAATTAGCCAGCACTGCCAGGTGGAGGTGCTATAGAAGGAGCTGGAAGTGATGCCCAGGGCCCCAGTAGATTTGGGGTGAGTGGTGTGGGGTGGGAGCATGGAAGGGCAAGGGCTGAGTTTGCAGCAAGTGGGAGAAGAGAAAGAGGAGAGGCCTGGGAATGAGTGCCCAGGATTGTGGGATGTGGGTGTTGATGGGATTGGGAAGGGAGCACCACTGCTGGCTCTGGGCCTGCAGCAGGGGATGCAGTTGTGTGTCCCTTGGGGTTGTGAGTGTCCCTGCAGAGCCTGCAGTGGAGGGCATTGGAGGGTGGGATGTCCACTTGCTTGCTTGCTTGGTCAGTAATGGTGCTAGAGGAGCTGAGAGGGTGCTAACGGGTGTGCTGGGTCTGGGAATGTCAGGAAAAGGTGCTGATGGGTCAGGAAGGGGTGGGGAGGTGACAATCTGCCTGCAGGGTGAGGGAGGCTGTCAGGGTCAGTGCCAGCTGTAAACACAGGAAATGTGGGCAATGAGGAGCAGGGCTCAGGCTGTGGTCCTGGGTCTATGTGTGGAGGCTTTTGCTGCCCTCCATGGGGCAGGGAGGGTCTCATGTGGCAGTGATGGGGCTGTCAGTGCTCCTGATGCATCTGTGGGTAACAGGAAGGAAATGAAGGGAGATCTCCATATTGGAGGGGCTTGGGGGAACAGGGATACCCTGGAGAGGTGGATGTAGGCTGTGTGCCTGGGACAACCAGGCTACTTGTGCCTCCTGTGCCAGGAGGGACATGCTCCCCCTTCCTTTGGCATGCTGGGGAGCTGTGGCTTTGGGGGCAGCTGCTGCTCCATGTGTCCTTTACTTGTGGAGAGGAAGGTCTTGGAGAGCCCCTAGGGCAGAGGTCAGAGCAGATGGGTCTGGCTGGGGTGGATAATTGATTGCCTGAAGTGCTGGCTGGGGAGAAGGTGACTCACTGGTGGTGGATTTGGGGGCTGCTGTGGCCAACACCAGTTCAGAGATTGTGCTGGGACCTTTGGGAGGTGACTGGCAAGGTAACAGGGATGGGAGCCCTGAAATGCAGCACCGGGAATGTTTGCCAGTTCCTCTGTCCAAGCTGTGGGAGCTGTGCTGATGAGGTGAGAGGAACACCAGAGGCTGTTGCTGTCAGCTGGTGGTGGACTGGATGCAACATGAAGATCCAAGGGACTGTGAGGGCCGGGTGTGTTGGATTTGGGTGAATTTGGAGAGTGTGCAGGGCTGGGAAGCACACTGTGAGTGGCTTGGTCAGGAGAGGAGCAACCACAGCCTGGAAGTGCTGCTGCTGGAGGTTGTGTCCCTTCTCTGAAGAAGGGAAGAGAAATTCTCACTGCTGCAGGGATCCCTCATGAAGCAAAGTGTGTGTACCTGGTCCTGGCTCTGCTTCATCATTTCAGCAATAATTGAGATCAAGTCTGACAGTGTAACCAAGCTTTGGAACAACTGTGTTCTGCAAACTAGATTTCTCAGGTTGAATAGAGAAATCCATTCTCAAGTTGAATAGAGAAAGTTATTTGTACAACTTTCCCCAAATTTGAGAGCAAGTTAGTCTAGAAATGGGACTGTGCAATTTTGACCCATACATCCCAGCAGCACAGGTGCAGCTCTGAAGTTTGTATCCCAATCCACACAGAAATTATCTTTAAAGCAATTAAAGGAGACAACAGAGAGGGTTTAGGAGGATGGAGTTATGAGGTGAAAAAGAAGCTCACCCAGGTTTGGCCAGAGCTGCCCTTTCATACATTTGTTACAAATTCTGGGGAAGAGACTGGGAGGAAAAGACATAGAGCTGATGCAAATAAAATTTTTGGTGCTGAGGACAGGAGTTTGTATAGCTCAGGTTTACCTCTCTTCCTTTGGGTTTGCTTATTGAAAAATGGAGAAAGGCATTTTTTCCCCTCTATGAATGGTGAAGCAAGTACCACAAGTATCACAATATTTTTGTTTGGTGTTTTTTTGCTTTTTTGTTTTCTTTGAGGAGAAGGGGAATATGCTGTGTTTGTGCCAGTGATGTGCTGGTTTTTGTACAACGTCTCTTAAAACGATCCCTGTATTTCTTTCTTTAAAAAGGTTTGTAAAGAAACCTTAAAAAGGTTTCATCTTAATACTGAGCTGACATCTCCCTGCAATTTCAGAATTGTTTCCTTTTGCTCCTGAAATAAGTTACTGTACAAACCCAGCTCTGGATGAATGAGCTTAATTCTGCCATGGTTTTGCATAAGTAGAATTAATTAAATTCCAATTGTAGCATCTTCATTGTCAGGGCGTTATCTCGGAGTCAGACCAGTGGGGTTTGAGTTAGCAGGGCTGTCAGCTGAGGGACATAATCTTTGTGTTCCAAACGGAATGGATTTACTCTGGCAGAGTTGAGACACCATGGGATGGCTGTGAAAAGCCTGTCATCGCTGCTCACGTGTTCCCTCACTTGCACAGGAAAATGATGCCTCTCCCAGCTGGGTTAGATCTTTGTTCCAGCTGTTACATCCCATTAGGAGAGCTACATTCAAGATTTTCATTACTTTTCTGCTGTTGTTTCTTTGCATTTGCTGTAGCTGTAGTTGATGGGAGCTTCTGTGGCTGCAAAGAGAAGGCAAAAGGATTTGCAAAGAAGGTTTGAGATGTGTTTGATGCCGTGAAATGCTTCTGAATGCTGTGTTGGGGGCTGGAGGAGAGGCTGAACTTACAGGGAGAAAATCAGGGTTTTCCTCCTAAAGTACACCATATTATCCTGCTCAGATTTGTGGAAAGCTTGTCAAAGGAACACCATTCAATATGCTGCGAGCTGTTTTATCCTCAAATTTAAATTAAATATTTGAAAGCCAATGTTGGAGTAGTTAATTAAGGTATCAGGCTACAAAACAAACTTGTAAGTTTTCTGTGCTGTCTAGGTGGCCTGGAAAGGCCCAGGGATGGCCTTGAAGAGCCCGGCGCTTCAAAGGACGAGGAGAGACTTCTGATCTTGTCTCGGTCTCGGTGTTTATTAATTGTTTATCTAAAAGATATTCTTTCAGCCCGACAGAGGTCTGCACAGCAAGTCAGCCACGGGCACACTGCACAAGCCCCTGGGCGGTCACTTATCTTTATACCCGAAGTTACGTGTACAATATTTATCATTTCTCCCCAATACCTTCTACCCTTATTAACCGGTGCACTTTTAGTAATAACCAATCCCAAAGTGCCACCATCACCACAGAAGATGGAGGCCAAGAAGAAGAAGAAGAAGAACAGGACACGCCCCAATTCCTCCATCTTACTTCTTTAGACCCCCCTGTACCAAAATCCTAAACCCTGTGTTTTACACTCTAATTAACTTATCCCTTCACCATTCACCCAGTGAATTCCTCCCAGTCCTCATACAGGTGTCGTCTCCTGTGTCGGATCAAAGTCCAGCCACCAGACACTTCTGGCAACATTCCAGGACTCCCGAGCCTCCCAAGGGTGGTCTCGGCCACTCTGCACCTCAGTCCTGAGGTGCTGAGATCCCACACAAACTGATGTAGAGTGGTTTCTGAGAGCAGAGTTCTGTGTTGGTGTTGGTTTTAAGCAGAGGTGAAAAGGGAAAGGCTCCCTGGTAGGTGCCACTTTGTTCTGCACTCCTGTTCCACGTGGTTTGATAGAGGGGTGCCAGAGCTGGTGCTTGGAGGTGTCTGCTCTGGGTTGTGTAGGTTGGGGTTTTTATGCTGGGGAGCTGTCCATGAGGAGAGATCAGAATCTGCTTTGTTTGCCGTGAATTTAGCTAAGGTAGCTTGGCAGTGGGTTATAGACATGCACAATATATCATGTTTTACCTCTTAACACATGCAGTGAGGGAGTTCAGTTCCCAGTCTGGTTGTGTGAGTGTTGCAGTTCATGGGAGGGATGGGGAGGGGAGCTGTTGGTCACAGCCCCTAAAGTCTCTTTTTTTCCTCTTTTTTTTTACATTGCTCTAAAAACCAGTCAGATAGAAGCTACTTACCTTCTATCACTGAGGGCACCTGGGCATATTTCAACAGGACAAATTTAGGTTACGTGCTGCTACAACTTGAAGTGTAATAAGTTGCGTAATTCATTTTTAAATTCAGAAGTGGATTTTCCTCTGCTTTCCTTTAATTTTCAGTGTTGAGCTTATATACTATGATTTTTTTTCCTCCTGAAATTTGCTAACAGTTAGGAAATAAAGTTTAAAAGTTGATCTTTAGTTTCATATTGTTTTACTTTTTTTGAAGATTATTTTTATGCAAACATAGAATTATAAAATATGTAAGTTGGAAGGGACCCATTCCCTGATCCCAGTGATCCCTCAATGGATCATTGAGTCCAAGTCCCTATTTTTTGCAGGACTACATACTAATTATATATACACATAAAAATATTAATGACTATATTGTAAATGGTATTATTAATGCAACTGCATTTTTGTTGGAAGGCAGGTTTGATCTGGTGAGAGCATTATTATAACTGGAAGGAAAAATTGCTGATATTGCAAAATGTTTTCCAAGGCAGAACTGGCTCCAAAACTGCTCCAGTGCCTGACAGTCTCTCCTGTAAACTTCATTGTAGCAAAGAGAGAATGCAAACAGCATAATTACCAATATTTTTATTGATAATTACCACAGAGGAGAGAATTCACCTGGCATCAGCCAATTTTTTATTTCTTTATAATGTCAAATTTACCTCATATGTTTTCTTGGATTTTGTTCTTTTTTTAGTTACTTCATTCTTACCACTATACAGTAATAATCTCTATCAAAGGATTAGATTGTTGGTGATCAGCTTAAATGAGCTGATTCTCTCTGCTGGTCCTTGAATGACTTTGTAACAAGGATCTGTCCTGGGCCTCTAACATTCATTATAAGTGTGCATTTTATGTCCTGATTACCTTAAATATTGATGCTTTTAAGCTAATTAACTTACTGGCAACTAATATAAAGAAGGACAATGTGGGTTTTTTGCTTGATGTTTCTGAAGTTACTGGGAAAAGGAGCAGACTGAGCACCAATGGCAAGAAGATGCTTTTGCCCTGACTGGTAACTACATTAATAGGACCCTTTTTTTCCCACTTAAGTGCATTTAAGTAAGGCATCTAAACTTATTAAATAACCTATTGTGCATGCTTATGACTCAGCTGGATAGAAGCTGTGTTGTCTCCTTGAAACAGTTATCTTGGAGTGACTTGGTGTGACAAGCACAGGAATCTGTGAGAGAGCCTGTAATTAAAATACCAAGGAGCTATACCTAATAATTTGCTGGTTAAAATAAAATCTAAAAAAAATCTCTTTTATAGCAGCCATGAGGGGGAATGCTGAGCTATTTATAACACATGTGCATGTTGCATGGGTGGTGACTCATTAATTTTTCTCAGTATATTTATTACAGAATTGTAGTTGTTTCCTTTAAGAAACTTGGCATGAAACTAAAAGCTCTTCTGTTCTGTACTTACTTGCCTGTTCAATTTTCACTCATTCATACAAACTTTGGGCCAGGAAGGAGGAGGTGGAGGGGTTGAGTTTGACAAAAGGAAATCAGCTATTCCTGAGACTGAATTTAAGGCAAGTAAGACAATTCCCCAACTCCCACACAGCCCCTCACAGTGCCTTTGGATGACACGAGCACTGGCCAGCTTTGATGGAGGAATTCTTGTGACTTTTGCAAAAATAACTCAGCTTTAGGAGCTTCTAAAACTTCCTTTTCCCCACAACCAAACCCTTGTTCGTAGGGGAGTTTAGTGCTCCATCCTCATTCTGTTTGATTTGGTTTTCCTTGTGGATCAGGTGATGCTGAGCAGTGGGGCTGAGTGCTGGATAACTTTCCACACAAATATTCTGCTCTGCCTGGATTCTCTTTGCCCATCACTTCAGTCCAGCACTTTTTTGGGATGCAATTCCATGTGGAGATTCCTCTTCACCTGGTGCTTGTTCTCATGCCCAGGGAAGCTGAGAGTACCTTCAGCCATTCCCTGGGTTTCTGGTGAGCTGTTTTCAGACCAAATGATCTTAATTTAGCTCTGCTGCTGCCACAGCTTTACCACTTTTGGAGCACAGGGAGATAGTGCAGCTTAAAATCTTGTGAGAAAGGTATTTTCCTAGTTCACTGTTCATGGGGCATAAGGAGGAGAGTTGTAACTTGCTGGAAAAACTATTCCCACCTCCTTCAGTCTCATTCCCTGAACAATGATAGTATTTAAAGTGTTGTGGTATAAAGAACAAGAGACTGGAAACCAAAGCTCTGAAGTTTCTGTGATCTGGCACTGACTTGCTGTGTGACATTAGATTAATTATTTCACTGGGAGGCTTCAGCACCTGAATTTTTAAACTGAGGATAGCACAGATATGTGGAGAATATTGAGATAAGTTCAGAATGCAGAGATTAAACTTCTTTTCTTGGCATCATCTGCTCACAGAAAAAAGCCTAAGACTAAATGAAACACCAGGAGAGTGTATTGCATGTTTGTCAGCATTCCCTTTTGTGTGTCTGGCTTCTGCTATTTTACTGATTTTTTTTATTAAGCCAGAGAAATGCTAAACTGTTGAAATAAAAGTGTAAAGCCTTTATTTGATGAATAACCTGAAAATACACTTAATGCATTTTTGTGCTGTCATAATTTCCAGTTGATAACTGGTTTGATTTTAAATACAGATATTTAAAGACTATTTACAGAATACAGACCTGAAAGTTTTTTCAAACACTTTTATCACTGAGGACACTCCCTTGAAAAGAAGGGTTAACTGCTGCATCCTTTCATCCCTCTGACAGTTGCAGGTTTAAACATTATTTTTAGCTTTCAGTCAAACTTTAAACTTGGTATTGTCTCTTTGGAGGCAAATGTCAAAGCTGTGAGAAAATTGAATCTTCTTTGGGGTTTTTTGGTCACCTTTTGAACCCACTTTCTAATACACATAATTGTTTCATGATACAGTTGATAAATATTTCCATGCTTCAGTTACACATAGTAGCTGTTTCTCTGCCACGTGTTCTGAAAAAGCACTTGTAGAAAGAATTCCTTTTTAGCATTTATCACTTGCTGATCATGTCAGCACACTTTTCTGGAGGTTAAAAAGATCATGTGCAGATCCAGGAAAAGACCTTTGAAAAGTTTTCCCCAAGTTTTTCTTTTCAGCTGTCTGTCAGACTTGTTCCTGTTATATCTTGACACCTTAGAAAATGCTTCAGTGAGTTCACAGGTACCTTCATAGCCTGCAGAGCAACTAAATGCAACAACACAAAATTTCTTAGTGGTGTCAATTGCCTGAATTTAATTTTTTAAGCATAAAGCACACTTTCCCCCCCCTAATTAGTATAAGGATCTCTGGAGTGGTGATATCCTCATGTAATTATGTGCATGCAAGCCTGGAGTTTGCAGAGCAGACTGGTATTGCAGTTATACAAACACTCAGGTGTTGCACAAACACAAACTGTGAGGTGCTTCTCACCCTGCAGAATTCACATTCCAGATACAGGAGGGTAAAAGTGGCAGTAACTTGGTCTGCTCTCCCTTTTAGCTGTGCAAAGAATTAAAACACAAGGAAGACTTGCCTGGAGTCACACAAGAGGCCAGTGTTGGAGAGCTGAGAATCAACCCCATAATCTGAGTATTATCCTTATCTTCACCACAAGACTTAAGAAGGGAAATTCTAGAACAAAATTCTCATTTTCTAAACGTACCTGCAGGCGTGAGTTGGCTGGGGGGTGGAATTCATGCAGTGATGTGAGAACCAGCTGCCTTGGCTTCAAGATAAACCAAGAAGAGATTAGGTTAAAGGACAAACAAAAGAGCATGCCCCCATTCTCTGGAGCCAGGGCTCCACAATAGCCATTGTGTTCCTTCAATAAGCACTGGCTGCTTTTCCATAATTACTTTTGAAAGGAAATCACAGCTTATCATCATATAGGGATGTAATATCTTCATAAGCCAATTCTACAGAATTGTAATAATTCAGATTTTATTGAATTAAAAGTCATGTTTGGGGTTTACAGCATTGTTTTTGGGTATTGTTGTTATGAGAAGTCAGGAATAGACTCCAAGTGGTGCCTAGGCTGCCAAAGCCAGGTGCCCACTTCTCCCTCTGGAGGCCTTTCGAGGGATTTTCCTCTGTCCAGTCAGGGAAACTGAGGTACTTGGACTTCTGCAAGTGTAATTTAAAGCTTTGAGCCAAATTAATGGTATAGCACAAACTGCATCCTCTGTTGGACTGTTTTCTTGAAAATCCTGTTAAATAAATATCCTGACTACCTGGCCAGTGAGATTTCATTGTGCTTTTTCTGAAGAAAGTAAGATTTTTGCTGGAGAATCAAACTTAAGTTGCCCCCCAGGAAATCAACCCTGAAGTATAGTATAAAATATTCTCTCCTCATCAGACCACTGCTTAATATTCCTCTCTTTTATCCAGGAGGTTTAGCTAACCAGTAGATGAAGTGGCTCATAGTTTATGAAACCTGTAGATTTCATCTGGTGGAAAGATACTTTGTGAAGGTTTTTTTTTAATATCTTTTTTTCTTTCCTCTCTGTAAACTACAGTCAGTTCAAAAAAATGAAATTATTCCTTTTCTAGCTTGAGCAATAATATTTGATCTGTTCCAACTGATAAAGAGCACTTTCTGCATATGGGGTTGTGTGGTGTTAATTTACTGTTGCCAGGTAAAGCTGCCTGTTGTTCCTCCCTCCTTTGGGTTTGATTTACTTTCCTGGAGTGCAGTTTTTCAATGGTATGATTTGAAACAAAGTGATGAGATTGGGAAGGGAAAACAAAACTCTTCTGAAAGTAAGAAAACAAAACTCTTCTGAAAGTAAACTTGATAGAACTGTGGGGCAGTAAGTCCATTTCTCTTACAGCTGGTGAGCTGGGGGACTGTAACCTCAAAGCATCTTCAGGTTGAATTTTTTAACCTGGATTTCTGTGAAAATTGTATTCTTTTGTTGTTTTTTTTGTTCCAGATGGCCGCACAGATCCGATTTTGGATGACGTAGGCGATGCCTTCAAGCTTATGGGGGTTAACCTGCATGAGCTGGAAGATTACATCCACAATATTGAACCTGTCACTTTTGCACATCAAATCCCTTCGTTCCCTGTCAGCAAGAACAATGTCCTCCAGTTCCCCCAGGTGGGAAGTAAGGATGCAGAGGAGAGGAAGGAGTACATCCCTGATTACCTGCCACCTATTGTCTCCTCTCAGGAAGGTGGGAAATCCTTTGCTTTCACTTCTGGTGTGTTTGGGTGTTTGTGGGCATCCCCCAGCAGCTCCAGCTTGTGGCTTGTGGGGTTTTACCAAAGCAGGGTTGCCAGACAGGTAGCAGTGCTGTGACAGGTTTGTTCACTGTTTTTACTTTCCTTCCAGATCAACTCGTGCCAAAAATTCACCGTGTTATGTCATGTTTCAGTAATGCATTCTAAATTTTAAGTTTTCAGATGACAATAGGAATAAATGCTTAGCATTACTTTTTATATATTACTTTCCCCTTTATGCATCCTTCAAGGGCTTCTGTAATTTGGTAAAGGTAGAAAAAGGAAGGCTGGTGAGACTGGCACAGCATTGCCTGCTCCTGATAGCTGTTTCTCCTTACTTGCAACAAATTTCACCAAAAAACCCAACCTAACCAAACAGAAACACCTAATTTTCCAATTAAAATGAATTCACCTTTAAGATATGTTAATAAGAGTATTTTAGAGGCATTGCACTGCCTTTTAAATCTCTTTGCTAATGTTGATTAGGATTTCATCATCACTGTTCCAGCTGCTCCTTCCCTTTCTTGTCCCACAGAGGCAAAGGTTGAGGAAAGAGTGAAACCAGCTATACAAGTGCTGTGAGATGCAGTTGACCTGAAAATTCTAACTGTGGCAGTGGAAAAAGCATACTTGTTTTCTCTATTTTTCAGCTAGATGAGATTTGATTGCTAATAAGATAAACCTTTAAGAAACATGACCTAGTCTCACTTGCCCTTTGAATAGTGAACAGCACACAACTGTACTTTGTGTGGAAATAAATATATGTAAGGCTATGGGTATAAAAGTTCCAGACAGAAGAACTTAATTTTCCAAAAGAATGTAATGAACAGGTGCAACCTGCACAAGATACTTAATTTAAATTTTTTTGGGGACAGAAGGGATATCATGCTCTATTGTGCATATTGCTCTTTTTTAAGAACTAAGGGTTCAAATTCTGCTTGGTGAAATAGGTGTAAAAACTCTGCCCATGTGAGGATGAACATTAGCAACATCACCTTATGGGAAAAGAAATCCATTGCTGTGCTACAAGTGTGGCAAGGGGCAGTATCCCAGTGATTTGGCAAGCTGTAGGAAGTGAATGTTCAGGTTTTCTTGCACCATGTTCAGCTAAAGATGCAGTTGCTGTGTGCTCCAGTCAGAGCAAGTGAAATTGTGGTCAGGAACAGGGATCTGAGGAGCAGGTGCTGGGTTTGGTGTGTTGTGAACAAATTTGCTCATTCCAGTAACAAGCTGAGGACTTATTCATCCTGGTGAGTATTTCTGAGGCTTGGTGGACTTTTAATTTTCTGTTTCCTTTAGTTGTTTTTTATAGATCAATAGCATTTCAATGTTTCTTGCTTTAATACAAGCCAGGAAATTAAGCTGCTGTTCAAAACAGAAATGCTTTCTTAAATTGGTAAGGAGATCCTAAAGTCTCACCCTTGTGAAGTTTGTTAAAAGGGTTGTTTTAAAAATCTAACAATGCACTCCCTCAAACCAGGAAGAGGCAAACAAAATGTAAATATCATATGTGTACACAGCATATATAAAAGAAAAGTACTGAGGAAGAAGACTTTGAGAGGTAAATGAGGATTTTAGCTCCCCTGTTTTGGCTACTTGCTTTAGCCTGGTTCTTCAGGAGGTAAACAAACACCATTCTGTCAGAGAAATCCAGCATCTTTGAAGTGTAATAAGTTGCCCAGCAGTGTTGTAGTTGTTTTAGGTTTTTTTCCCTGGGAAAATCATACTTTAAAATATGCAAGAAAAGTCAAATCCAGTAAGGCTCAAAGCAGCTGCAGACAAATATCTGAGCTTGGGGAGGGAGGGAGGAGAGTTACAGACTCAGCCTGGCAATGCACGACGTACAAAGAGAGGCTAAAAATTGAAATGGGGACAGTTGGGCTTTTTCTTTTTTTTCTGTATGTAACTTTTTATACTCTTTCTCTTGCAAGTTAGATCCAGGAGTTAGATTTTAGCAGTCCTTATAAATAATGTATGAATCCTTTTAACACCTGAAGCAAGAAGATATTATTTCCGAAGTTGGATGAGAACCAGGAAAACTTCTGATGCCTAAGGGTAGTGTATCAGAGGACCTATAGACACACACAACTTGAAAAAATGAATAAAATATTTTTTTAAATGGAAATTTAAAGGAAGCATTAAATACAGTTGCTGAATGCAGATTTGTTATAGTTGATTTAAAATATTTACAGTTGAGAACATTTTAATTTTGAATTAAGTGTTTTCTGAAAATGGAGTTTGTGGTTTATTTTTGAAAGGGATGTGGTGGATCATAAAACTTCTGTATATGTTTTGTTCTATATTATTCCAAGTAAAATTTGGAAGAAAAACTTACTTTTGGAGACTAAAGGAATGCATGGTAAAAATACTGAAGAATTGCAGAAGCCATTTAAATACTTTGCACTATTTTATAGTGTAGGAAAAAAATTGAGGCTGCTCAGATTGTTCAGTCCAAAATATTTGAGTTGCTTTGAGTAGGCAATAATTAGAGATGGAAGAAGGCTTTGTGCACTTTAAAGTGTGTGATGTGAATCTTTCAGTGACTTTAAGGAATCATCAGCAGGACTCCTTATGTCCTATTTTATATCAAAGGCTCAGCTCAGTTATGAGTATTTATTTATTGTTAGGGGTCAGAAATTATGAGTGCTAAAATATGATATATTTTAGCAATAATGTAGCCACGACTTTTAGTAAGAAAAAGCTCTTTTTTCAGTACTGTTAATTTAAAAACCAAACCAAAGCAGTGTTCAGTCTGCACCACGACCAGTAGGTGTTGCTGCCCTCCTTCCCAAAAGTCCTTCAGCTCTGCACATGTAACCAACTTCTAATTTCCACTGACTCCAGAGCTGGTGGTGGTTCAGGCTGTGCAGAGATGTCTTAGTTCTCATTGCCAGAGAATCCATAGGAGCAGAAAGCCCTTCCAGCCTGAGAGGAGCCTCTTTCATTGTGCTCAGCAGTAAAAAATTCTGGAAAAACCCTGAGTGATTCCTGAACTTGTGGGGGAAAGGGAGGAAGGCAAATAAGTTTTCAATATCCATAATTTGTGTAGGTCAGAAGTTCAGTTCAGTAATAGAGGTTTTGTTCAAGAAAGCAGAAAATGTTTTCTTGCCTTAAATATGGAGTGCAAACCCTAACCAAATACTTGAGCTGTGAGGATCTGCATATATAATTCTAAATATTATAAAACAATCTGACTCAGTATTGCCATGGAAAATGTTGGGTTTTTAGCAGTGTTTTTACAAAGGACACTGAAGGGATAATTTTATGCCAATGTATCATGATGTTCGCTGTCTGCCTATTTTTAATTAGTCTCCTTTTTGTTTGTGAGTTAGTTTAGCACTGTTGTCACTAAAATGTCATGGTAAACTTGTAAGACAGATTAAAAAAGGAGAAAAAAATAAATTAGTTACAAAACATGATGGTCATGCTTTATTTCTTGTGCTTTAATGCAAGAGAACATACATTTTGCAATAATAAATCAACTTCATAGAATTTGTTGATTGCATTTGAAGCAAGACAGTATGTGCTGAAACTAGGCCAGCTGAGAAAGCCCAGATACTTCTCCACAGCTAATAATAATCACTGTTATATTTTGTGATACTGTTGAGAGGCCTGAGTCCTGATGTTGTGAGAACATGTACCATTCTCCATGATTAAAACAAAGAACAGTGAGGTGTGAGTCCTGCATCTACCACAGGATCCTTATTTTTAATCTTCCTAGAATTAATCTCTACCTGCACTCGCTGCCTCTTGTTATCACTTAATTTTAAAAACATAATGATATATTTTTTTTAAATAATCACTTTATGTCACCTTTTTTTTTGTGACTTTTTGAAGTCACAGGTTGTCCATCCCTGCTTCTTTGTTGGAGAACTGTAGAAAACACATTGTGTGTGCAGTGCTGTTCACAGTCTGTGGTATTTGCATGACACCCTCATTCCTCTCTTACACTCCAGTTGTGCTGGTGCATGTAAGGAGGATATGAGGGAGAAGACAGGACAGGCTCTTCCACTAGTTCAGATATTTTATGGGGAGAAGTGTAGGTTTTAGAGAGTCAGATTTTCTCTGCAGTTCCAGCTGCATTTTTTTTCTGTCCTCTGCTTCATCCCACTTCACTCCCACTCCTCAAGGTTCAGCTCCTTTCCCTTGAAAATGATCTGGGAACAAATGTAATTTTTACCAGGCATTAAATTTTGTTGTCTTTCATTCCTGGTAATGTGTGCTCAAGAGTGGCATTGTATTTCTGATCATTGAGTCAGGACAAGTTCTTGGCACAGTTTACAAATTCAGATTTATTTGTAGCCTTTTCTGTCAGAGCATTTTATTTGCCTGTCAGATCAAAGCCTAAAATTGCTGATCTTCTTACAGTCCTGCCTTTTCCCCTTCTTTGCTGCTGATGTGATGTTAGGACCTGTTACCTACCAAAACCTGATGCTTCCAGCCACCTGGAAGCATGGAAACCCAGCTGTCAAATTGCAGCTCATCTCAGCACATCTCTAGTTTGTTTTGTTCATGCCATGGTAGCTAATCTCAAAGACTTTGAGATTAGCAATCTGCAAATCTCATTTGAATTTTTGAGAATTGGGGGTGCTGGTGAAGCAAGGTGCTAATGAAAAGAACAGATTTTTGTGTTTAGGTTCTAGCAGTGCTAGAATTGTATAAAGCATTAAGTATCAGGGTGACAGAAAGCATTAGTGTTGAGCTCCGGTGGGAAATGGATCAGAATTTAAAAACTCTCACTGTCCCTTCAGGCTGGCAGTGCTTTCTGTGGCCGTGGGCCAGAAGGGAATGTAGCAAACCATGGATCTCACACCGGGGTGACTTCAGTCTCTGGTTTCTCCAAGGGTTAAACAAAGCCAATCCCTCTTTGTAAATCAGAACGTGATGGGCTTTTAAAGGGATCCTGGGGTATCCACTTTGCCATTTTGGTAGCACAGGTCTCGCTGGTGTCATTTTTTGACCTTTCTGCCTTTCCCCAGCTCTAGTTTAACCCCACTCACCCTCATTCTAGCAGCTGCACCAATTCAACAGAGCTTTTCCAGTATAGTTGGTTAGCAAACCACCACTCCTCAACAAAATTTAACTTTTCAAGCGCTCTGAAAAGTTAAAGAGCTACCAGAGGGTGAAGGTTTTGCTCCTGGTTGCTGGTACTCACAGGCATCCTTTACCTGTGTGTGCAGTGAGTCAGACTGTGATTGCTTTTGTGAGGAGAGATCCTCACATCTGCAGCAGCCTAGCAAGGAAGGAGCAACAGGAGAAAAAGACAAAATGAGAAAAGCAGCCGAGCTTGAGATGCAGCCAGAAGAAAGGCATTGGGAAGGAGCCAATAGGAGAGGCAGGTTTCAAAGGAAAAAAGGAAAATACGAGACAGGAACAAAAAAAAGTGTGCAGAAAATGTGCCTGGTTTAAATCTTGCCATTAGACAGAAAAATAATTTTTCTGCAAGGCGTGCTGATAAAGCTGTAGTTGGGAGCACAACTGTATCTCTGCCTTTTCTTAAGAAGCTGTATCATAATTGAAAGCAGAATTTCCACTGAAATCCTGCAAAAAAGGATTTAATGAAGTTTGTTTTTTTTTTTTTTTAAATGTGGAGTTAAATAGATTTTTACATGAGAGCTTCTTTAATTTGCAGCACTTGGAGAAAAAAAAACCCACAATGTAATAAGTGCCACAGTAAAACTTTTTCTGTGGAAGGAACTAACTCACATAGCTGGGATCTGTAGACTGGATACAGACACATGCACTATTTTATATTGTCTAGGAGACTTGTACCTAACTTCTAATAATTCATGTCTTTGGAAAAAAGGCCCAAAACTCCTGCTATTTTTTAAGAAAATTAATGGCAGCTGGAAGTGGGGAATGGAGGACACAGATAAATTTTTTTTTTTTAATTGTAGGAGAGGCTTGTGATGAATTTCACGTTTTTGTTTGTTGGGATCTTATAAGTGTTTTATCCTTCAGAATAAATAAACCAGGTGGAACCTGGTTATACATGAAGAAACAAATCAGAAAATAAATTTTATAAAGATACTGCCCCCATTGTTTTACAAGTAATAGAAGGAGTTAGTAAAACTAACTACAAAAATTCAGCATTGTGAAAATTTATTTGTTTAGTTTCTTAAGCTATCTAGTCTTATTTGCTGCATATAGGAATTGAAATGAAGCTAATGTGACTTCAAGGGGATATCATCCTTTTAAAACCTTCTCACAAAGATTTTTCTGTTTTTCAGACCTGTTTAGATAACTTACAAGTTAGTGATTCTTAAGGATTCAGAAATAAAAACTGCAAAACACAGAAGTTGCCTGATAAAAGGCAGCCTTTTGCAGTAAATTATTTACATGGAATGGGAATGAAAGTCATGGATCCTTTCACTGCATTGTGATGTGCAAATTGCAATTTTGGTTCGAATAAAACTGGAGGAGAAAATGGGACTTTGTGATAAAAGGATTCTATTGTCTTGTGTATTTTGAACAGAAATGCTGTCATGATTTTAATTTCCTACTGATCCTTTTTCAGCAAAACTTTTGTCACTTGTCTTGACTCGTCACGTCAGATCAGTTTTTTCCCTTTTCTGACAATGTGTGACTTTGTTTAGTGCCTGTGTTGCTTCCTGCACTGTCTGCTGCAGCTATGCTTGAGGATTTTATTTCAGCTGGATCATCAGACACCTTTGTGCCTTTGGAAGCATAAGTTTCAAATTAGGTTATCATCTGATAGCTGGGTGTTACTGTTCTTGGGCCTTTCAGACTTCCCCTAACTGCTCTGAGTGTTTTTGGGACTTGAGGGAAGAGAGTGGGAAATGGAAAATCTGCCTGATTCTTTAAGCAGGATAAAAGAGAAGCACAACTGGCCTATTTTAAGGGCTGACAATGTAACTTTATTATTTTTTAGTGTTTTCAGTTCATGCAGGAATGTTTCCTATTTTTCTTTAATCAAATGCTTTTTTTTCTTTCTCTGTCTTCTGCCACCAAGGATGCTTTAACTTAATGAACATGTTAGTGATTGCTAACAATTCCTGGCACTTAAAAAACAAATAAAAATCAATTTAGCTGCTGGGAGCAAAGCCACAAATTTGATCTTTACCTCCCTGTGTGGGAATTTGTGCCAAACTTCTGGAGAATCATCTCAGCCCAAGCAAACCTTAATTTTGTACAAGGATGTAGAAGTGGAACATGGTTGAGACCTCCTACATGTGTCTGATTTTGAGACATGTGGCCTTAAGCAATGCCAGCATCCTCCTGCTGCTTATTTAAGCCATGGTGGCATTTACATGGACACAGGGAATGGTTCACACCTGGAATTCAGGAGCTGTTATTCTGAATAACACAACTGCCCAAGAACTGTTGCTTGCACAGTAACTTTTCTCAGTTGAACATTTCTGAAGTGTCTGAAATGTTTCTTACTTCCTGTGAAAAATATCCATGCTTGGAGCTGTTTGGGAACAAATACTGCTTGCTGTTTTGTGCACATTTTCAAGCATAGCTGAGCCTAACCTTGATCTCAGCATCAGAAAAAGCATTGTCTAGACAAAGATCACGAGTGGAGTACAGGACCCCCTATCTCTCTTGCATTAATCAGGGGAATGACTCATTATAAGCTTCTGCATGTGGTACAGTCCAGGTTAAGTCTAAGGAATTCTCCCTCCTAATTTTTAAAATTATGACTAAGAAAGCTCATTTGAATTATTTGTCTTTTGCCACACACAGATAAGCACTTTAACTTTACCATACAGCTCTTGACTTCAGTGTCTTCTTAGAATTAGGGTTGGAAGGGACCTTAGAGATCATCTTCTTCCAGTCTTCACCCCTGGTACATGCTCCTGTTTTCTGCAGCTCAGCTAAAGAGAATGTTAGTGACTGGGTAAGTCATTAGGAAGGGATAACTCATTTTTGTGTCTAGGCAATTCCAGTTAATTCTGGAAGACGTGGAGAAATGCAAAGTTGGATGGTAACAGGGAGAGTTCAAATGCAAAGGCATTTGGAGACATGACCCTGGTTCATGCAGCCAGATGTTTGGATAATTAAAGTTCATCTTTAGCTGTGTTTTTTCGGAACCTTTCATTTTCGTAATTGCACTCATTAGAAACATTAATGGTATTCTGATGACTTGACAAGACAGTATTTCTCTGTATTTCTCTAGTTTGGATTCTGTTTCTTTGAACAGCATGACTGGGTAAAATGTAACCCTGTGTGCATGTTGTGTATAAATGTGCATTGTTTGGGTGGGTTAAGCAAAGCCTACCATGGCATACCTGTGTTTTTGAGGAGCAGTGTTAAACTTGAGCAGGGCTGGATCTGGCTTGTACTTAGCCCAAGGCTGGAAAACAGTGGGTCTTCAGGTGGTAACACAGTAAGTCACAAATTTCTCTGACTTGGTTTGAGATTAATTTTTTGGTGGTGGTTATGAGCGATGACGCCACGCTGCCAGGGGTGGTGTTTTGTATGGAGAGATAAACTGAATTTCAGCTCTGTGTGTGTGTGTGTTTGAAAGAGGTCGATAACAACTTAAATGGCCTTTCTTCTGGCCACTTTTCAATCTGCAACATTCTGCTTAATTTATTTTCTTTGGTGAACTTGTTTGCACTCTGCATTCTCACTGTTGATGTCTGCTGCTTTCCCATTCCAAAGGGTTGTGTTAAAGGAAGGCTCTGTGTTTCATGTGTATTCCTACAGTTGGGATGGAGCATATTTTTCTTCAAACGTTATGAGCTCTTTTCCCTGAGGGGAGGAGGATGGTACAAATTCTGGGTGTCTGAGCAGTGCAGCTTAACAGATTGGCCAAATAATCCATCCTGAACTGGAGAGTGAATAATTTTAATACCCCTTATCTTGCATAGATTTTTATGGATATTCATCTCAGCAAACGAACTTTGCATTTCTAAATATTAGAGCAGCATGTTCGTTCAGGCACAGCATATTTGAATCTTAATATTCTCAGAGTTTCTCCACGTTTCTCTGGGTTTCTGTGCATGTGAGACTTGGGTTCCAGGCTTATTTAAACACATATTTTACACTGGTGTGTGTACAACGCTAATTACGTCTGACAGTCACAACTGGGAATAGCAAGGAGGAAATAATAGTTCTTGACCAATCACTAAAACACAGGAAGTCCTGGTGCCATAGGAAGGGAGAGAAACTCACTTCTCATTTCCTTTGGAGTCCAGTGTGTTCAGATTAACTTTAAAGGGAGCTGAGGTGCAGCTCTGAGGATTTAGGCTTCAATCGTGTGCTCCCTTCGTGTGGAGCCCGTCTC
The DNA here is from genome assembly GCF_027579445.1 of Ammospiza nelsoni. Lineage (NCBI taxonomy): Eukaryota > Metazoa > Chordata > Aves > Passeriformes > Passerellidae > Ammospiza > Ammospiza nelsoni. Next base: position 4,483,316 of record NC_080637.1, read on the forward strand.
AGCAGGCACCAGCCAGGAGAGCTCTCACAGCTCAGCTGCTGGGGATCCTATTGCAAATTAAATATGAAACAAGGATGCATTGGGTTTTGCATGGGAAACTTATTAGCACAGTCACTCATGAGGCTTTCTCTCTGCTCTGAGTATTTTAAATCACAGTACTGCTGGAGGCGATAGCTTATTTGTCATCTTTCAGAAATAACTTGTTTCTTTTGCTGTTTTAAAGAAAATCGATGATTTTTTACCATAGAGTTTTACTTTTTTGTATTACAGGCTTTACCATGTTCAGAAAAGCAAAGTTTACATTGAGTTACTTTTTATTGGGGTGTGTATAAAATAGTCTACAAATATTTTTGATGTGATCAAAACATGTACACATGTTCTTTGGGGTCTTTTAATATAAAAGGTACAGTTAAATAGAATATATTTGGGCAGGGATCTTGAGTAGGGATATTTTGGGGTGGATTTTAAGAAGCTTTAAAATTACAAGTGAAAAATATTTTTGAATTTTGGTGAGATTTAGCCATCTGTTTATCCTCCTGTAGCATCAGACCTTAATTTTTCTTTCCAAAGTCCTTAAAACCATGATATTAAATCAAACTGGTTGTGATGAGCTGAAAAAACAAAGTGGAATTTCATTGTCATGGTGTTGCTGTATAGTTCAGTTACACTTACAAACTCCAGCATGTGAAGGGTTTGTCACAATATTGCATGTATTGACACAATTCAGGATTTTTTTAGGACTCTTGGGAAAGTAACCTTTGCGTGAATTAAAAAGTGATAAGTGTCTTAATGCTGATATTGCAAACAACAAACTTCCCTCAGATGAGCTGATTTTCACAGAGAACAGTTTTTACTTAGTGTCTGTTTAAAATTTCCAGTGATTCAGGCTGAAACACTGAGTTTCCACAAAACCTCAGTTTTAGAAGGAGCACATCTATTTAGGGAGAATTTCCTTCACACAGATATTGCTGCTGACGTGAGCTCACCAAGCTCCTTGCATGTATGTTTGGATATCTCTGTTGAGATGAGCTCCCATCACATCTCCTGGTGGAATGTCACATGGATGGGATGCCTGGGTACAGCTGTGGTCCTAAAATCTAGCCCAGCTGGCTGGCCAAAGGCAAATTATTCCCACTGGTGTGGAAAGTGAACGATGTCAGATGAAACTGGAGGTTGAATTTTGCAGCACAATGATCCATACACCCTGTGTGTGGGATGTCTCCTGTGCCCTGCTGTTGGGGGCTAAGATTTTCCTAGGTCACAGGCTAAGCCAAGCAGGGCTGCTGCAGGACTCCTAACAGGAGGCATCCAAGGCAATCCAGAGAAGCAGGAAACTGTTGATTAATAGATGGCAGTCTATAAGAGGCTCGGTCTGCTGTCGAGCCTGGCATATTTCAAATGAGATGAAAAATTAAGTCCTCTCCACTTGTGGTGATTAAAGCCTCGGTGGCTCACTTTTCAAGAGCAGCATGTGAACCTTGCTGGCATGGTTCCAGTTGGGTTATAGAGTTCTGCCAACCTAAATGCCCCAAGCAGTTTCAAATTCGTGGAGGAGAAACAGCTCAGCGCTGTTCTGTGCCGCCAAGCAGCCGCCACATCCCTTCACCACAATTCCTGAGTTTCAGCAGCAGTTGCAGGGATGCTGTGCTAAAGGCAGTCCCATTCACTGAAAACATCCAGCGAGCCTCTGTTTATTTTTTTCAGGGTAAATCCAGCACTGCATGTGTGTTTTCTAACTGGGTGTTAGACCTGTGTATGTGAATGATGATAAATAAGTGCAAGGTTGTTACGTTCTTTAACAACAGGGAGTAGAGCCCATCCTGGTGTCAAATCTGTGTTTGCAGAGGAGAGAACCATGTTTGATCCAAAGATGCTGCATGACAGTGAAGAAACTGAGACAAATAGAAATGTTTATTTTTTAATCTCAATAATTCTTTCTTTCTTTCTTTCTTTCTTTCTTTCTTTCTTTCTTTCTTTCTTTCTTTCTTTCTTTCTTTCTTTCTTTCTTTCTTTCTTTCTTTCTTTCTTTCTTTCTTTCTTTCTTTCTTTCTCTTTCTCTTTCTTTCTTTCTTTCTTTCTTTCTTTCTTTCTTTCTTTCTTTCTTTCTTTCTTTCTTTCTTTCTTTCTTTCTTTCTTTCTTTCTTTCTTTCTTTCTTTCTTTCTTTCTTTCTTTCTTTCTTTCTTTCTTTCTTTCTTTCTTTCTTTCTTTCTTTCTTTCTTTCTTTCTTTCTTTCTTTCTTTCTTTCTCTCTCTCTCTCTCTCTCTTTCTCTCTTTCTTCTCTTCTCTTTCTTTTCTCAGATATATAAGTGCTGATTCTGTGCATAATATAGAGAGTAGTGTCCATGTGGTGTTTTTAGCAGCCAATGTATAGAAAAGGTGTGCATTCATAGAATGATTAAATGTATAAGGAGCCAGGCAGAGGGACAGGACAACTGGTTACAATCTGCTGTGAAAGAAAGGTGTGAGACGTGGGAAGGTGATGCTGAATGCCACCAGAAGAATGCATGTTGGGGTTAAATAACTCCAGTAGGATTTGTATAAAATAGAATTGTTCTTATCAGCCCCTGGTGGAACGGCCAAGGCTTGTGCTGCTCTCAGACTCCAGTGTTACACATGGGCTTGTGCTGTGCAGTAGCTTTGGCCTTATCTAAATGGAAAACCCTTTCCAGCTTGAGAACAACTTGGCAAATTTTTAATATCAAAAAGAGCACATTATGCACAACACATGTACAAGACTCAAAGGAACATGTATGCTGCCTAAAGTTTTTGGAGCTGGCGTGTGTGTGTGCTAATCTCCTGAGAGTTCATTGCTCCAAGCTTTTATCAGGAGCAAAGGGAGGCAGAGCTGAAGACTTCTGTGCACTGCCACTCCATCTGAAAGAACCAGCTCCTTTTTCCTTAGTTCAAGGCAAAGAAGTGTGTGTACATCGTTCCTATCAATGCAGTCACAGGACTCCGACTTCCTTTTTAAGTGGAAATAAATGAAAGTATTCTCACTCTCTATTGTTAAGCGGCAGAGGAGCTTTCTGCTCCAGTCTCATTGTCTTAGATCTGTTTCTCAGTGCAGCACATCTTTGCATTAAGCTGTTATTACCTTTTCATGTCATTTGGAAGAGATGAAATATACTGGTAGTGTCTCAAGGGGAAGACTCTAGATACTGGTTTTCTGAGGAAAAGCTTAGATGTGGATTAAAAACCTGCTTGCTTTTTTGCTTGTCTCAAACTGGCTGCAGCTCAGACTCCTTGGAGTTACTGCAGCCTCTCCATGTCCAGTTTTGCAGTTTCTGTGCTGCCTTCATTGGTGGAAGTTTGGCTTTCCCAGATAATCTTTTCTGAAAGGACAAGCGAGCTCCAGAGGGAGAGATCCCAGCAAGAAGTTGTGTCCACTTAGTATCAATTTAACAGTGGGAGAAGAGGACAGTGATCAGGTAACACCTAAACACTATTCTCCAGAATTAGATGGCTTTGTTTCCTTCCCTGCATTTGTTGTCCCAGCATCCTGCAGAGGTCAGGGTTGCTTTTTGAGCAGCTGCATTGGTGCCATTCTCTCTGTGAAGGGTAGGTCATTCCTTTCTGTGGCATTAGCAAAGAGCTGTAACCTTGTCATTTTAATGAGCCAAAGCTTTGTTACACCTGGAACCTTTCCTGGTCAGGGGTACATGAACATATCTAAGGCAGTTCAGTCTCTGTAAGAAAGTCTGTGAGGAGACTTGCTTCCTCATGCAGAGAGACAGATTCCTAATTACCACAGAGCTGACAAAGAATGACATTTGGCAAAAATCCAGAGCAATATTCAGCCTCATTGCCTCCTGCTGCAGAGTGAGACACCTGAGCTGTCCTGTCATCACACCTTCTGATGTAATTTAAGGAAAGTTAGAGACAGAAGTGGAAATTTTCAAGATTTTTTTCCTCCTCACACTTCTATTGGAGAGCATATTATTGCTATACTTATAAAGAATTTATATTTCTTTAAAGCCACCTACCTACCTTCATTGTGCTGTATCAAAGCTGCAACTTTTATTCTGCAAAACCCCAGTAATTCCTCTCCAGTTTTTATTTTGCCTTTTATGTTCATGTCCCATTTGCAGCAAAATAAGTGTTCTTTAAATAAAAACAGCATAATCTGGTTACATATGGCAAAGGACATAATGCAGATGAAAAATCTAGGCTTTTTCTAGTCTGAGTCCATGTAGCATCATATATTGCTGTATGTTATGTGGCTGTAAATTGCACTGCACAAATGGAATATTTTAAATTATTACATATATGCAATTAATAAATTATTAGCCATTTTTTAAATTTTAGAGGCACTAAAATATTAGTAATGTTAAATTAATTTTAATTAAAACTAATTTAATGTGTTCATTTCTAAGTTTACTTGAAATTGCTTGCTGGCACTCAAAAAGAAAACAAAGGAGCATCTATCCAGAGGGAGGGATTACTTGCTGTCAGAATGGAAACTTCAGCAGGGAAGCCGAGAGGAGCCAGATGAGCACATGCAAGGAAAATTAAATGTTTCAGGACAGTCTGAGCAGTGGAGATCAGGTAACTGCACTCGAGGTGTATCTCCTTGGAGGTGCTATTAGCAGTTCCTCTGCAGTGATCTCTGCTGAAGAACAAGAGCTTGGTGTGTGATAAATGTGGCACAGTTTGGAGCACGAGGTCCATGGGTTTGCTCCTGGGAGACAAAAAAAAGAGAGACACCACAGTGGAGCCACAGAGGGGCTGTAGCAGGTGCTAGAGTTTGGGAAAAGGAAAATAACTGAAGCACTAACCCACCCTGTGGAGTTGAACCAGAGCCATCAGGGCAGTGTCAGTGCCCTTATTGCAGCTCTGGGAAGGGCACAGCACCACATCTGTCCCCAGCTGCACCCTGATCAATTTGGGGTGCCAAGGACTTGGTGATGCTGGGTGACAGGAGATGAGAGAGCCTTGGAGAGAGCCAAGCTCTTCCCACGGACTTGTTACAGTCGTGCATGTCAGGATGGCTGCTTGGACCTGGTTATTCAGAGGCTACATCCACATTCATTGCTCATTTTCCATTCTGGATCACCGAAGGAAGAGCAGGAATCTGCTGAGAAGCAGAATACATCAGTCCAGGTGGATTGCTGTGCTAAAGAGCTGCTAGCTGAGCAAGAATTTAGGATACTGGGACACCACTCAGTTTAAATGGGTTTGCAGATGTCCTTTCTCCCTGCAAAACAAGGGATTTGGTCAGTGTTAGAGTCTGTTAATGAGCCATTTGCACAGAAAATCTCCATTCCACTGTTTTTTCTCTCATTGATCTTTTAGATATCCTGGAAAATTAGATGTTTTCCTCTTCCCGCTTAAAACTCAATCAGATGAGATTAGGTGTTTTCCAAAAACACAGCTGTGGTTTTTTTCACCCTAGTTGTTATATCTGATTTGCTGCTTAATGCAAATTCAGTGATCATATTTGTTCATTCTTATACTCTGAGTTTTAACATCAGTGTTTTAACAGTAATATTTTACAAATCACTGCAGAAAGGTGTAAGGTTGCACTCTTATTTTCAGAGGAATTTCCAACTTGAAAGTGTGGTGAGCTTTTTATGAGCTAGAAAATCCCAAGGTGTAAAAGCCCAAAAGGTCTCTATCACTCTTCTCCCTTCAGATACCACACGTGCAAAAATTTTACAGCATCATTCCAAGCCTCAAGTTGAGAGAAGTTCATGACTTTAGGCTATTGGACATGGAATTTTCAGACAGCTGCAAGTTCTGCTATTTTTAAACCCTTCTTCACATGCAACAAAAGGCCTGGTTATTACGCACAATGACATATTCAATAATCTTTGATTAAAACTTTTTATATTTTAGCTGCATTTAGGTAATAAAAAAAAGCATGTGGGGGAAATATTTTGTGAACTCAAATAGCTTAAGTTTTGCAGTAATTTTCTCCCAGAAATGGGATTCCAGGCATAAGATGTTGTATTTCTAATAGATACAGTTGTCTTTGGGTTTTTTCTTCTGAGAAATACAAATGTTTGAGGCATGATTTGAAGTGGGAATAGCATCAGAGCCTTCACTGTTGTGACAGTGTGTAATTTGGTAGAGTTAAACCATTCAGGGAGATGAAATAGATTCAGTGGAGCGATCAGATAGGATCTCACAGCCTTTCTGTTTAAATGTGCTTTACTCCTAATGCAAAGAGAGCACTCTGTATGTGCCTGTGATGTTAATGAAATGGACTAAAGAGACTAAATACTGTTGGTGCTCAGTGAGTTTTGGTTTCTCTATTAACTTATGTTTTTGTAAACCTCATGTGTTCTTTACCCTGTTTCATGGATTGCTTTGTGCAGCTGGGATGTTTAGGGGCTTTTTATTTCTCCCTTAAAGTTCAGTCTTTCCATCATTCTGGAATTTTTAATTTTCCTAAGCTCCTTCCAGTTTGTGTGCCATTGTCCCAGCTGGAAGTGGAACCTGGTTTTGACAAACAGTTCTATGCTGTTTCCATGCTCTGTTGTGGATATTCTAATACTGACTGACCTAAATGCTATGGTCAAATGTGCTCTGCCTTTTCTTGCCAGAGCCTTGTACTAGTGCTTCTCACTCCTAAGCATTCCATTATTGTATACCTAATAAACAAATTTCTTGAAATACACTAAATATCTTTGTCCTGCATGCCAAGATTAGCTTACATTGTTCTAAGCATGGGAGTTTATTTATACATCTGTTTCTCAGAGCTGTCATTTTCTGTGAACATTTGTGCCACATTTGCAGTGTGACACTTTCTGACAAGTTCCATTCAGTGGGATCACCCTTGTTTTTGAAATATGCCACAATAAAACAATGCCTAAATGATATTCTTTCAGTGCCTTCCTAGCTCTCCCCCACTTGTTCATTACCACTTGCCTGCTTTCTTTCAGCATGTTTAATTTTTTGTCCAAGACTTTTCAAGTAAGATTTTGTGATACTGTCAGATGTCGAACTTTAAAGCTTCTATTATGATTTCCAGTTATCTATTATTTTTGCAGTTCTTTCAGAACAATCTGAAAATTGATCAAGTTTTTTGGTTTTGTTTTTTGGGTTTTTTTTGTCTAATCTTGCAGTGGGTTTTTTTTCTTAATACATCCTAATCTGTTGTGGGTAGAAGTGGTAGTTGTTAGGGTCATTCTTTTGAAGTGTGACTATATTCTGGACTTACTGATAGTAGTAATTAGATACATGTAATAACAAGTAGCTTTAGTAATTAGTGAACTCCTGATAGAGACAGCACAATAGTTTGAGACATTAATCGTCTCAAACAGAAAGACAAAATGATCCAGATGCTCTTTGTTTCAGTATTAAAGGAATATTTCGTGCTATGTGCATATTTCTTGGGTTTGGGATACACACATGTGTTACCAGCTGGCTGTTCATAATTCTGAAGTTTGGTAGCAATGGTTAAAATCTCCAGCTACTGAGAGTGAATAAAAGGTGAAACAAAAATAAAATATGTTGGTTTCATATCACTGAAAAAGCTTTTCTTCTCTACAAGTTTTATTACAGAATTGTAAAGGTATCAATAAGTGAGCAGAAGCAGTTTTCTCCTGAAAAGGGAAACTGTTCAAGAAGTTCTGAAAAGTCAGCATAAGGTGGGTGCAGAGAAAGAAGGAGGCTTCAGTTGTTTTAGTTTGTATTTCCATCCCTGTTTGCTGTTGGGGAAGCTTGCCCTGGGTTTGTACTTGGGACCAGCTGTGTGTGGCTGTAACCCGTGGCTGCCCTTACATGGAAATATTTTTCTCAAAAGTTCTTCCTAAAGAATAAAAAGAAAATAATTTTCAGTCTATTTTCATTAGAATTTCTTTTTATTTCTATTTAGTTTGTGTTTGTCTGAAATGATAAAAGAGCTGGACAGTGCAGGAGTCTTTGGCTGTTAATTTTTCTGTCTGGTTTTACACTCAAACTCGATGGCTGCTGTGGCTCAATTCTGAGAAGTTTGAATGTTTATGTTTCCTTAACATGAAAAAAGTTTTGACATGGATATTGATGCTGTTGCATCAGTGCTAACTGCATTTTTAAAAAAATCAAATAACAGATTTACTATTATATCCTATTATTTTCCCCTATTAAATGTGCTTATCTTGGCTTACATACCCCTTATCCTTTCAGTAAAATTCATCAGTTTCTTTGGTAAAGCCTGATGTGAGATATTGGGGATGCAAAACTGACAAGGAAGAATAGCTGAAAATGCTGAAATGTCATTTTTACTGGAACTAAAATGTTACAGCAGCAGATGGTTTTGTTGTTTTCTTGTTGTTTTGATTTTGGTTGGATTTTTTTAAATGAACATCTGGCTTAATTTTTATAAAGAACTTTTGTGCAGATGAGTAGAAGGAAAGAAAAATGTGACAACTTTGCCGGTGGAGCAGCGTATTTAATCACCTTGATCAGGTCCTAGAGGAGCTTTCTGAGGCTTGGACAGTAACAATACAAAAAGCTGGATGGGTCCTGCAAAGATTGATTTCTCTCCTGGTGCTGCTGATGTTCCCTGAGCATCTTTTCTTGCTGTTCTCACTGCATCTGCAGTGCTGAGAGGGGTTTGCTCTGATGAGCAGACTCTTGTTAACAGCATTTGTTACTGCTGTGTGGAAATCTAAAAGGACAGAAATAATATTAAGGTACCAAGAAGGCAAAATGTTCATAGTAAGTGCCTCTTAAAGTTCTCAGAGACAATTCGTTTTCTCTCTTCCAGTTACTTTTTTGTATTTGTGATGATTCTTCTCTGGTTTCTCAACTTTCAGATTTTTTTCTGAATCTTGTAGAAATTTTGCATAGAAGAATGATGCAATTTGGATCTGTTTGATAGCCATCACTATTTGGCAAGAGTCTTCTACATATATATATGCAGGTTATTTATACTCTGAAATGAGCATTTTTGGAGTTATATTATTTTCTGAGTTTGGCTAATAATTTTATTTGAAAATAGTAAGCTGTTCCAGTTCCTTTTTATTTGGTGTCCTGTTTTAGGCTGAGTTTTTTGGAGAGGTGAAATTTCAGTGCATTTCAAAAGTTTTTAAATCACCCAACTTAAAGCATCTTTTGGGCTAAAATTACATACATGGAGAAACCTTTGTTTCCCTCACTGACCAAAGTTTAAATGTGCTGACTTCATTACCTTTTACAGGAGCAATCTGTGGGTAAAAATTCTCCTTTTAGTGCTTGTTAGTGATACACTGTTTTGGGACAGGTTTCTTGTATTTCTTTACTGAATGTGCAAAATTCTTTCTTGAAAATCAACTCTAATATCAATTTCCATGTTATAGAAAATGCAACTAAAAATTAGTTTGAGGCAATGCATGAATTTCTGGTAAAAATCTAAATTTACTTGTAGAAAAAACCCTGCTTTTCATTTTTAAGCCTGAATTTTTCATCCCAGTAAATATTAATCACAAAAGCTACCATGTACATCCCAGCTGTTGGCATCTGGTTGTTAATTGAGATAACTTACACACAGAAATTAAGGCATTCTCTCATTTTCATTGATCAGAGAGCTAAATATCCTGATTTAAAAGCTAAAAAAAACACTTTTAGGGCAGAGGCCAGGACTTTTGAGACAGGGAGAAAACTTCTTTGCAAAGTACCTTTTGTGTGCTGTGAAATCTGTGTAGGTGCAGCAGCGTTTGGGGGGCACTCAGGGGAGGGTGGATTTGTACACCCCAATTTTAGCTGGCTTTCACATCTGTACATCCTCTCTGCCTTTTCACAGGAATCTGTGAACAGATTGTTTCTGAGTAAAATATGATTTCATTATTTTCCCCCTGATGAAATAAAAAAAGAGGTTGTGTTTGTTGGGGGGAAAAGAAAAAATATTGTCTCTGAAATGGGCTCTCTTATTCTAGAAATTACTTGAATTTGCAGATAACTTCAGGTTTATTTGGGTAACACTGATAATTTGGGGGTGCCAGGCACTGCTGCCTCATTCTCCTTCCCCTTTCCCCCCTCTGCTGCCTCGTAATTCCTTTTCTCCTTATTGTACTGAGGAAGGGAGAGAGCCTGGTGTCTCCTGAGATGGATCTCAAAGTTCAGGGAATGTCCTTCTGTGGCATCTGAATTGAAAATCCCTGAAAATCTGGATTTTCAGTTTTGTGAACTGATGGATCTGTAGTAAATTGATAATTTGTTTGCTGTTTTGATTACACTAAGCTACTGAAACTCTCTGTGGGGACAAGAGTCCCCACAGAGAGTTTAAGCTTCCCACATTTTTAGGAGAGTAAAGCTTCCCACTTTTAGCTACCATGTTGCTTAAAAAATTCCTGATTTAACCCCAAGTGGAAGAAAATGGTTTTTGCCTTTATTGCCTGCTGCATCTGTGTATTTTTCACCCTGAACTGTCTTCATTATTGTGATTATTCAGAAGATTATGCAGTCATCTCTGAAGATTTGTTGACAAGGAGATGAGTTTATGCCAGAGCACTTCTGTGAATCACAATGTGTTGGGTTTTCTTAGAAATACATACTGAATTTAAAAGTCTCCCTTTGGGGAATGAAAAGGAATAACTTAATGCAGTTAATCACTCCTGGCATTACCTGTCTAAAACAACTGGCAGGCAATGGAATGAGATTTTAGATTGTACAACTGTCCTGCAAAATTAACATTCCTTTAAGAAAGCCAAAACCAAGCCACCTACAAGCAGGATATTGCTTTAAGGCTATAGATTTAAACAGGGAGAAAATGGACCTTTAGGATCCAACAGCAGCAGTAAATCTGCCATCATTTGCATTATATTTTGAGTAAGCAAGTTGTTAAATGTTTTTGTCTAGCTTGAACTTAGGGTAATGTTACATATCCTTGATATTGCTTTATTAATATGTGTTTTTTTTATTGTTGTTACTGCACTGATGTGGCTTGAAGTAATTTTATCACCTCCATGTAACCTTTGGTCTGTATTACTCTAAAGTATATATACAGATATATGTGAGTGCATATATATATATATAAAAATATATATATTCTTATATATACTCAAATATATGAAGTGAGTGAAGGCTCACCTGCAGCATCTGTGCAGTCATCTCTCTTGAGGGGGGCAGAGAGATTTATAAAAATTAGGCTCACAACACAGATTTGAAATTGAAGTGGTGTGTGAGGAGAGGTGCCAGACAACTGAAAAAGACTCACTTTTGATCTCAGCCTTTTCTGTACTACTGTGTTTAAGCAGCTAATTTTTCAACACAGTTAAACAAAATATTTCAGCTTTGCTGACATAAACCAGAGGCCAAACAGAGGCAGAGCTGGATGGAGGAAGCCCAGGGTTTGTCACAGTGTGTAGTAAATAAAAAGGCTGTTGAGATTGCTAAGAACTCGCATATTTCTTTGAAACCAGCAGCACCTTTAGGCACTGTCAGCCCTGGATGTTTGCAGCCAGTTTTAGGAGCCTGATTTCAGCCGCCGTGCTCGATCAATGTTGGGGAGATCAGTGTCTGTGCCAGCGGCTGAGCGAGCATCCCGCTCCCCTTCTCCAGCATCACCAGCTGGGTGAGGCTCTGATACTTTGCCACTTCCCAGGGCACTTGTCAGGTGGTGGGAAAAGTTGCTGTAATCTGCAGGATGTGCTAGAAAACCTCACATCAGGACTGCCAGCCTGCGTTTGGTTTTTACACTGAACGCTCCCTGTTATTTTAAACCACGTAAATTTAAGATTCCTCAAAAATAGGGGAGTTTTTTGAATTCCTGTTTTTAAAATGAAAGGAAGATACCCCCCAGAGTTCTAAAGGTGTCACTGAGGTAGAAAGATGTGAGTTTTAACTGAGTCTCTTTGCCCCTTGCTTCTCTGAGTACCCGGAGAGCGCCGAGTCTGCTGCTCAGCAGAGCCGGGTTCCAGGGAGCTGCTGGTATGAAACAGCTTCATACAATTCATGGCCATTTTGGCATGTCTTCTTCCTGCAGCCATAAAATTTTCTAATTTCTCTGGCTACAATCTAATCTGAAATATCTAGGCACTCGTGGCTGCAGCTTTTTTCAGGTGATAAACTATTTGCCAGTTAATCATTAGAGCTATGGAATAACTTGTGAATTTTGGGGAAAAGGCAAGGCTCAGACTTTCAAAAGTGTGGTTCATTTGTATTAGTGGAAATTTAAAAAATTTGGTCAAAGAAAAAGAAAACATAATAAAGTGGAAAGAAATAACTCTGCTGTTTTTATTCTCCCAGGTTAAGGTAGGAAAGCCAAGGTGTGACTTAAGAAAAAAACAATTGTGTTTTCTTTAGAAAAAAGCAAGGGTGAGGGAGCTGTCAGGAATTTCTGTGCTACACTTTTCAGTTGTGCTAAGATCCTTTGCCTCCCGTTTTCTTTCCCCTTTCCCTTTTTCACTTGGCCACCTGAAACTGGAGTTTTGAAACACATCATCCAGTCTTTCCTCGGTGCCTAGGATGGTGTTTAGTTCACTGCTTTGTTTTCAGGAGCCAGACAGCAATATTTTGGGATATAGTTACCCTCTGAAAAGAATTCCTACTAAGATGTATTGAGTAATGAAACAGAATTTTTGTTATTTGCTTTAGATTATTTTGGAGCCCGTTTGTTTCAGAGGTGTTTCTGGTATCACCAAGTCGTATCTGTCACAATACAGAAGCAAATAAACTGGATTTTAAGAATAGCAGTGCATTAATACCAAATCCTAAACAGATTCGTCTTTGGGAATATCCTTGTTAGACGGATCTTGTGAGACCGAAGCGATTCAGACCTCAGACGTTGCTTTTTGGATGTGTTTGAACAACCATAGAAATTTTTGAAATTATTCATTGCCATCTCACTGCAAAGTGCGCCATGACTGCAGTGCTGCACTGCAAATGTGACATATCCATCCTGCAGGAAGTTTGGCTGAATTGGGTTTTGTGAAGTGCTCAATTTTAGGCAGAAACGATCCCAAAGTAGCGATGCCTGGTTGTGTGTGGTGTTTGGAGCACGAATCCAGCACTATTTGGGAGCCTCGGCAGAGGGCACTGTTGGAGCATTAAAAGCACTTGAAGGGCTCATCTCCAGCTTTTCTTGATTTTTTTTTTCCTGTTTGGAAAGTGTTTAATGTTTTCCATGTAATTAAATTCAGTTCCCTGTATAATTAGCAATGGAGCCTTATTCTTTGTGCCACTGCTGTGGATAGTATTATTTTTGTCTCTATTTGCCCTCAGTCAATGCAAAATACTGTTGCCTATCAAAAGGTAGAAAGTTTTATTGCTATCTCCCAAAGCTAAGCAATATTTAAAGGTAGAAATAGAAAACTATGGAGCTACTTTCATTTAGTTGCTCAGAGTAAATAAGAAACCTTTAAAATTCCTGCTCATGACCCGGGAAGGAGCAGAGTTAATGCACCACAATAATTTTACATTTGTATCTGAAAGTGTGTTACAGTATTTTTGAATTGTCACTACTGGCAGTTTGTCAAAAATATATATGAAACATTTAATATTTAACTCTGTATAAAACCTCTTGATTTCATTTGGCAGATTTTGTTTACTTCTTTAGTTTGTTTTCCTTTGGATCTTTGCAAGAACTTGTACTGGTGCTGTTTAGCATATTGAAATATTAATTAGAGTGATCAGGCATAATTATTTTTCATTAATTGCAAATGCAAAGTAATTGCTGTGACCTAGAAATAGTTCTCTTGTCCAAATTCCTGTAAACATCCTAATTTTTTTATAATTTATGAAGACCAGCTACAAAACATTGTGTCAGAAAGAAATAATTTTCTGAGGTCCTAGAGTACTTTACACTGAAATTACATTAGACTTCTCTTACTGCTTGTAAAGGAGAGCTATTTAGAAGATGGAAGTCTGATGTGTTTGGCTCTTGAATTGGCAGATACATAGAGCATTAATTGCAAAAAACATGTTGTAGGTTTCTTTCAGAAAGTGCCTCTTTGTAACTGGTTGAGTTACACGAACAACCTGGAGAAGTTTGCGTTAAAGATCGAGGGATATGCTCTGCTGCCGACTGGCAGGACACTCTTGCATTAATTTCAAAATCAACCACAGAAGACATCTTCTCCAAAAATCTCTGTTGCCTTAGAAATAGCAGGGAATATTTTTTTCCCCTACTTGAAAATGTTAATTAAGTTCTCGGCAGCTGAAGGCAGACGGATTGCAAGGGAAGGAGCATCCAAGAGTTGGAAATGAAAGCGTTCGGTGTAGATCCGTACGGCTCTTGGCTTCCAGGGGAAATCCCGGGGCTGCAGCCTGATCCTGCTGCTGATCCTGCTGCTGATCCTGCTGCGGGCTCTGTGCCTTGCTGGTGTTGTAGGATCCATAGGGATGGCAGTGCAGGGTCTGTCCCTGCCTGCAGCGGGATTCATGTCTCGAGGCCAATGCCGCTGTCTGCAGTCCCCGCTGGGATTGCAGCTGGAAACACCAACTTTAAATAACAAACGCAAAAGTTGCTTGGGTTCCTTCTTAGTGCACTGCAAGACGACTGGTTTGGACTTTCAAAAAGAGAGGTGGTCACCACCAAAAAAATAAAGCACACTCCCTAATATTGCCATGCAGCGGGTTGTAACCATTTCTGTCGTGTATTTTCTAAGGGGACTAATACAGTGCCCAAGAAGACTCTAATTAAATGCACATATTTGTTTTTTACAGCCTTCTTTCATATCGTTTCCTATTAGTGTCTCCTTACATGAGCTCGGTAGGGTAATACGCAGGCAAATTTCTGTTTTGTCTGAAGCATTAATACTGATGTTCTGCTCCTGTATCATCCCTGTAGCTGTTATCTGCTGTGTATTTTCCCCACGAGAGGCTATCTCAGGTTTTTAGTCCAGACTGTTTGTATTTGACAAGGTCAAGATAAGTTTTATCTCTGTAGATAAGTCAAGTGCATTAAGATCGATACAGTTACAGTAAAATACATTGGCAATATTTATTGCCAAGATCCTAATGAATTTTTAAAGCTTGGAAGTCTCTGTCAGTGTAGTGAGGATGCCCTAAATGGTTGTTTATAACAGTGTCTATATAATTATACAGTTAAATACTTTTTGAAAATAAAATATTGTACAACTTCATCGTTTTTGATAAGGTAAAGCTTTATGCTCATCCTCCCCCAGATCTTAACAGATTCTTAGGATACCATCAAAATAAGTATTTACTTTCCATTCACTTGGATGTCTGTATAGGGATTTATGAGGCTTGTCCCCTACTTACTTGTTATTATTATAAAATTGTTCTATTTTAAGCACACTAATAGGGAGTTTTTTTTTAATTTTACCTTCAATTTTTTATTGACAAGATAATTGTCTTTGTTTTGGCTTTGACAGAGTGGCTTTGGCCAGTTTCATTTGTGATATAAATTTCCCAAGGCACATATTTATGCAGTTAAATCAATAAAGTATTTAATAATCTCTCTAAATACTTATGTAACTTAATAATTCCAGCCATTATGATGCATCTGCTTAAATATGTATTTTATGTAGGGGCATTTAAAAATGCAAATTATAGGGATTATTTTCCTTCAGGCTTTGTATTTTTCTGTTGCATCAGATAGAGAGTAAGAAAATTAACCCACAAAAAATCCTGCTAAAGTAATAATGAAGATCTGCCTTCTATCTGGTAAAGATAATTTGTTGATAAGACTTACTTCATGGCTTGCTTGAACTCATTTTGCTTTCTCTGCTTTCTGTAGTTGATCTTTTAAGCCACACGACACAACCATGGTGAGGGCTAAGTTAAGGAGAAAGTTTCCACCTTTATAGCAGCCACCTCCTTTTGGGTCTTTTATTAATCTGTCATCTTTCATGGGTTTGTTTTCTACCCCTCCTGTCTCCAGAGCACCAGGGACTGCTTATTTTTATTGTTAATACTTTGAGATTCAAAATCAGGATTGATAATACCGTGTTGGGGAGCTGCTGTGTAGCTTCTCCTCGTCTTTACCGCGGAGGTTTGATACCTGACACTTTTAATTTAATTTAATTAGGGAGGCAGAACCCCATCTTGGTGTTCATTAAGGGGATTATTCATCAAAGTTATTGCTTCCTTGATGGAGAATAACAATATCACTCGCAATGGCTGCTGTTGCTCTCATAACTGTATTACTTTCTACTATTTTTCTCTCCAGGGCTTTGTATTTAGTCTCTTTATTTGAAAATTTTAAATTGAGGGAAGCATAAACTTCTGGTGTAGCAAATTCACCAGGGTCACATTTATTTTGGTCTAGTAGCTTTATGTCGTGTAAATGCTTCGCAGAATATATTTTTTTCTTTTTTTTTATTGGTTCTCTGCACTGTCTTTAAATATTTGTATTTCTTTCAAGCTTAGCTGCACTTCAGCTCAGGGCCTGAGGTTTCTGGCTGCGTGTTTGCTGATGTAGCTGAACTCTGCCGTGCTGAAATCCTGCAGAGATCGCTGTAGGAAGGAAGGCTCCACAGAGCAGGGAGTCACCACGGGCTTTGCTGGAACAGAGTGGAGCTCTAATGTAAAATTAATAAGGGGGGGGTTGGGGGAGAGCAGACTGTTTGCAAAAGTTATCTTTTGTAAAGCAGCCCTAATCAAATATTCAGAAAATGACAGCTTTAAAAATAGAACAATTGTCCTTTTAAAACATGACTAGTTTGGTTAATTTACCCCCAAGTATCCGGTGTCTGTGACTCTGAAAAACCCTTATCTACTAAAGGGGGAAAAAAGAGCACTGCAGAAAAGGTGACAAGTTTTCACCTCTTTCCTCAGAGAACATTTTAATTCCACTTTAATCAGCCTGCCAATAAAAGAGTACTTGGCTTTCAAGGGGAAACAAATCAAAATATGCATTTATCAGTCACGAGGCAGAATTCAATCGCTCGCAACTGATGAACTCCAAAAGGAATGAAACTAGTACTATCACGCTGCCTTGGTGGTTTGCTTTGTACTATCAAAGAACTGGTACTATCTTTTCCTGCCACATCCACTGTTTGTCTGTCATCCCTAATTATGGCCTTTCAAAAGCAACGCTTCATAATTGCTGTTAATGATTTAAAATAAAAAAAAAAATTCGCATCTAGATAACTAAACTGGTGTTCTGCAGTGTGCAGATTTGTGTGTTCTGCAGCTGCAAAAATAACTGAAATTTTAAAAAAATTAGCCAGAAATGAGGCAGAGGAAAGAGAAGGAGGTTGCCAAGTCGTATTGTCAGTGCTACCATACAGTGCTCCTCCAAGGGCACGTCACAGACCTGTCTTATTAAAATAAAACTTTATTTTCCACTAGGAGAGGAGACTGAGGTTCACGTTGCGCTGCACAGGTGGGCTCTCATTTCAGGCTGCTCTCTGCCTCTCTGCTCTGGTTAAGAAAGAAGAGCCTGAAGTGGAAAGAAGGGTTTTTTTGTATCAAAGCAAAGTTGGATGCCGTTTCACGTATGGGTGTTTCTAGGTGGTGGGAATTGGTTGCTCCGGGTTTTCAGCTCGTTTAGCATGAGGCAAACACACTGCTCACTTTATTGATATTAAACAGAGTTGTCCTGATGGTTCCAGTAGTTAGACTACAGCATTATACACAAAGCTGAATCTTTCTGGTGAGAGAAACTGCATTCTTTGGGCTTATCTTGCTCCCTGCGCTGGAATTTACATGCGTAACTACCAGTGCATCAAGATGAGTTTTTTGCCTTTGTGTGGTTTGCATCTCAATGAGAGTGGAGAGGTGCAATCTATTTAGCTTTCCTTCTCCCTGCCCTTAAATATGCTTAAAACTCACCTCCTACTTTATTTATGCTTTGTTCCATCTGACTTCTCTTCTGCAACTAAGGATTTATGAGGCCAGAAAGCAAGAGCCACACTGTTCCTGTGTTTCATTTTCTCCATTCTCGTCCTTGTTTGATTTCTGGTGGATTTTTTGCGCCCTGGCTGCAGATTCCTTTAGGGCCAGGCTTGGGCAGCCCCTGAGATTCTCAGCTCCGCTAACACAGCCCCGTGCCTTGTTCAAATCCCAGCCTCCCCTCCAGTGTCCTGGGATTGCAGCCTGACACTGGGAGCACAAAATACCAGCCTTGGCTGAGTTTGATGTGCAAAACCACCAGGATCTGACCTCTAGTCTCTCCTCTTCCCCTTCCTGTGGTTCCACAGAATCTCACTTGTGTTGCCTGGGTCTGGGGAGCTTTCTGCTCTCCTCTGTCCCACTGAGCTCCATCCTCTCTTCAGACCTCACCTCCTGACCTCCCTTTTTTTTTTTCCCCAGGAGTCGATTAGACAAAGGAGGTACGTTGTCATGTGGATGGGATACACAAATAAATTGCATTGTAATTTTTTTCTCTTTTACGATTGTTTTTTAATCCTGTGTTTCAAAAGGGTGCTGGTAGCAGTTTCAGGTGAAAAAAATTTAAAGTAGAATTGTTCAAGTGCTTTTTTGGGTCACAAATTTGTGGAAATGAATGTGTTGGTATTGCTTGAATAGACAGGATAACTTGTGATACTCTTAAAATTAAAAAGCAGGGAGAAACAGGGTAGAAATGTGATGGGGTGAGAAACTTTCTTCTTCATTCAGCAGTGGTTACATCAGTCAGTGTGGTAGGAGTAAAGGGGTTTCTGTGCTCAGCTATTCATTTCAGGACTGCTTATGTTCAATTGACATGACACTAAGTGTGCTTGATTTAAAATGTATGTTGTAAAGCTTTGGAAAGTGAAGTTTAAGAAAACCAAGGCTGTAAATAATGATAAGTTTATGAAAATACTCTAATGGCTGCAAATAAATGATTTAGGATTATAGTTTGCTGTTGCTTAAATAAACAATTGATCATACAAACAACAGATAGTACGAAAACCCCAACGTTTTCAAAATAGTTTTTATTTTTAAGTGAGAGCAAAGGACGATTGTGAAGCTTTGCATGGAGCTTCTCACATTTCACATATTCTTGTGCTTTCATGGTTTTGCCAGACAGACCTTCACATTCTTCACACTCTCATACATGTTGCTTGAATTCTTGCCCCTGTTGTCCAATTTCCCAATAATACACTGCACTCAGGAGATATTTATGCATTCACTCTGGGAAAACATGGGAGCATTATTTGTCTGTTAGGTTATTTTGCTCTAGGAATAATCTCCTGAAGGTGGTATACTGTGTTATGACCCGAAACACTTGAAATATTGTACATCCAGGCTACTGAATGAAAATGTTCATACTGCTGTGTGTGATTATAGATAGTTCTGTGCTTTCCAGAGAGCTGATCAGAAAAATGATAAATCATTAAGCAGAACTAAAGAAGGTGTGTTGCATGAAGGTTGGAGGAGGAGGAGGAGTAGGATGTGAAGGATGAGTCAGAAGCCAACAATTTCTTCAGAATTTGGTAATTAACATAAGTGAAAATAGGAGTCATCAGGAGCTGGAATGGCAGAAATCTGTAATTGCTTTTAAGAATGGAGAAATCCGGGTGTTGTAATGTTGGGTTTGTATCCTCATAGAGGATTTGGTGTGTTACCCTCTGTGTGATGGGTAAATTCCAGGTTTATCACAGAACAGTGTGAAATGTCCTTTGAAAGGCAACTGTAGAGTATCCTACCCCCCAAAATACTAATGTTTTCCTCTGTAAGGCTTGTTGAATCATAAGGACCTAGAATTTTTTTTTATAAGAGCTTTGGCTGATCTTACTAAATATCTGAAATTGTGTTCAAGTTTTTTATGAACCTTAGAGGTTTTGGCAATACATTTCCTGCATTTAGTAGTATGCTTTTGAGATGGGGGAATTAAAGATTAATTTTTATATTTTTGTCTTTGGGAATTAAATGCCTAATTTTGCTTTATCTCCTCTGTACCTCTACCTATACAACTCTTCTTTTGTCTTTTTTTTTTCTAAAGTAAGCATGTAGGAGAACCTGTTTTATTGTTTTATTGTCCCGTTTTCTACTGTCATGTAGCACTCACTTGTTTTTTTTTCCTGACCCTCCTATAAAGAGAAACCACAATAATTGAAGTGGCCTCTGATTCTGCAGCCCTTTCCCTGGGTGTGTTAGATATGTTACTTTAGTATTTTTGAGTAATTTTTATGACACTTGTCATGGTCAAATCTTGTTTTCTGTAAGATCAGTAGGAAATGTCCCCCTTATTTCTTCAGGGACAGATCTTGCTACTGTGCATTTATAACTTCAAAGATGACAATAAACCTCTGCTCCCCATCATTGCAGCAAAACCCACTTGGGGTGAAAGGTCAGAAAGAGGTGGAAATGCTAAGAAATGTCTCTGAATGTCAGAATCAATTAAAATATTACTTTATTTAAGTTACTGATTTTATGGCATTATTCTCATTCACACAGCCTTTAAAGCCATGAATTCTCATTGGAAATATTAGCACTAGAAAGCACTGGGTGCCTGAAAGCTCTGGGTTTAGGATGTTTTATTAGGTTTTTTAAGAGATGTGTGTCTGCTTTATGAAAGCAAAGATGTAAGTTATGAAAGACACACTCAAGACCCTTTCCTTGCTGCTTTTTAATCTGCTGCACTTACTGTACATTCTTAACCCTCTAAGTAAAAACAACTTGGAAACTCAGCTGTCCCCTAAAAAAGAAATAAAAACCAAAACCAACAACTTTGATGCCTTTGGTTTCAGTGAGAGACACCCCCAGCATCACCTGCAGTGTGGTGTAACCTGGGGGTCAGGCAGACTTGAACTGCAGCCCTGGGGCTGTGGTGAAGCCCATGGAGCTTTTCCTGTGAGCTGCTGCTCCCCAAGCTCCTGCCCGGGGCTTCTGTGCTGCTGCTGCTGCTGAGTTTTCCAAACAGCTCCTTCCTGGTGTGTTTGGCACAGAAGAGAAGAGGGAAACGCCTCACCCGCTGGATTTGCCTTCTCTGGGCAGAAGGAGCTTTTACCTTCTTGTTTCACACCACTGACAACTTTTCCTGAGCTGTTGTGATGGAATTAATGCCATGTAAAGAGAGAGATGTTTAGGCATGCCAGGTTTATCTTACCATAGGAGTTGCTAGTGTATAACATTGTAGCCTGTTTTTATCACAGATAATAAACTTGATGCAACATTTCTCATTTTTTTTGATCCAGAAAACACATTTTTGGTGCTCACTTAGTGTTCAAATCAGCTTTCTCTAAGTAACTGTCTTCTCTTAGCCTCACTCTTGATTGTGGTGCTCCATACTGCTTTAAAATACAATCTAGTCTTTGCAGGAATAGCTCTTTTACAGCATCCATTTACTAAACACATTCTTGCTTCAAAAAGGTATCTCAAAAACTTGGGTGGTACCTGGCCTGGAGGACAGACAAATTGTCTTTTTAAGAATTTCCCCCAGTATTGATATTTAGGTTTACTTAAAACTTAAATTAGACAAGAAGACCAATAAAAAAATAAAAATTTTGTGAAATTTGAGCTTTGGCTTTTGAGCATTACAAACTCAAGGAGGCATTTGCACTTTGGATTTTGCAGTTGTGATAATGCTCAGGGTGGTTAAATCAGACTGAACCTGCAATTGGTATCATGGGGCTGTTTTTTTAAGCCACAGGAATCATTATGACATTTATTTCAACCTTCAGTATAACAGGCTATAGTTTTCTCATAAGCTTGCTTTGTATGGAGTCCACGATGTTTAGAATTTTACATCTTATTTTCCCCTCTAGTATTGCCTGTGTGAAGCTCTTGCAGCAGGCAAATGCTTTCCCTGGCAAGGCAGGCTGAGGAGCACTTACTGATGAGGAAAATGGCAGTGAACTTCAAAAGAAACCAAACATCAACCCCTAAAACACACAGTGTTGGGACCCTGACCTCTGCTGACCTGACCCTCTGTTTCAGGGCATTTTGTTTGTTTGGGATGCCAAGGGGTGGCTGTGGGTCTGCAGCAACACTGAGCAAGCACCAAACCTCATAACTGAAAACTTATCAAGGATTAGGTCTTGATTATTGGGGAATATCTTGATTATTTTGTTTATCTTCCTTTTTGAAATTCTGGATGTGCTTAAAGCACATCACGTTGATAAGTGTGAGAAGTGGGAAGTGCACTGACAGCCAGCATTACTCGTTCAGTGTCACAGACTTGCACAGCAAGTCTAGAGAGAAATGCAAAATACCCTTTTTAGAAAACAAAAAGTGGGAAAATGTAGAAAGTGGCTTCTATGCTTTTTTTCTTTCCATCTGTTATTTCCCTTAATTTCTGGAATTAGGAAATTTGGTTGGGACAACTATATATGACTTGTATTTGTAATATTCTAACAGACCATTTACAGAATTAGAGAATGAATTAGGTTGGAAAAGACCTCTGAGACCATTAAGTCCAACATGTGATCAATCAGACTGACCCTGTTACTGACTGCCACATCCAGTCTTTCCTTAAACACCTCCAAGGATGTGAAATGGTGACTCCACCACCATTCATGCCCTTCCAGGGATTTCTCAGGAATAGCCACCCTCCTGCAAGTTATTTGGGGAGAAATTTCTCCTTTCTAGCTATTGGAGCAGGAACAAAACACAGATCCTCTGCTTCTTGCTGCCTTTTTGCTCAGCAGGGTAGGGAAGGACCAAGAAGGAGAGGGAGAGGAAGCAGCTCAGGTGTTGGGAGCAGGGGATGGAGGAAATGCTCAGTGTGGTTCCAACCATAGGGAGGGTTTGGGTCTAAGCTGAAAATGCTCAATGGCAGCCCCAGTCTGGTTACTTCTTCTGCCTCCCTTGTGTGAGAGTGTTTTATGCAACAGTTTGTTTAAATAAAAACAAGAGCAGCATTTGGTAAAGCTGGAGAAGGGGCAGTGCTGTGTAGCAGGACATCAGACTAGAAATTCCTAGGTGTAGTAGGTAAAGGAAGTGCTGGGGGTGCAGGTCACCCAATCTGCCAGAGATCTCAGAGCAATGCCAGTTGTGTTTGTGTTTGTGTGTTTATTCCCTGCATTGTCAGATGTCTCTGCTGCTGTAGGAGCTTTAGAGACATATTAAAAACATTCCTTCTAAAAATACTGGGAAGCTCCCTCCACCCCCATTGTTTATTGGAAACTTTTCCCCCGTCTTAAGATATTTGATTATGGTGTAATGCAGCTAATTTAAGCATCTGTTTATCACTGCCTGGCTAGACTGAATGTGAAATTTCAATTGAATTACCTCCCAAGAGAGCTTTGAGCTCTGAGGGTAAAACAAATCATTTTCTCTCCATTCCCTTGGGATTGTCAATAAAAAGAATTCATCTAAATAGTTTACATGCGTTTTGAAATGTTGCATCTACCAGACTTGGGTTTGTTGTTAGTGGAAAATTGCCAGTGTGAGTGGAATATTGGCTTTAACTCGACTATGGCACTGTTGTAGCATGGTGGTACATGGTCTGGGAAGGCTACAGCAGTGAAATCATTTGCATTTAATTAATATTTGATCAATAAATGTGTGTGCTTTGTTTTAGAGCAGAAGAGAGAGTGTAAACCTAGCTCAGGCAGAAGACATCACCAGCCCACTAGCTTAAAATCATAAAATATCCTGAGTTGGGAGGGATCATGGAGTCCATGGATCATTGAGTCCAATTCCTGGTCCTGCACAGGACAGCCCCAGAAATCCTGTTGTCCAAAGGTTCTTGTTCTCTGTCAGACTTGGTGCTCTGACCGCTTCCCTGGGGAGCTTTGAGTGCCCAACCACTCTCAGGGGAAAGAATCTTCTTCATAATATCCAACCTGAATCTCCCCTGACATCTCCATGCCATTCTTTCAGGTCCTAGAGCTTCTCCAGCCTTTCCAGTTGATCTGTTACAGTGAAGTGAATTATTGCTGTGGGCTGCTGCTGGGGCACGGGAAGCCCCTCATTACCACCACAGCTTTGTCTGCTCCTAAATATTTGTGTGTGCACACGCTGTTAAACATATTTTCACTTACACAAGAAACAGTAGGTTTTCTTTTTTATTTGTCATCATGTCAACAAAGATCTGGGAGAGTGCAGAGTACAGGTTTTTCTTGCTCTGCAAAAAGAGCACTCACTTTACATCTTCTCTGTTATTTTGGTTGTGTGAAGAGAAGAGATATCACTTCTTGTTTGCATTACTTGGATTGGAAGTGAAATCTGCTGCCGTCCACCTGCAGGTCTGATCTGTAGGTGCTTTTACCTTGGACTGGGCTGCTCTGCTTAGGGACAGGTGCTGCCTTCAGCCCAGCTGGGATGTGTGGACATGTCCATGAGCTGCAGGCAGCAATCCCTGTGCTGGTGATGCCCCAGTGCCTCCCCACTGCTCTCCCTGGAGGACAAACAAATTCCCCTCAGATGAGTTTGCTGACTGGGCAGGAGCCCTAAACTCTCAACACATCAAACTCTGGGCTGCATTTCCAGATGCAAAGGAGGACACAAAGATAAGTTTTCCTGATAGGAGTATTCACACCAGCCTTTGTGCCCTTCCCTTGAGTCTCACCAGTGGAGCTTATTGGGAGCAGTGTCCAGGTTGAGGGTAATTGGATACAAGGAAGAAATTTTTTACTGTGACAGTGGCAAGGCCCTGGTACAGGTTTCCCAGAGAAGCTGTGGCTGCCCCATCCCTGGAAGCGTCCAAGGCCAGGTTGGATGGGGCTCTGAACAGCCTGGTCTGTTGGAAGGTGTCCCTGCCCACGGAACAGGGTTTGAAGTAGATGCTCTTTTAGGTCCCTTCCAATCCAAATTCTTCTGCGATTCTCTGAGTTTCATTCAAGCAGGAAAACTGCAATCCAGGAGTCAAATTGAAATTAAATTGAATGGCAGTGTGAGTGTTTGTACCCCACACCAGCACGTGGGTGACCTGCTCAGTGAGCAGACTGAAGGGAGGTGGATGGCAGAATTTGTCTCCCTGGCACTCTGCTGTTGCCAACAGTTCAGATGTGAGTTCAAAGAAGTCCAGGTGGCAGTAGGAAGATGCTTCACCTTTACACCAGGTTATCTTTTATGATGCAGATAACTTAAAATTTGCCCTTATACAGATATTTAGGCAGCGAAAAAGTTCTTTAAAGATCTTATAGTAGTGATAGTGGAACTTGGAGGTGGCTGTGCAACTCCTGTTGATTTTTTTGGAGTGGAAACGTGCTCAGACCTGCAGGAGCCAGCTAGGTGAGCAGCTAAACCATATAATTGCTCTGTCACTCTTTCAGACTCCTGTCCTAGTTCTGTTTCTATTGGTGATAAAAAACATCTCTTTATGTTAACTCATATAATTTTAGATGATGCAGCAGTTGGAATGACAGTCAAAAATCACAATCCAAAAACCATACAAATAGATGAAAACTTTAAGAGATTTTAGAGTTCACTTGTTCAGGAGTTTGGTGTTTCTGTGGTCATTCTTGTAGTTGGTCAGGTTTAATGGCAAGGCCTAAGGAACTTAAATACCACATATGTAGGCAGTACATTTTCTGACGGCTATAATCAGCAGTAGTTCTGCAGTCATCACAGGGAGGGTTTGAAGAGAGAGGCACAATATTGCTTGTTTACTTGTCAGTATTTTCTTTAGTGTAGGGGGCTGACTTTTTAAAGACCTTGTTTGCAGA
This sequence comes from Ammospiza nelsoni, assembly GCF_027579445.1. Lineage (NCBI taxonomy): Eukaryota > Metazoa > Chordata > Aves > Passeriformes > Passerellidae > Ammospiza > Ammospiza nelsoni. Next base: position 4,508,666 of record NC_080637.1, read on the forward strand.
AGCAGTAAGTTACAGATGGCAACAGCATGGGAATGATTAAAGTTTTAACTTACAGCAGCTATCATTGTAAAGAGCAAAAGCATAATTGTGGCAAAGATAATTCTGTATTTTTATTCCAAAACAGTAGTAGACCAGAAGTCTGTAGGTAAGTTGAAGCTTTGGCCTGTGTTGTGAGATGCTAATAGTCCATATTTCCTTTCTGGCTCTAAATATGGAACTGTTTTGACAGTTTAAGTATACTGTAAAGCGATTAATCCTGACAGGGTTGATAGTAACTTAGGAAAAACATTTTTAAACCCCAAAACTGCAGTTTATCTTAATGAGTAACTCACACTGTCAACAGCAAAGCCCTGTTACTGTGTGTAATAGGGTTTAGAGACTATCATGATGAGAAAGGACAGGTCTTGTAATTTGAAAATACATGACTAGAAGTAGAGATAGTTCCTTCCACTGAGCCTCCAGCCCAAGATGCTTCACCTGTGCCTCTCTCACCTTGCTTCTAAACTTATTTATTTTTGAGATCCTGGAATTAAAATGATCATCTCTTAGGAGAGGTGTGTAAAGATACCAGCTGCTTAAGATAGAATAGATGCAAGAGTTTGTGTAATGTTAAAAGTGAGCACCTACAGGAGAACAGTCTTGGAGCGTTTCCACTTACAAATAAGTCCTGTGCCACAAAAAGTCAGGAGTCTCCCTTGAATGAAGATCATTACCCTCAGGGTGCATGTTGGTCGCTCTTTAAAATTCTTATAAAAACAAAGAAATTAATTATCCAGTATAAAAATGGGACATATGTCTCCTGGCAAACATTCAATTAACTTTTTAGTGCTTGCTACTTAATGTTGTGTTTGACCAGTGGAGCATTGAGAACGACTTTCCTTTGAGAGGGAGCTGGGGTGGAACGTGGCATTGGGCTGGAGCTCTGCTCTGCTGGCCAGTCAGGGCTGCTCATCAACATTTTTCCCATGATCGTTGACTGTGGAGCTAGTTATGTTTTACTTATGCATATGAGGTGTAATTTGCTTTGGGACAGGGTTGTTTTTTGTTTGGTTCCTTTTTTTTTTTTTTTTTTTTTTTTTGCAGGCTGGATGATGTTTTATTGAGAATATAATTTAGCTAGTTTTGCAATCATAGACTGGTTCGCAGTGGTTGAGCATGAACTACCAATTAAAAGGAACTGTATAATACTTGTAATTCCCATGACTAATGGGCTGAAAATATGGAGCTCTTTGACCTGGATCCAGTCCAAGCCAAAGATGAATTATGCCACATAGATCACATTTTCTACTGTTAAAATATCCAACAGTGCAAATGTAAACCCCAAACTTTAAGAAA